>NC_135266.1:41612683-41921850 GCF_051311805.1 Agelaius phoeniceus
AAATTATGATTTTTTTTCTCTAAACCAAGGAACTAGCTAACCTACAAGTAGACTGAGAAAATTGTGGAACGGAAAAGTCAGTCAAACCCTCTACTGAGAAGATGAACTTCCTACTTGAGAGCAATACTTTTAAGGTAGAAAGCTTTTAATTCACAAAGGTGTTATAAATATACACTAAAGAAAGTTAATTAACTTAAGTAGTGCAATGTAAACTACTTTATGGGGCACACAAGAAATAGAGGGGACACTTATGACATAATTAAATGAAGATGTTAATGGCTTCAGCAGTGTCCTCTGTGGATTACATATGGTTGATGCTTAAAGTGCTTGTGGCTGTAGTAATAGCAGTGCTCAGCTGTCAGAACCCAGGACATTGCTCTGGCTGCCCTGGAGGACTCGGGACCCTGGCAAGGGGCTCAGAGACCTTGGCATGGAGTCAAAAACAGCTGTGCCTTCGATCTTAACCCATGGAAACAATTACCAACTTTGTGTGAAGATTTACAAGCCACAAAAGATTGAGTAGAAGGATAGTGAATTTGTCACAGGGTGTAAAAGTAGAATTTTGGGGTTTTAGAATGGGGGTTCAAGAGGCAAGATGGAGGAATCTGGGTGTGTCCTGTCCTTCTTCTTGTCCTCCATCTTCTGCTGTGATGGTGACACTTTTAGAGTAGAGACAAACTGTCTAACATAAGTGAACAGTTGGAAAATTATTGTAAATAAAGTACACGTAGTTCTTAGTGTAAAAAGCTAACACCACCCGAAGACCAGGGGCTGTGCCTCAACCCAACCTGCTGGACAGATCTCAGCAGGACAGAGAAAGAATGTAATAGGTAAGTGAAAATAAACAACCTTGAAAAGCAGAGCTGAAGAATCTTGACTTCTTCTTCAGTCACGGGGCTGGGAAGAAAAGACTCTTTAAGGCAAAAGATTAATCTAATAGCATGATATACCAACATTTATTGTTCAATGTTCTAAATGAATGCAGTTATTATCATATTGCCATGAACCAACTGAGATGCACCAACGGAGCCTATGCAAAAATAAATAACGTTAACTGGATCCTTCTTTAATTTTTACATAAAATCTTTCCCATGTTGCTTGATCTCCATTTGATCTAACAAGGGTGGTCAGACCTCCTGCTCCCAAGGAATGCAGTCTCATCCAGGCTGAAGCCAGTTTGATTACTACAGGCTTGCATAGATACTCTTCTCACACTGCAAGAGCAACATAGAAACAACACTCGGAGAAGAAGAAAAAACAAAATAAAACCAGTATGAGTTAGCAGTGAAAGGCTGTTGTACAAGCTGCTTTACCTTACTAGATAATCAAGAACACTGTTTTCACATCTTGATGATGTTACAATTACTTGGTACAAAGTGAACTGGAATTTTTATACTTCCCTCCCTTGGTTAGTGACATGTCACAGTATTTAGAGTTAGCGTGAAGTAATACTTTGGTTCATCAGCACTCCTACATATAATATTTGGGAATAATGGCCATAAGGACCATTTTAAAAAGCAATAAGCTATTAATGCATATATGCTTGAATAATTTTGTTTTACAGCATTTTATCTTGCAATAAGCATTTTAGAAACAGGGAGGAGAAGGGGGAAGGAAAAAAAGCCAGGACCAGAGAGAGACATCTGAGTCTTTGGATTTCTAATTTCCACAGGAACATGAAATAAGTCTCTTAGAAGCATTGAGCATCTATTTTTTTATTCTTTAAAATAAAGCCCTGCTTTGCATTAACAGACAATTATTATAAAACCAAAAGCAGAATGGCATTATTGCCAGCACACCTAGACACATCACCTTAAAAATATAAACAGCTGCCAGGCAATTTTGACTGCCCCACACATGAATACCAGCTGGAAGCAAAACAAGGTTCACAGGAATGAAGGCAGTCCCTCAGTCCCAGCTCCTAAGAGCAGAAACCATTTCAGCTTTCCCACTTTTCCATCTCTCAACTCCCGTATTTTTTTTTCCAAACAAACACCATTTGTCCCTTTTCCCCTGCCAGAACTTTGGCAGCATGTTGAAAAAGAAGCAAGGAGCAGAATGTCTCAGATTTACACTACAGATTTCTTACTTTATACAGCAGATTTCTTATTTTAGAGGAACACATCCAAAGGCAGACTTGTTACTAAGATTTCGGGTTTTAACAGACATCTCATGCTTTACACAGCACTAGATACCAGTATATTGACAGATATAATGATAGGACACTTCTCAATAGTCTGCTCCCCTTTTTCAGTCATGACACCTTGTTTAACAGCATTCCCTCTATTAAAGAAATTTTTTTTCACAGGATAATATTAGTTCTTACTAAATTTGAAACCAATTAACCAGCTTGCTGAGCTTTTTGCTGTTACCAAACAGCTGATGAACTCAAATACAATCCAGTGTTGTTACTGTTCGGAAATCAAAATTATTCGTGCTGACAACTCTGCTGTTGTGAGATATTTACAGCAATACCAGCATGCTTTATATGTTGTTTGCATATAATGGAACTCAACTCACTTTGTACAAAATACTTTAGTATTATTTATAGAAAATACTACTATAATTTTAAAAATAAATTCAGAATATTTCTTTTTACAGACATATTCGATCTCCACACCCTAAGATTACACGTACTATTTTTAGTCCTGAATGGTAAAAAGCATTAGAGGTAACTCTTGGAAGTGGTTTCCAAGCACAGCTTTCACATTCTGAAAAGTCCATACCATATTTTTCACTTCAAAAAGGACCTGGTGATCCCTCTTGTCCTCCCCTCATTTCATTCTCATTCAAGTGTAATGAAGCAACATGAAACTATTTTGCTCAAAACCTCTCCATTCTCCAATCTTGTTTTGCACTGCTGTTGCAAGGAGGACAGAGGCCACAGTAAGGAGCAAACAAATAGGCACAAATAACTAGAATGGGCACAGAGAAGAAAATAAAACTCAGTAGGTTTTTTTTTCCATCATTCCCACAAAAAAACTTCATCCCTAAAGCCTGGAATATATTTAGGGCTTAGGAAATGCTCTAGAGATCAACTCCATGCCCCTTATACATGACTTTCAGCAGCAATAAGGCAGCTACTAATAATACTCCAAGAATTTGTCTACTTTAACAATTTTACTTTCTGCTCAAATATGCAGAGGACTAGCAAAAACAGGCAAATTATTGACCTGTATCTTTTTTCATTCCCCAAGTTCAAAAATCTTAATGCTTACATACTCCACTGCTGTCAGATCTAAGAACAAAGAAACAATCACTGTGGCAAATTTTTAAGATCTAACATTGCTGATTTCTGGATCCACCACTTATTCTAATTTTCACAAATTGCTCAGCTGCAGAGATTTACCACAGCTGAAATAATAAGTCTATAATATCAGGATAAAATTAGAGGAGATGCTCTTTCCTAACCTAATACAAAAGAAACTAAATTAAGGGATATTTTGTCTTTGAGACACTATGATCTGTGGTTGCATTAGTTGTGTGAGATGAAACAGTGGAGACCAACAATGTAAGAGCATGAAATTAAAGTTTCATGAGCAGCATTTAAATTTTGAAATTGTTTTGGAAATGAAGACCTAGTGTGCTCAATTAAAGGCTCTACTTGACCATCTTGGATTCTGTAGATCCATGTCTTCCCACAGACATACTACAGTAAATGCTCTGTCAATATCTAACTGAATGGGACACAGAAATTACAAACCAAAAGTCAACTTCTAGACTGGAAGTGGAGGGTTATCTGGAACTTTTGTTTTCAGTAGTGAAAGCAACGGTTTTCTCTCTAGTATCACTCTCTACTTTTGAAAGTTCTTCAATTTTATGCATGATCACTCCTGTGGCTGAGCCCTACAGTTTCTCAAAATCCAGTTTGTGATTCTGAGTTTTATCACTGTAAAAGGCCAGTTCCTGGTTGCACTCACACTTCTCACAACACTCTGAATTTTGCTTTTATATCATGCTTCTGTATCTCACTTCAGGGGCAGAGTGAAGACCAGCAACTTTGACTCAAAGCTTCCCAAAGCCCAGTGTTTCCAAGACAGTCCTCTGAGATGTCAAGAAGGTCAGCTGAAGCCATAGCCTGAAGCTTAGCTTTCCTGAAAAGTTTCCAGGGGGAAAAAAACAAACAAAAAAACTTAGGAAAGCACAAAAAAAAAGGCCCCTCTGACATCTGACAGGAATGACTCTCCATAAAACAGGAATAATGTGCTCATACACATACAAGCTTAAGTGGGTCACAGGCTGACATCAGCCAACATTTCTCCCAACCAGGTGTGTCTTTGCCTGAAGTATCTTACTGAAGAAATATTTTGGGGACAAAATATTAGTTTGAACACAAAAGCACCATTACAGTTCATTTGGCTTTGAGTAGTGAAGTAAGAGGGTTCTCCAGAGGTGGAGAATAAAAAAATTGAAATGTCCCTTGCACAGGTATTGTGATCACTACCTAATTTTTTTTTTTTTGGTGATCACTACTTTACCTACTGATTTTTACAAGACTATACATCAGCAACATCAGCATCAACAGCATCAACTAAAATTAAATCCAGAAACTTACATACACTTTGAAATATTGTTCATCCCAAATTCAAAGAAAGTTATTGGAGGGGGGAAAATGGGCAAATTGATTTTTTTAAGAGGTGGTTACGTAAAATTATACAAGAGATGCACCACTGACTCTTGCTTATATCAGAAAATGCTGAAGAAGAACAAACAGTAAGTAGCCCTATTGGTCCTATTAGATCAAAGCGGGGAAAGAAAACTATTTCTCACTGAAAACTGTAAGGATCCAGGACTTCATTTCCAAGGACTATCTTGAAAAAAAAAATACAGATATATTAATCTTCTAGTCAGGAACTGGCAGCATACAAGGTGGGGAAAAAACATCTTAGAGGCAGGTTTTGCTTTTATTTCTTTTCCAAACAAAAGAGATTTTAACCATGTTTACAGAAGACGAGAAAAAGGAGGCACCAACAGAAAGGCAACACTGGAAACAGTCTTGAGGACTTATTTACCTGAGAGGTGTAAAGCTATTGATAAAAACTTCCAGTGCTGACTTCCAGCTGGGAGCCCCAAACTGTAATATAGCTGTTCCTGGTGTGATAATTGTCACTGCTAATGCCCTCAGATCACAAGACTCAAGCATATAATAGAGATACAACTTAAACCACGCCATGAAAGACAATGAGAGCTGAATTCATTCCACTCTAACTCAGGAACAAGTCTTACTAATGAGGTGTGCCACTCTCACATTGCAGGAGTGCGTGGCTGGACAGGTCTGACACTCTTCAGTTTGTAGTCCTGTCACAGTGTAACCTGAAGGTAATTTCAGTAGAAAATACAAACCCATCTCCCACTGTTCGCATTCAAATCTCATCTTCACTCAACAAGAAGCAACTCCCCAGCATGACCTTACTATTTACACCTGGAGGCACAGCATTTCCAGCTGAGAGCCACAAAATGAGCTGAGAGTTTTCCTAGATACAAACAAGTATAAAATGTTCTGAGGTTCACTGTGGAGATGGTATTTCAATTGCACCACATGCATCGCTCTGATACACTAGGTGACCCTGAGTAAGGACAGAAGATTGGAGAAGGGAGAACAGACACACTGGCTTAGGATGGGATACAGGAATTATCAGAATAATTTTTGCAGGAGATGCAGTTGAATTAATGTTTAAACCAATTAATTATGTCCCCCACCTTTGCCAGTCATAGTGCAACTCATAAAAATCTCACAGTGTCCTAGGCTTCTACATGAAGTTTAAATGTTTAAAAAGTAAATCCAATTGGGAAGGCTTAATGTTTATAGGTATAGACCAAAAAGCATTTCCTGTGGATGAATCATTCACTCTCCTTCTCCCAAGAACAACTGTTTGAACCCCCTAAGCTGTCTATGTTCAGAACAATTCCCTGGAAAAATGGATTAATGGGAACGCTGAATGTGAGGCTCTCAAAGAACCGTGGCAAATGTGATTTCTGATCAACTGTGTAATTCTACACATGTATCACTCTCCACAGTACTTTACCATATTAACACATTACTTTTCATACACTTTTAACCTCATAACATGGGAAGTGGATTGGCTTCTGCACAGTATTTGTCGTATAAACAAATAAGAACTCCATAAAGTCTACTGCCTAAAACTCACTGAATTCATTTAGGCTGGAAAGCTTTCCCATGAAGAAAAATGCAAATCTTCCTGTTATTAAACAGATAAATGCCAATTATCAAAAACCCTGTGAGTTTAGTGTGAAAAGATGACCTCCTCTGAGCTCCTTCTCTGGCACTGGTTCAGCATTTCCAACAACCTCCCAAGAGGTCAATAGAAGACCACTAGCTTGAGGCACTCACAAACAGCAACCATGCCCCTCACACTACGTCAAAGGAAATAAAATGTATCATGACATTAAAAGCCTTTTTAGGAGAACCCTTTTTCTGTTCCTAAGCAATCACATCACCAGGTTCCACTTCCTAGTGTTTCTCCTACATAGTGGAAAGACAAGAAATGTACCCAGATGAAAAGGTTTCGCACTTGACAACAGAATGAGCGTTCTGAAAGCGCACTAAATCCTTTAAACAATTAAGCACCAAATGAACCATTTAAAAATTCACCACTACCATTAAAACAAATTAAATTAAGCCAGATTAACATATTAAGTTTGCTCAACCCAAAAGCAGATAACTTCACATAGCTCCTGTTTAGCTATGTGCAAACTATTTTTCAAAATACCTGACCGTAAAGAAAGGCCAAAAATACATGCAATTAAGGAAATCAGATAGCTGGGTAACTTATATTCAAAGCATAATGGAGAACTAGCTCTTTATCTTTTCCTCTACAGTAGTTATGATACTCCATTTCCAAGGCTTCTGCTGATAAAAAATAAGTTTTCACATTCTAACATATCCCTAATAGCCAATTTACAAAGCTGTGCCCCTTTTGATTAGCTCCTGTGTGTTACTTGCTGATTCCTGTGGGGGAGAAGTGAGTAAGGAAGAAATTTCCAGAGGATTCTTTAAATATCCAGAAAGTCTATTTCACTGAAAACTATTTTGTTCACATGTGTTGAAATTTTTAGCATTCCTTTGACCTTTATGTCCATGAAAACAGCAGGATCTAGGCAGCTGAAAGACTTCAGTACAGAAGGTTATCTTCTCTATATTATCCAAACCAGGAATGGCCAATACAAGGCTGTAGGTTAAATATAGGTGTTTGAATTATTCACAGAAATAATACAAATTTCAATACTTGGAAGTGGAAAAAAAAACAAACCCAAACATTTTCAGACCCACGTGCATATTTTACCACATATAAGTGAAAAAACTTAGCTTAATTCTGTAAAGAAGGAAACTCTTTTCTTGGGGAATTTACATCTGTTACCCATTAGTGACCACAGCAATGATACACAGGTAGTATTTGCAAGAATATTTCCAGGTTCAACACTTTTCACTCCTAACACTGGAATGTTTTTTTGTTTTTACTATACAAGCAATAATTCATAGAACAAGCTAAGTAAGGCCATCCTTTCAAATGGTCATCTTGCAATGAGGTAGGAATTAACTCACATTTTTATCTAATGGTAAGTGCAAATAAGGACTATGCATTTAGCTTTAAATAGTTAAGAGATAAGTTCAGAATCATAAAAAAGATGCCAATAATAAAGAAAAAAATACCCCAGTGTTTCCCACGTTCCAAGTGTTTCAAAATATGTGGGCTTGTTCCTCATTTCACAAAAATATAAAATTGAAGTATCTTTGTACAAAATTCCCCCAAACCAGGTTCCCATGAGATGACTATTGGTTATTCAGGAATATAGCAAGGTTGCAAAGTTTTTAAATTAAAAAATGCGTAATAACAGACTAATTTCCTGTACAACTACTATTTATGTTATTCAGCAACCAACTATAGACACTGGCACTAATAATTGCTTCCCAGAATCTGTATGAAATTGCTTTCATATGCAATTTCAGTGGAAATGGATTCAACAGCAACTAAAAAGGCAAAACACAAAGGCTGAAGATTTTAGTATTGAGCCTGAGCAGCACTTTATGGTATTAATGATACCTAAGAGTGGCCTCTGATGTGCCTTGTCCTCACAGGTGTCATGTGAAGAACAGAGCATACTATAACTGCTCCAGAAGATGCAAACTCCCAGCACGAACTGACCAACATGACATTGCAAGAAACATTTACATTTCAAATGCAGTGAAAGATAATCTTTTCAAGGAATTTAGACATGTCATTTCATTGCCAGCTGACACAGCCTTCATATTTAATATCAATTACACTTCCATTTATGCTATTAGAAACCTACTTTTCCAACCCACTCATTCTAACCAAATTTGAAAGCTGCATAAAACTACTTTCAACTAGTATATTAAAACTTCACCTAACTTTCAATTCAGTGACTAAGCCATAATTCTATTGCACATTTATTTAGATTGTTATCTGGAAAGGAAGCATATCAAAAGGGTAAAGGATATTGCAAGCAGCTTCTGAGACTTCTAATTAATTCTTCAGTATTTACAGTAAAGGGAATAATGCAAATAAACAGATGGAAATTGTTATCAAAGAAAATGAACACCTTTCTTTAAAAACAGCTGAGGGTTCTGGGGGTGCTGGTACCACTTTCTTTTGACTGCCCCATCAGAGCCACAAACTGCTCAGGTATGAACCTAAAACTTATAATTTTTCATAGTTTGATAAAACACTTTTATTTGCGTCAAATGCTGTTGCAAATTTGATAATTAAAAGCTCTTCATTATAATGCTCTTTTTTTTTAACAAAGACACAGAAATGCCAGAATCAAGTCAACTCCTATTCTGGCTGGTTCATACAATGCCTATACTTGGCAGGAACAAATTAGAATCTCCTAATCAATATCTCTACTCTGCACACATGTTTTTGTTGCTTGGTTGGTGGGGTTTGGTTTTGGGTTTTTTTGTGAGGTGGGTTTTGTTTTGGTTTGTTACCTTTTTAAGAAACAAGCCATCCTTACCAACTACTTCATCAAACTGGACTTTAAGGTTTTTTCCTATCACTCAGGAGACACTACTCCTCCCACCATCCTAAAAGACACCTGTGCACAGGTTTTTTGGGAGGTCAAGATAAACCATTACAGATATTCAGAAAGCACATTCATTAGCAATGTACACCATATATCACTGTCTTGGCTGACAGCTATCATGCATTACAAAGCTCCCACTTATTACTAGGAACTGACATATATTCCACCACTTCAGGCTTAGCCAAAAATACTGGTTGACAACACTTGAAGACATACAGCATGCCTAAGCTATCCAATAATGAATAATTTAAATCCTTTGCAGAGACAGGACATAAATCAACCAATTTTTTCATTGAAAATGAAGTTGACAGTCCATCCACTGAATGACAAAACTTCCTCCTTGGAAGCAATTAGACCTTTCATCTGCAAGGTCAAGTACATTGAGAAAGATCTACTGGACCACAGGTACTGATGTCAAAGTGGTAAAATTGAAACAAGTGTCCTGTGGCTTATTTCTCTTTCTCCCTTCATGAGAAAGAGTTTGTACTGCCAAAGATGCTTTTTTAATCTTGTACCCACTCCCAAGTTCACTATGTCTTTGTCAAAGCTATAAAACCTGGAGCACAAGCGTAAAATTGGGAACAGCATCTTGATTTCTAGCTTAGGGTATTGTGGTAGCCACACTGAAATGCTTCTTATATTCTAGTTAATTAGTCTGCATTTTAAAGGTGCAGAAGGATAAAGTAAAACAAACAAAGTGCTTATGCTATTCACAGTATGTTCTGCCCTACAGCTGCTGTCCAACCTACACTTGGCAGCAGAGCAAAACTATACAAGATATGACTGTGCCATTTAGCTACAGCTCATGGCAAAGCCTGCCTTACCTTGTCTTACAGGTGAGAAGAATGCCTACTTTATGAAGGCACACATGGAGGAGGGAGACCACCATCAATATATCTGCTGCAGTTGTTGGTGAACACCTGCCACGACTATGCCACAAATGCCAGTGCACAGCAGATTAACACATCCATGCCCAAGCTAAAAAAATGCATTCCTAATGGGTTCATATACTTTGTCATCCAAAGGTGAAAGCTCATAGCCTGGCAGAGGCCATGGGTGGTCAAGAAGTGGCAACCAAGTGTGAAGTTTCCTATTCTGGGAAGAAGGATTTGAAGATTTGGGGGAAAAAAGTGGTGTCTTGAGAGAAATAAGAAAGAAAAAGAACCCACCCAAGATTCAATCCTTTCTCTACAAAGTCAGAAATAGAACAGCAATAGGAATTTCTCCCACAAAGCAATAGAAATTCAGATGACCCTCAGGCCACAGGGCACTGGCCTTAAAAGCAGGTCCTGTGCTGTTTTCATATCCCATTCTGAAACTACCAGCTGACTGTGCAGCTGTTCCAGGAGTTATTACAGGAGAATGACTCTGGCACTGATGTCACCTACACATGAAAATTACTGCTGAAATAAGAAGAGGTGGAAAGGGGAGAAAAGATAACAGATGTTGTTCACAACATACAGGAGGACCTACAAAAATGCAATGCAGTTCAGAAAATTCATATTAAGGTTCAAACTAAAAAAATTACTGACTCTCACTTTAAAGAGTGGAGGTGGTTGTTAGATGCAGAGAAGAGCATAAGCAACCAGAAGTGCATCAGAACAGAATTAACATAGTTGAGGGGTTTATTAACTAAGAAGGAAGCCTAAGCAGTGAGACAGAGTATTCCAAAGTATGTGCAGCATGGAATTTGGGTGCCTGGGAAGCCAGAACTCTGCCAAATTAGTTTTTACTGGTAGGTCATGATCAGAGGGTTCATTCTAAAGCTGCCTGCCTGCAGTGCACACCTGCAAGACCAGTGCTCCCCAGTTGTGGGAATACTTGCAGCAATGAGGAAGAATTTGGAATTTAACAGCAAAATGAGCTGACATCTAAACTTAAGAAAGCTCCTTCTCTTTCTTGTAAGCAAGGATACTGAAAAGCCTCCAAAATTAATACTTCCAAGAAGCTTATAGACATTGGGATTGCAATTATTTCGCTAATTCCAAAACACAAAGCTGCTTTCTTTTAAAGCCAAAATGAAATGAGAAGACAGTATTTCAACACAATTAGAAGTATTACTTGGTTAGTACCAGAATAGGGCACTCTCACTTGCCAAGCAAGAGGTTAAGTATAGAGCTGTGAGCATCAAGGAACTTATTCAAGCACCAAGGGAAGAAAAGAAGACAGAAGCTGAGGAGACAAGACAGCTCTAAAGGGAAGAGAGACTTGAGACTGGAACTCTTTCCCACAAATCCCACAGTTGGATAACCGTAATTTTATTTAGGAGCTATTAAGAAGGAATTGCTATAGACCAACAAAAAGCAGCTGTTCTAAAATGTCTACAGGATTTCAAAAAATTAGTTTCCTCTTTCCCCTTCTTCCCAGCATAATTTATTTTATTGCTATTATGTACACAGTGTACAAAAATAGTGATAAGCTTATTGAAATTACGGTAGTAGTTCAGGAGTTAAATTTAAAAAAAAAGCACTACAGTAATGGAAATGTAAAGTAATTTTTTTCTCCTCTTTTCACTGATCTTCACATAAAGCTTTATTTAAATGTTATCAGCTTCAGCACTGGTTAATCGCTTTCACAATTCTCTAACATTAAATTAGTCCCCCTTTCTCAACAACTGGTGGAAGGTTATGCCAAACCAAATGAAGCAATTATGACAGAAATCAAGTCTAACCATTTATATTTTCATTCACTGTAACAGTCTTTAAGTGTGATTAATCAAATCAATCTTCCCTTTTCAGCCAGAGCTGTAATTGCTAAGTGCAAATTAAAGCATATTATATATGACATATGATACTTAATCTAAAGACAAATTTTTATTAAGGTTTAAGTCAAACTTTGTTAAATGAGTTAAAGATATCCACTGAATATATCTTAACGTTACATACATGGCCTATGGGAAAAGATAAAATATTACAAAAATACTTCAAGCCCCTTAGATATTCCAACTGCTTTGATCAAAAAGCCCCATAAAGAGTAACAGTAGTATTATGCTTGTAAGAATATATAGAATATCTTCACCGATTCTATCATGCAGTTCAAAATGGATATCAGATAATTCTAGAATCCTAAACAATTATTTTTCAGCAATGATACACAAAAATCCTTCACAATGATACAACAGAACTACTAATTCTGTGAATAACTCCCTACTGGAGTAAGCTGATAAGACTTCTGGTATTTTAGTAATTGTTGACGACTGTTGGAAAAGCCCATTGATATTACTGTCCCCTAAGCAAACAGGGGCAAGAAAATTACACCAGTAAGGGATCTAAAGGCTAAGAGTTGATATTCTTATTCAATACCCTGATGTTTACTTTACCCTCTTAATTTTGCATCTATTAATAACCATATTGAAGCTTTCTGATGTGGTTAAACAGTCCTCTTTGTCCTACTATATGTGTAACTGTGAACCTATTTTATTGAGAAAATCTAGATCAGAACAGTATTGTCTCAGAAAGGCAAACAGGAAAAAGCAGGCTGCAGAACCTCTGAAAAACCTTCACAATCTAACAAAAAAAAAAACCCCAAGCAAAACATGACACAGTATCACTTTTGAAGGGTGTGCTACCCACAGAAACCTGATTGGGGGGGGAAATATTTCTTTAGTTCAAAAAGAAAAAAAAAAGGACATTTGGGGTTATAGTAATGGAAACCATTTTCAGTGCACTGAATAGTCCAAATGCAACATATCTGAGGATGTACAATTATGAAGAGTTACTCAATTACCTTTAGTATTTTTTCCTAGGAAATAATCCTCCACAGAAAGCATTTGCTTCACCCCAGCAGACTTTATTATTTACATCACAGAACAGCTAACGTAATTGGTATTAATATTGAAACACTACGTATATATATATACACACACGTAGATAAATAGAAGATATCTATTCAGTGTCCTCTGCCTTACATACACAATCAGTCCTCTTAAAAATGAAACCTTACCTGAAATAACTACACTGCTGCATATTACAGAAGAAGTGTGCTGCATCAGATACCAGGATGTTTTCCAGCCAGTTCACATGATAAGCCATGCATTTAGAATGTAAGCACACTTGTCACATGGCCTGTGCCAGCCCCACTGGGCAGTCACCTGCACATCTCATCCAGGATCCAGCAGGTGCAGGATGACCAGCCAGCTGGCAGACACTACATGGAACAAGACAGAGGAGGGGAGAGGTTCGGGACAGGCAGAGCTTCCCCTCCCAACAGGGAGAAAGTACTGTTTCATCTCCTAGCTGCAACAGTCACAGAGTAGGGAATCTAGCACCTTTGGGAACCTTCTTTGTCTTTCCAATCTGACAATTGGCCAATAGCTTCAGAAATTATTTTAGGGAAAGGAGATGCATTTGACAAGTCAGCTGACAGACAGAGCAAGCCTTTGACCTCTACCATGTCTCCGTGCCTTGAAACCAGGATGAAATGTCCTTTTGAGTAAAAGTCACACAATCCAAGTGTGAATTTGTTCTAAATTCTCATTTTTCATTCACTAAGAGCAGTGTTTCTTATATATATACCCAAAACCATCCACACAATAAAGAATAAAGTAGATGCTAAAGGTGGATTTCAAGAAGCCTTAGCTGCTATGAGAATCTGGATGCGAAAGCTTAATGCAGACTTGCCTATTCCACTGTGGGATACCTACATTCTGTCTGGGACCTGAAATACATTTTTAAACTTAATTCAAGGCACACTATACCTTGAAACCACTCTGCAATTACCAGATTCTCATTTGTTTTTTCCATTAATTGTTGAATAGCATGTCTAATTGGATCTCACTAGTTTAAAATATTAAACAGAGAAACAAGCAAATCACCTAATTCAATCCATGCTGTATTCCTCTTACTACATACATTTCAAATTACCACTTTAATACCTTATCCCACTTGCACTCATCTGTCGTGGGCAGCAGGGTACAAAGGGAAGAAGAGAAAGACAAAAAAGGCAGAGAGGAGAATGAAAAAGGTGCAGGACTGTAACAGACCCCTAACTCTCCATAACATGGCAAGGCAGCATTTCATAGTCTGGCTATGAGTGCAATGATAAACAGACTTTTACTTCTGAAATCAGGAATTTTTAGTTGCAGTTTGCCTTGTACTGCTTGGATGAGGGAAACATCCTTCTCCACCCAAGCAGTGCTCAGGATCCAAAGCTCAAACCATTCATGAAGAAAGAATCACCAGATTCTAAGCTGCTGGTCATCAGAATGACTCTTTATATGCATACTAGGCTATGATTTGCTGTACATATAAAAGCATTTCTCATCCTCTGGAAAAGTTTTCCTTTCATGACACAGTCTACCACAACTGCTGCTTGTAATATTCTACAGAAGATATATATATTTTTTTTTTCTACAGAGTACCACTCTTTGCTTAAATATACTCAGATGCTTCACGAAATCTCTGGGTTTACAAAGTTTTCTTTGAAGCTGCCTTAATTACAGGAAGGCTTGTGACTTCTTTAAATTAAGAGTTAAGAGAAGCCAAGAACAAGATGATTAGTAGTCACAACATTAATCTTTTTGCTGTACCTAACAACTTAATTTACTATATAAACCCTTGTGGAGTTGCTGTTCTATTGAGCTGATGTTGATGTACTAGCTGGGAAGTTACTTCTACCTCTGTTCTCCGCTGAGATGTAACAGTGGGCTCTCAGGAAATTGAATCTGATAGGAAACACACTCACTGACTTCAGTGAGCTCTTACAAGGCTAAAACAGAAAAATAAGGTTCACAAGTGACAAAGAGACTCAACACATTGCATAGAAATACAAAGGCTTCTTTGACAGTGGAAAAGAATTCCCACTTCAGCAATGAGATTTAGAAAATATACTGTCTTTTAACATCATTATTATCATCACTTAATAAATATGTATTTTAACAATTTTCTAGACAGACTTTACATACACTGCTTTCATCACTGGCAAGGAACAGCACCGCTCACAATGCACGTTCAACAGCAGATTCCAGCCCTTAACTCCCCAGTTGAGCAGCTTCATGCTACATTACTTTGGTAATGCAAAAAGAACCCAAAAATAGAGACATTTTTAACTTGGACTGTCTTAAGTCTCCAGGGAAATGAGGCTTAGGCAGTCCCTCATCTGTTCACTTGTCACATTTAAATTTGCTGGCCAATTTCAACTAAATTTGATAAAGAGTTTGGATACTCAAAAATAATTAAGTGCCTGCATATTCTACAAAAATTAGAAGCTGAGTACAAAAGAGACATCTACAAAATGCTTGTAGGTGAAAGCAAAGGACTTTTAACCAATCTACTATCCATCACCTCATTAATGAAATAAAGATACTCAGCATGTCTTGTATCTGAATATATTTTGTGTTTATGCATATTTGAGTAAATATTCACCATATATATTCAAAACCTTACAGGACAACCTCCCCTAGACAGCCCTGCTTGAGGAAAGGGGGTGGACTAAATGATCTTTCCTGTCTGACCTGCAAAATTTTGGGGTGGTGTGGTGGTATCACATGTATAGTTTCAGAGAAGCCACACCAAATGATATTGAACGGGGAAGGAACTCTAGGGGAAGAAGAAGAAGACCTTATTGAAAGGTGAAGGAAATAAATCCAAAGGCAATTGAGTATTAGCCACTATGCTATCAATGGTCCTTTTTTCTTTGGTGACCTTCAGAATTTCACTGAAGACTTGTCACTTCAGTCTCCATGTTCTATTAGCAGAATCATTTTGGAAATAATTTCTAAGGTTACAAGCCACACAAATGTCATTACAGGAGGGTAAAACATAGTTTTGATAGCAAAGATCATTCCTTTAACCTTTTACACTGATGTGAATGTACCCACATTAGGAGTTGCATGGAGTTTGAAAACACATACTCATTATTAAATGAAGAAATAAATACAAAAATGTAGAGATGAGGCTTAGGCCTGTCATTTTGGTGAAGGGGAGTACTGGAGAAGAAATTTTGAAACAACTACCAGGGAGAACTAGTGAGAACAAGTAAACTACAGGAATGGGAAATTTAGAGAGATGAGCAAACTTTTCCAGCCTAACTGAATGCTCCAGAAGATTCTTGTACAAGAGTAAGAGTGGGGTCTGGGAGATCCATGGCTGGGTCCTCCTCACCAGCAGACCACCCATACGCACATTTCCTGGATGAAGTGTACACTCTTTTCTGAAGGAAGCTGAGAAGAAGACAAAGGCATCATGGAATGTGGTGGTTTGACAGGAAAGAAGCAAATCACCTAATTCTATCCATGCTGTATTCTTCTTATTACATACATTCATTGTTTATCTTTGAACATCCATTGGCCTAACCACAGCATCCCAGAAAACACATTTCCTGTCAAACCACCCCATGTAGCCAACAGCAGATTCAGGGTGGAAGCCTGGTAAGGAGAAAGGTGACATTACAGAAGCAGGATCAGCCCCTACAGTGGACATGGAAAAGGAGGCATCTGCAAGAAGATTTGTCATCTAAACTCCTCTTAGAAACAGTGGGCCATCAAATCCCTTAATTCACGAGGACAGGAACAACCCCACCCTAGCCAAGTCAAGTAACTTGACCACACTAACAAATGGGGTAGAAGAGGGCTTCAGAAGCCTAGGAAACACTAGGCTTAAAATCTGTGTCCAGGGAAGCTCACAGAGCAGGCTAGATGTTGACAAGGGCAGTGACAGGCTGAAGGAATCAAAAGCTGCAAGGCTAAGAAACAGCATCCGTGTTGGAAAAGATGGAGAACAATGGGAAACATGAAACATCACAGAGGTGAGTGCTTGAATGGGACACAGGATCCAAACTAAGAATAACAATCAAGTTCAAATTGAAACAGTGTAAGGAAAAGCAACCTTGATACAGTCTGGATTAGCACACCAAGTTCCTAAAACTGCTGAAGGGCTACTCTGGCACAGTGTACTTAGATTCAGCACTCCTGAAGGAGTAACAACAGTTGAACGGTTCACTAGTATTGTGCTTAATTTTAAAAAAGAAAGCAGCATGAAAATGCTACAAAACTTTCACAAAATATTATAGAAAGGAAAAGCTTTGTGGGTAATCTCAACACTACTTAACAGCACTGTAGTAAAAGGTAAAATGATGTACACTATTTCTCAAAATATTTGAGAAAATGTAAGTGAAAACTATATGGCTGAGCAAAATCATAATAGGCTGTTAGAAGAAAAAAAAAAGGCCTATTGAAATTACAAAATCATATTTCTGACAGGCCAACAAATTAAGGTAATAAATTGTACCCAAAAGTACTTAAGGAACAATCTGGAAAAGAGAAAAGACAAAAACTAATAATGTCACTTTTCAGCTTTAAGTTCCATCACACCAGAAAACTAATGTGACTAATGGGCACCAACCTTTGATAAGACCTGGGTAAGCACAAAGCAGTAACCTGGTAAATGACTCCAGAGAAAGTCAGAGGAGCCACTCTGAAATACATGAAATACACGTTAATGACTACACAGATGAATAGGACATCTTGCAAAAGGCTTAAAGCTCTTGTAAATTGTTATCATGACTGACAAACCTTTAAAGAAGATTCCATATGCAAGAAAAGCAAATTAGAAATCCCAGGGAGTACTTTCAGTGCCCTTCACAAAAAGCTGTTGAAGACATAAAGCAGCCACAGGGTAAGAGTCATGTTGTTGCTTGCATATGTAACTTTATGAAGGTCAGAAAACCAAAGAAAAATAAATTGGCACGACTCCTCCTGGAAACACACTGCCTAGAAGTATTTTGTGGGAATCTCTTCAGATCCACTCTCTGTTATCTATAGACAAACTAATTATTCAGCAGCAGGAATAGAGCAGAGAACATCATGGCCTGGTATGAATTCTTGGAACAGCTGCATCTGCAATAGGCTGGGCACTTCTGATTCCTCTTAGCATTGAAAGGACGTAAATGGGAAAGTTACTGAGAAGGACAGCAAGCACCTTGAAACACATGGAATATGCTAACCTAGGGAACCATTAAGACACCTGGATCTTCAGTCCAGAGGATGAAGTAACTGAAATATGATGGTCATTTATAAGATAATGAATAACATGAAAATGGAGACAGAACAACTGTTCAGTGCACCTTCCAATTTAATAACTGAGGACCATTAAACAAAGTTAATGTGTCAAGTTCACAGAGGGCTTTCCTCACTAGTTATTATTCTTGCTCAAATACCTGCAACAGACATCCTAAGTTTCATGTGTAAAAAGCAACTGGATGTATTTTTTTGGACTAAGACTTCTTCAAGCAATAAAAACCAAAACCCACCATAGGTTAGGAGAGTATTTTGGGGTCTTTGTCCAGTGACAATGAAAGTCACTATCCTCTTGCCAACAAGAGACTTCAGTTTTAGTCAGTACAACCATTTGTATATTTTACTGGCATATTTCAGTAAAAAGCACTGAGGTAATGGCCATTTTCAGACACTTTGACAATGCAAGATCCTTTAACTTTGTCCTAACCACCAAAGCTATATTCATCATATTCAGAGTAAGATTTAAAAAACGTTTTTGGCTAGCAAAAATACAAAGAAAACTTGGCTTTCATATATGACTAATTCAGAAGACAGACCTACTAGTGAATATTTATATCATCCCAGATTTTCATGAAAATCTGTAGATTACAAATAAAACTTTATAAGAAGTTTCTGTTACATAACCAAGCTGTTTTATCTGCTTCAGAAGGCATCAAAGGAACTAATCTCAGCTCTTGATATGCAAAGAAATACTTGAATTATATCTCCTTGGCCTTAACTTCCAGGCTAGGTAGGAAAGAGTCTAAGTAGCAATATATGTGGAGCAACCCAAGTTTGCACCTTTTTCTGTAACATATGCAGCCTAGACATAGTATCCCAGGAAGCAATACTTTAAAATCTTCATACATTCTACATTAACAAAGTAAGGCAGTTACATGAAAGTCCAATATAGTAAAGGTAGCTAGAGGAAAAAAGAGAGTAGCAGAGGGAAGCAAGATATGATAGCATTATGTATCCCCAGTGACATGAATAATTTTTTTTTTGTTTGCATTTAATCTTCATATAGCCTTTTTCCCCAGCTCTGAATTTCATTTATCACTGTATGGTGATAAGCTATCAACAGTGGCAACACTTTCATATATTCTTGTGCAAGAACAATAAAAACATGACCCTTATTAGGACTTCTCAAAAGGGGAAAAAAGCCTAAACAAAACAGTAATTTATAATATGCTTATTTTCCATAAAATAGAAATGGAATTTATTCCACAGAAACAACATATTCCAAGTTCCCCCTGGGGCAGGAAGGGGAATGTTACTAAAACAGAGACAAAGGGGCTGCTTTGCAATATGCTATAATAGGTTAACCAAAGTTTGAACTGTGAAAAGTTAACATAATACATGTTTTACAAGATGAGAGAAACACTGAAAAGATTTCAGAATTATCTTTTAGGAGGATACAGATATTGCTATTTTAAAAAGGCTTTTCATCAGGAGCAGCTTCTGAATCAAAACAATACTTTCAATAACATGAACCAAAATCTGCCTACAGAGCAGAAGAGTATCTGTAACAGGACTCACATTTATTTCCATTTCTTTAAAGAGGTTAATTTAATAGTTTTTCTCCAATACAAAACAACAGGAGAAATAGAATTTGAAGAGCATCCGGGACTCCCTGCACAGCACTTAGAAGAACAAAATCTTTGAACAGTTCTCACTGCTACAAAGAAACACATATTGAAAATATGTTTAAAATTTTAGCCATGCACTGAAGCTGTTGGAGAATACAGACTGTTCACCATCCCAAGATCTGCAGGCTAACTGTCGAGTTCCATGGTGATAGTTGAGAAACTCCAATTACTTTTAAAGAATAGAGACAAACCCCCAGATAAAAGACATAGGAAGTAATTACCTTTAATATTGCAACAATGCCAAGAACCAGTATTTTGTTTGACATGTTTAGAACACAAATTCCTGGGAGAGATAAAAATACTTGATCATTCACCAGTATTTGGTCTTCTGAAAGCTATGCAATAGAGACTTCTACATGCATCCTTAAGATATCCACGTCAGTGTCATGTATGACCTGGATATGTATGTATGTCATGTATGTATCTACACCATCATTTCACTGTTCCAGGCTGTGCACACTCCAGTATTTGATTAGCAGGTGCACTCTGTGTACCCACCTTACAACACACACATACAAATCTACACAACCAACCAAAAGACAGCTGTAAAGGCTCTTACCTTGATTTGCATATTATCTTGCAAACACAGCATGTAAGGCAAACCTTTTGATTTTTACCTGATAGATCCTTCAGCAGTTTTTTTTTTTAGCCCTCAGGACTGCTAATCAGACAGGCCTCATAACACCTTAGGATGGGTTTGGACAGCACATAATCACCTCTGCCTAGATGGTGGCACATATAACCACTCCTAGAAACTTGATTTTTTCCACTTAAAAAACCAGTCCAGGAACTCCATCACAATACAGCTTGAACACATTTAGAGCCTTCACACATTCTAAAGGCAAGCTTAAGAATGAGAAACTCAAAGAATGAGTACTCAAGTCCCAAGGGAGAACCAGGTAAATCACACCCCCGTTCTTTCGGCTCCTGTCAGTGACACAGCAGGCACTGGACTGAGATGCTGTTGCATCCACCATTCCCCCATCAGCAGAGGCATCACCTTGCCCTTTGATTTGACTTGAGAGGGAAAAAACTTAACACTCCTTTCCTCTGCAATGGCTGCTATCTCCAGTTTCCAAACAAGAATCATGACATGTGACAGTTCCTGGGAACAACCGTGCCCACCAACCCAGAGCCAACACAGGAATTTTTAGCAGGTCTTTGAAAAACAGCCCAATGTAATGAGTGTGTTCCATTATTGTGATTCAGGTAACAGTTCAGAAAATGTTGTCTTCCAACATCAGTTTCATGCCAAGAACTTCACAAATTAAATTAATGTAATTTGTTGTAAAATTGTGCTGACACACATGACCACCTTTAAAAATTACCTGTGTTAAACATACTCAGTGTTAAAGATACTTTGTTATTCATACACATCATGTTGTTCACAAAAAATAAACCCATGGAAACAACTTTGAAGGAAAGAGGGTCTGTTTATTAGGATAATGAGCTCTTAAAGAAAATACACAACTGAGCTTCATGCAGTACAAGCAACAACAGTTGCTAATTTTACTAAAATTCTCACAGTTATTTCTGTATTAAGCTTTGGTCCATGTACACTACCCACACATTGTTTGTATTCTAGAACCATTTGGTTATAACCTGATTTAAACAAGAGTGTGTAATACACAAGATGGCAAGGATCTATATGTGGCATTTACTTAGATGGTCTAAAAACCAGGATCATGGAAAACAAAAAAATAAGCTTTTGGACTATATAATCACCATCATCAGTCAGATCAACTTAACCCCCCTGAATAAATGCTCAAGACTTACAAAACTCGTGAAACACAAGTTAATATATTCATTTCAGAGTAGTTTTTATATGTGAAGATTTTATTGAGGTCATAAAACCCACTTAAATTCTGACTTGTGCCTGAAGATAACCTGATGCTGACATCACCACCCCCTTTAAAAATAAAACCAATTTTAGTTCTACCCATAGACCTACCAGCTTTCACTTGTTCCTAACAATAGCAAAGGCAGCACAGTAGTTGTGTGAGGACTCAGGAAGAAAACAAGAAGAGTGAAAGGAAAAGAGGTATAATTTTAAAAAGAACCTCTATGCTGAAAGTCTTCTTCGGAAAAAAAAAAAAGTCAAACCAGTTTTGCCTGACATCAGTTTTTAGTGACCTGATTCTCTTTGGAATGCACAGTCATAAAAGGTAACTTATCATGTGCTCAGTTCTTCTCTTATCTAATAATACACACAAGCAACAGTCTTTTGAAACTTTTACAGAAGCACTGTCAGGTACTTAGATCCTGCTGAAGACAGAGTATGGAACTACACAAAAGAAAATCAGCATGATAGAAGTTATGTACGCCTTAACTTTTGGGGATTACAAAAAGGCAGGAATAAATAGCCACACTAAAGAGGAAGTAACACAAAAGAATGCTCACAAACAAAGAGCTCTTAGCAAATACAAAAAAAGATACAAGACATACTTGATAAAATTTCAAATCCAGCATTAAAACTGTGTTCCACATTCTGGTTGGGGTTTGTTTTTCCCTATTACAGGTAATATTTAGTTACCAACAAACTTCATTAATAATTGACACATGATCAAAAGATTTGCACTGAAAAACCTGTAAAAGCCCCAGCCGGGGTAAACTTACACACTTTAAAATATGTCATTATTGGCATTAATGATTGTATTCCTTTAAATAAGGATTTTGAAAATGCCATTTTCTCACACAAGGTCAAAAGACATGTGGCTCCAAATTTCAGTGAACACATGAACTAACTGAATCTCTGAGAAAAGGATGATAGAAAGGGAAGACCATACTTCCATCAAATTTAACGTGGCAATAAACAAAGCAAACAGGTAACTAGTATTGTTCTAGTCAACTTATCTTCACATTTAGGCCTCAAATTCCACTAAAAGGTAGAATACCAAAGAGGAGTCCATGCAGGAGGAACTTTTCAAGAGAGTCCTGTTATTTTCTTTCCTTTACTAGTATCTAAATGGTTTTTTTCTACAAGTGGAATTTGCACCCATCCCACTTTGGATACCACTGGTCTCCAAAGCCATCTCTTACCTAAGTACTAGTCCTGCAGAGGCACAAGAAAAGAGCTATATATTTACCAGCCCAGGATATTAAAATGCACAATGGAGACAGTTTTCTTGTTCTTCAGAAGCAACCTTGAGTGGTACTCAACCACAGCTCAAAAAATACAAGCTAATAGCAGACACCTCTCTTGGCAGCATTTCTATTACATCTTATATAAGCAAATTGTCTGGATTTTTCCAGTCTCCTTTGTTGTGTTCCAGACTTTGCCCCAGATAATGAAGAGCTGACAGTAGAGCTGCCTTGCTATTTCAGTCCTACCCCTGAGCAGCTGGTGTGGAAATACAGGCAGCAAATGCTATTACTCAGATAGAGTGAAATTACATCTTATAATTCAAGTCATTGTCTTTAAAACAAACCAAAAAAAAAAAATCAATAGGCTATTTAATTGTCAACTAACGAATCACTGAATAACACCCAGAAACTTAATTACTTCTCCCTATTAAAATAATTTTAACCAGAGTGGAAAGCAGGATTTCTCCTCTGCTGCACGCTGCTTAAAAAGTGAATCCGCAACAACAAAAATGGGAAAGCATACAAACAGCAGGATGTTGTCATCTTATTGCAAAAGTCCCATACCTTCTCCATGATTTCTCATGGGCATCTCCTCACAACACTTACTCCTTCTCAGTACAGCCAACAAACTCCATCTCTCTCCTCACCCAGCTAACCCACTCTTTTGTAGCACTCATCTTCTTACTGGACACAGCTGAGGCCTATTAAGGGCAGGCCTGTTCCTAATCTTTGGTGATTAGTACAGCTGCAACTCCTCAGGGGTGAGACTGCCTTCTGCACTATCTTTATTTTCTTACATTCTATCCCTCCACAGCAGGACTCCTAAGAAACCACACTGAACGCACATCAACACTTCCTAGAGAAGAGCTCTTGAACAAGAGGAGGTATCATTTGTCCTCACAATCACAATTTTAATTTTATAAGTACTCTCCAGACCCAATTTATTGTAAAAATAACGTATAGAACAGTACTGAAGAGTCACCATCTGTTACACGAAGCCAAAACCAGATATCAAACACAGATTTTGTATTAAGCACTCAAACTAAGACAAGGCAAACATTCACCACAATAACCACCACGCTGCAAGGCTACCATAGTAGGAGTGATCCAATTAAACTTCTCTTCACAGTTGGGTGTCCACCCCAGAAGCTTCAGACTACATACCCTCACTCAGTCTTTTCAACCATGAAACCTAAACTGACTGGTCAAGTACAGCCTGTTGCACAAAGACTGAGTTCCAGAACCAACTGCAAACATGACACCTGAAGCCCAAGAATGAAATAGTAAAAAAAATTCAGAGGCCTTCAGGCACATTCAGGAACTCCAACATTTATAGAAGGTGACTCTTAATATTTGGTTCCTACTATGTCTAAGCTCTACATGGACCTCTCTCTTTGGTGGCTTCCCACAATGATGAAAGCAGCAGGCTCAATTTGGGAAATAGCCAAATAACAGTCACTAGAAACACCATCTACTTGGATTTCATAAATTCTCTCTTTTTCCTTTTCAGATTTTTTTTCACCCCCTAATCTCAATACCAAGTTACCCTACTTAATTTCAGATTCCCTCCATTTAATGCTTAATTCAGAAAGTGAAGTAATTCAGTAGGAAATGAGGCAATTTATATCTATTTCCACTGCTGCTTCCTCCCAGTTCAAGTGTGTATAAATAAACATATAAAGTCACTCAAAGGGAAACAGCAGCCCCCAAATATCCACTGCTTTAGAGCAGCATCACTTCTGGCTGCACCAGAAAAGTGTGTCCCACCACAATTTCCTAAAGAGCACTGTCATACAACACAGCCTCTATTTACTGCTAGACTGGCACAGCCCACCCAAATCTCCTCAAACACATGTGCTGGCCTGAACTTACTAGCAAGTGCTATATCCATCAACTATGTGGGAGAGAAATCACCTAACTCCTTTCTCCCAAGCAGGTAAGAAAACCAAATGAAACCAATACCAAAACGAAATAATGAGATTTATCTCCTGAAACAGTACTTTGCTCCTATGACAAGCCTCAAAGCAGGTATGTGGTAGTGAAAGGAGTCTCATATAGACTCATTCCTTTACAATGTAGGTTAGAGTGCTTTTTAAATTACTAGTCCTCAAAAAGACTTTTAACATCTGTGAGTCATTTAGACATGCTTTCTACATAACAACAGTTAGAAACTTCACAGCAGACTCAAAATCACAATTTATGCTCATTTATTTATAGCTGAGTTACTCTAAGACTTTGATCAAGACAGAGCAATAGATATGAAACAGTATTTCAAAAGAGCTGTTGGTTTCTCAGTTGTAACAACCAACTCAACTGAGGCAATTCAAGCTTCATTTTTCAATTTTTCACATTTCTAATGTTCTGAAATGCTCAGTGTAAGGCTCAAACCTAACATCTCCTTATTATAACTTGATTTCAGTAGTTTGCAAGAAGCAGCATTTTTCTCAGCTCCATTTTAGCAGCTTTGCTGATGCACACAGCACACAAGAGAAACACAGCCATGAAAAACGATAAAACAAGCCACTTGGATAGAGTCAGCATCTTGGTTTCCTGTGAAAGCGCTGAAAGGCAGAAGAAATGAGAGGTCTCAGAGAAGAGGTGCTGGCTTATGATTATGAGTAAGAATACAACTGTGGGGTATGTGCCAATTGTAACCCTGTCCCTTATCCCCTCTCCCTTTTTCTTAATGCAAGGACAGATGAGAAATCTCATTTATACTGGCTTGGCACCCTCCACGCTGCCACAGGATACACCTTGCTCAATGCCCATCTGCCACTGCAGAGGGCAGGGTGAGTGGGAGACTTGAGAGTTGAAAGAGATCTTCATTTATTTATGGTCTAGGACAGTTTGTCTCTTACATATCTATGCATCCCAGGTGCATCCATTGATGCTCAGATTGCACAAGTGCTTTTTTAATCAACAGGAAAACAATGGCAATGCTGAGTATTTCACAGGAGAAAAATGTTATCAAAGATACTTAAACTGGGAACAAAAACAACAGAGAACCTCCTCTTTCACAGCTACGAAGGATAAAGTTTATCTGGCTTGCATCTCCTTTCTTATTCACCAGAGACAACCTATATGTTAATGGCAGCTAGAATCCAGGTCCAGTGCAACCCTACTCACACAAGCTATATTTTCCTTTGCCCCTTAAGAAATTATTTAAATCCCACAGGCAAGTAGAAATAGTTCATTTCTGAGGCTCTCAGACCATCTAGGAAACACAGAAAACAACTCCCAGATTTCAAAACATAACCATTACCTTGGTGGAAAGAAAAACCTTGTCTTTTACTATGTTACACAAGGTGATCTAACATTTGAAGAGTGCAGCTCTTCAAATCCATGTCATTCAGGATATAAACTTGAATGTCATTGGAGTTACTTAGAACAAACTAATCCAGCTTATCAACACCAGAATCACATACACCCAACTGCTTGTCATTGTGGGAATCTGGTATGTGTTCTTGGCCTTTATAGTACTTTCTTTTTCCTTCATGCACCACAGCTTTTTAATTGACTTACAGATGCTGGATACCCCCTAAAAACTATAAGGAAATATGATTTCATTCTGACAACTAACTTTGTACATACTCTTTGAGAAGTTATTTTGAATTCAGAAACTGCTCTGTAATCTATATAATTACTGGACTCATCAGTTCAAAATGAAAAAACATGAACACGGAAGATACAGATTACAGATGTACAGAGCACAGTAACAACTAAATGTCAACATTTTAGTTGTCAGATCTTGTTTTGCAGATGTTTACTTACAAGCTTCACTTGACTCAATAGAAGTTTCTATAAAAATATTTTTCTTATCTCTTCAGAGCTGGTTTTCCTCTATTTGAAGGAAAACTTACAGCTGAAATTGTTCAGCATTTATGTGCTTTATACACTATACAAAATTAAGTAGTCATTTTTCTATAGAGAAGGAACACAACAATCATGTGCAAGCATACTTGCACATCTGTTATTTTGAACATTTTTTGTTTGTTGCTGCAGGGTCCAAAATCCCCAAATAATTATTGCAAAGGCCCACTGCAATCCAGTTGTATAAACACAAATAAACCTAAGATAACGCCCTGAGCACTAAGACTAATGACAGAGGTGGAAGAGATAGTTTAGTCAGGCATGAAATTGATTTTATAATAGCAAATATCTGTTGCCTTCCATGTGCTAAGTAAATAATTCTAAAGAAGAGAGTAAAGATAATAAAAAAAAATAATCATTACCTGCTCCTACTAAATCAAATGAAAGAGTGAAACCTGTTCTTACATTGACCCTGAAACTGTTTAATAGCTAATTAAAGCAATTACTCCTAGCATTACAAAATCCTTAATCATCAACAACTTCAGATGCAGAGAAGACTTTTTTTTTAACTTTCTTCAAAGTTATTAGTATTTTCTTTAAATGAGAAGTTTATGTCGGCAGAACTTTCATCAGTAGTTGCTACATTGTTAACCACAAACACGAATCTCAACCTCCAACTAATCTGGTTAACAGAAGATATTCTTCACAGACTTGACCAGATTTGTCTGTTCAGCAAAAGCCATAATAAAGTAATCAGCAATTTCAGCATTTTTCTCGAAAGACTTCAACAGTACAACACCTGAAAGTAACCCTAAAACAGACTTTAATTCCTCCTATTCAGAAACAAGTTTGGTAGCCAACAGAAATCCAGTATTATTGCAAAGCAATTACAAAAACTCCTCCTCTGGACCTCCCCACACCAGGATCTGGACTTGTGCACTCCTTCACACTGCTCACTCTTTAAAGCTCACTTCAGTCACTTTTCTCCTTGGCTCCAAAGCCTCCTGACACAGCCTCAACCTGCATTCCTTCATTTGTAAGTCCCAGCCACAAACAATGTTTTAGTTTTATTCAAGCTTCATGTTCAGCAACTTTTCATAGCCTTTTAATAGCAACTAGTTCTCTGGTGCTGTTCCTGGTGGTTACTGGAGTTAATTATCCTGCTGTTTTGAACACTGATCATTTTCAAGTTACTAAATGTTGCCATGCTGCAACAAGACACAGAAAAATAACCAGAACTAATGGCTTGGCCCTTATGAGGAGTTCAGCTTGACAGTACATCTAGTCATAAATTAGATAACTAAAAGGTTAATAAAAGGCAAAGGCAACTTTATAAAACTTTACCTTAGTATTGCTATTTCTGCCTACACTTAAAAACCCCAAATATTCTTGAGTTGATCACTAAGGCATAGAAATACAGTATTAAAAACAAGAAAGAAACTCAGTCAATTCTATTCAGTTAAGATCTTGCACAACTTTGAATTGAGGCAGGGAAAGTCCTCAAATGAATTCCAAGCTGGAACCCATGACCACATGGCTAAAACAGAAATGCTCAAAACACATGTTTAATAATGTTGTCTTATATCCAGTTCAGAACACCCCCAAAACCCACATTCTGACATCTCCTGCAGAAGACAAGAATGAAGGATCAGGAAACACTGAAAAGGATCAGCTTTTGGAAGAACAGCAAAATCTTTCCTCGGCAATAAGTGCACTTCTCAAAAGTTTCTATATGAAACATTGTAACTTGCAACTAACTCCTGTTGCCTTCTCTCCTCTCCTTTTAGGTGGCTATGGCAGGGCAACAGATAGAGCAAGGGAAACCTGCCAACACACAACAATGTTCAGTTGAAAAAAACATTAAATACATTATTTGAAAAATCACCTACTTTTTTTTCTCAATTACAAAACCCATTCCTAATGTGTCTTTAAAAAATAGTAATAAAAAAAAAGGAAGGACAAGTATTGGGCAAAAGAGTTAAGAAGAGGTTTAATAAGCTGTCATGCAAGTTCCATCAGTAGTTAATCCATGCAACAATAATCCAGAGAGACAGCTTAAACAATAATTTATTTAAGGGACAAATGTAACTAATTACCCGAAGTAAAAAAAACTTGTAATTATTAAAAAGTATTTTATACATAGGGCTGCCTTATTAGATGAAGAAGCTTAGGTAGTTTCTTCCCAAAGTTAATAAAGAGCTATTTTGGTGTCACCAGAGAATTTTAGAGACACAAGACAAAATTTCACTCTTCCATAACAACCTGTGTCAACTCGGTTTTACTTTGCAACTTTACTTCTTTTTTACGTGGCAACAAATCATCTGAATTGACTCGCACCCCACCACCTCCTTTTTTTCTTTCCCGTTGCTGTTAACTAAAACCCACACTGTTTTCAAGCTTGATTTTGAGTTCACTGATGACATACCCACCAAAAGGTACTGATCTACAAAAGGTAGATCTACACGCAGAACCAAAGACCTGGACTATCACACTTGAGGCACAAACCAGCAAAGATCATGTGCTGTTCTTCCACCTTCAGGCTGACTTAATCTCAGATTGGGTCACATTGGAAGGGACCACAGTGATACCTCTTTGATTTTTACCTGTTTAGAGCAAAGATTTCCTTGTGCTTTCAATCCAGTTTCTTCTAGTGAAACACATTCCGTAGATAGGTCTAACAGAGCAGGCCCAGGGTTCCTTTCAAATTAGAGTCCACTCAAAACCCAGCTTTTATCTTTCTGTTCCAGCAACATCAGACAAGTTTCATCTACATAAAATCCAAATGAGCTTTCTTTCAAAGCAGTAATGAATATCATCGTAGCCACTTTCCTACTGCATGAATTTCACTTGGAATTTTTAGTACAGCAATTACAGTCACAGGAAGTGAATTATCCCAATATCTATCATTTCAGGCATGATGGCTTTACTTACAATAAAAATTACTTCTTTTCATGGGATATTACAGTAAACACATGCCACTAGATTTTTGGTTTCAGGGTGTTCCTGATATGATTAAACTGTTTTAATCTTTTATCAAAATGAAGTGATTTCCATTTCACTCCCTCCCATATTTGTATGCAGCATCTCTGTCAGACAAATTTGAACTTTTATTAATCTAATATACTCATAACAACCCTGTCTATTCTCCACAACCTTTGCAACATCAGGGATGAGCCCATAATCCTAGCTTGCAAGTAAGGTCAAATACTTACTACAGATGTGCATCAGAACTTAGTAATAAAAGAAAGATCTAGTACCATGCTGGCATTCTTGTTAACTCAGATTTTAATGAGCAGTGCTTATTTTGACAAGCTAGGGTCTCTCTTCCCTCTACCCACTCCTTAAATTGTTACCTGTGAGAAGAGACCAACCCCCACCTTGCAACAAGCTCCATTTGGGTAGTTCTAGAGAGGGATAATGTCGGAACCCAGGACATTCCTCTGACTGCCCTGGAGGACTCGAGACCCTGGCAAGGGGCTCAGAGACTTTGGCACAGAGTCAGAGACACCTTTGCCTTTGATTTTAGCCCATGGAAACGTTTACCAACTTTGTGTGAAGATGTACAAGCCACAAGAGTTTGAGTAGAATGATAGTGAATTTGTCACAGGGTGAAAAAGTAGAATTTTTGGGTTTTAGAATGGGGGTTCAAGAAGCAAGATGGAGGAATCTGGGTGTGTCCTGTCCTCCTTCTTCTTGTCCTCCATCTTCTGCTGTGATGGTGACACTTCTGGATTGGTTTAGAGTAGAGACAAACTGTCTAACATAGGTGATAGGTATTGGAAAATTATTGTAAATAAAGTACATGTAGTTTTTAGTATAAGAAGATAACACCACCCCAAGAGCAGGGGCTGTGCCACAACCCAACCTGCTGGACAGATCTCAGCAGGACAGAGAAAGAATGTAATAGATAAGAGAAAATAAACAACCTTGAAAACCAGAGCTGAAGAATCTCGACTTCTTCAGTCACGGGGCTGGGAAAAAAAGACTCTTTAGTACCTCAGGAGCCATTTCAGCAACACAAAGCCCGAGACAATAAGGTCTCCTCTGAGCCTCCTTTTCTCCAGGCCAAACAATTCCAGTTCCCTCAGCTGTTCATCATTGGACTCCTGCTCTAGATCCTTCACCAGGCTTTGTTGCCCTCCTTTGGATATGCTCCAGTAATTGATATGAGGGACACTTCAGCCACCAATGTGAAAAAAGCACAACAAACAAAGGGCTAAGCTTCTCCATAAGAAGGCAAAAAAACAGTTGGTAAACAAGACATCAGTGAAGAAAAATTATCAACAGAGCAATTCAGTAAGTGATGTGAGTGCAATAGAAAAGTCTCTTCTGATGGTTTTGTTGCAGTTTCGTGCGTTGATGGAATGGGCCAAACAAGCAGCATGGATATTGCTTCTTTTAATAGTTTGCTAGAGTGAAGTGGTATTTTGCTAGAGGCAAAAAGAACTGAAGAGAAAGAATTAAAAATAAATAGGCCAGAACGAAGCGTATTTTCAATTTCAGTTGCAAAACCAATGTAGCAACAACTTTCTCTTCTTTTAGTATGAAAAATAATTATGGCATATTGCAATGTCACCAACGTAAAACAAAGACTGAACACAAGGGTGTTTGGTGCTTGCTTTTTTCATCATTTCAAGAGAAAATTGTTTGCTCTACTGAGAGCTTTCTTTATGGGTAGTAACATGAAAGTAGAAAACCAGCATGTACATCTGATATGCTCCATCTCTATATTTGAGTTGCCACTGAAACAAAAGAAAATAATCTTCACAACTAACTGAAAACTTAAAGATGTCTCAAAAATAAGGGTGCTTGCTTCTCTTGCTTTTAGCGAGTAGGATTTTATTTACATATGGTTCAGCACTTGTTCCAAAGTGACTGTGTGTATGCCCCAAAAAGTGGCAGCCTAGGTCATGAAGGTCAAATCAAATTCAAATATCTAACAAATAGATCTATTGACTATAATAAATGCATTTTCTATTTTGTTCCTGAAGCCCCCAGACACTGGAAACAAACCTTTGGAGAAAAACAACATAGGGGTTAACTTCTATTGCTGTTATGGATCCACTAACCCTTAAGAGAAAAAGAAAAATAATTTCACTGCTATTTCCTGATTTTACATCTTGCCAGATCTATGAAAGACAATTGGTGTTTTTTTCCTCTCTCCACTGCAATACTAACGCATTAGTTCTCAGTTCTATTTTTGCAGGCTGGAATAAACTAGCTCTACACTTCTCCTCTGGAAGTCACACACTTGACGTATTTTTCTGAATAATATTTCCTCTTTAAAGATGAGGAGTTCAGTGATATGAACAAGTACATTTCAGAGGTGGGACTTGAGACTCCTAACTTTTCCTTACCAATGTCATCAACATCATCTCCATAAGCTCTTGAAATTAGATATGCATCAGCTAAGCATTAAAGAAATGGCTTAGAGAGAAAAGAGAGTATTAAAAGTAGGTACTAAGATATATATAAATATACTAATTACTATAGATTAGAATAAATTATCTTGTCTCTTGATTTCTCCTTAGAAATAATACTCAGGGTCTGGGTTATGCACTTTTCATTCTTCTACAAAATGTTTACCTGAATTGTGTTTCTGTATTGAGTTCATCAATGACACTGCCCAAAATAAGGCAGAATAATTCAGATGGTTTAGCAAGGCTGAACAGATCAAAAACTTAACTACTTGTGCCACATGCCCACAGATGATGATCCTCTTTATGCAGACCAATGTAACTTGACTTTCATCTAAAGAGCCTGACATCATGGAACAGCGATCAGCTGCAGGTTGTGTGAATTGCAGCTGGGGTAGAATTAATTTTCCTCACAGTGGCTGGTAAGGGGCCATTTTGGCTTTGTGCTGAACAGGGGTTGATAATATAGAGATGTTTTTGTTCTTGGTGAGCTGAGCTTACACAGAGCCAAGGCCTTTTCTGCTTTTCCTACTGCCATGTGGACAAGGAAGTTGGGGGTGCACAGGATCACTTCTCTAAACTATCAAGCTCCCTTGAAATTCTGAAACCATCCCTTCAACATCCCAGCAGATGCTCTCACCTCTGTCACAAACATCCATATAATTAACAAACTAACTACTAATGTCTTCAGACAGATGAGCCTAGGACTACAAAGTAATTCCCTGCACAAGTAGAATACTGAAATATGTTCTGCATATAGTTTGCAAGCAAATTTTGGATCCAACTTTCATTCTTCTGCTCTAACTTGTGAATATCCCATTTCAGGAGCTCAAGAGAGATCATGTGGATAGCACCCAATATTTCTTTCCGTACCTCACTCCAGCTTGATATGCTAAAGTCAGGTGATTCAATCCCACCTTTGAATTTCTCATTTTTAAAGAGAAAACATTACCTTACTCTGAATGGCAATGCTCTGCTTTCTCTGTTAGCTGAGTTTTTATTAGATTTACTTAAACACTCAGATTCCCCCCAGCTAATCCTATCCACTTTTTCAAGTTCAAATTCAGAGATACAAAGGAACTGGAGGGCTGGTAAGGTCAGTCCAACTTCATAACCTTAAACATACAACATAAACCAAACAATATGTAAGTCAGGCAAGTCACAGATGGTATAAGACAATACCATTCATAGGGTCATGAGCACAAAACGCATGGCATTAAAACATCTAGAAGCAGATACAAACAGAATTCTGTTTTAAAAAATATGTCTACTTAATACAACCTTCATTAAAGCACTAGAAAAGTACCCAGTTGTAATATAAATTAGTGTTTTAGCCTTTGAATTTTAAATGGTTTGGGGTTTTGAGTAGCACTTTGCTGAAACATGAAATACTTAGTTTGACTTCAGTTGATCTTCGGGTCACTTAAATCCAGAAACTTGGAAGATAAATATACACTTAACTCCTAGTCTCATCAAAAGCCTTTAAGGTGAGTAAACACATTTTGAAGTCTGAGCCTTGGTGTGTCTGATGCTTGATTTTTGTAGTTTCTTTTATAGATTTCAATACTCTTAAAATGTTCTTCCTCTAGCAGTACCTTTTCATGCAATGCAAGATATATTTACACCTTTGTTTCTGAAAGTATTGCTCTTAACGCTGGCACAAGTGCAGCAGAAACAACAGTAATCAATTTGATTTGGCCTTATGAAACAAGTGTCATTTTGATAAATGATTCTAATTAAGTTGATATTTCAGGTAGAAAGTGTATTGAGTTAATGTGTTGGCATCTCTCTAGTTATAGTCAGACAAGTACAGATGTTGCAATAAAGCAGCAGCAGTACATTATTAACTTTGCAAGTCACTCAGTCTGCATTCACAAAGTTTGATCAGAGCCACACAACGCAGCAATTGAAAGAAAATGCTGATTTTAAGTTTTAATTATTCAGCAACACACACAAGTAGTAGTCCCAGGAAGTTTCAAAGCTATAGGTCATTCCTTGATGATCCCTCTCCAGCATGGAAATGATTAATTAGTATAGTGGCAGCACAGTTGTTTAGAAAACCTTGCTCAGACACCAAAAGACAAAACCTGTGTTTCTTCTCTTTTACATAAATCTAATTACCAAGTGTCCTGTTAAGGCTAAAAGACATCATACATTTACATAAACCTAATTACCAAATGTCCTGTTACGGCTAGAAGACATCATACATTTACATAAATCTAATTACAAGATGTCTTGTTAAAGCTAAAAGACATCATATGTTTATGCATTACTTTCTTATGCTGTGCAAGTCTTTGATCTGGGCCTCATGGTCGGCAAATACAAGTTGAGGTTCCATTTAGCAATTGTAACAGATAAAATAAACACTAATCATCTGCTCTGAAGCCAAAGCAGTCTTACATTTTCCCCATTTTTCTACTGAGTCCTCCACAACTCTAAATCCATTTATCGTGCTTACAATTTGTACAGACTTGCAGCTGCACTTCCTAGCAAAGTCCAACTCTCCTGCAGTATGGGAGCAGCCTTGTTACCTGGCCAGGATAAGCAAGCACGAGCACCAGTGGGATGCCACTGTGAGTTCATGCACTCCAGCATGGGCTGGAGCCAACTTCTGACAGATCAGCTTCCTCCCCAGACACCACTGGGCTGCTCATCCCCTTCTGGAATCCACAGGGAGCTGCCAGCCCACTGTGCAGATAGAAGTGGTTGAACTCAAAGGCTCTTTCCCACTCTCAAACACTTGGAAGAACACTTGGAAACACTTCCAGAAGCACAGAGACTGAAAAGCACAAAGTGCCTCCTACCTGCAGGAGGCAGGTTTCAAAGGAGTTTGAAGAACCATTCCCCAGCTCCATAGCTACTCTAACCCTCAGCCCTTCAGAAATTGTCTTCCCTTCTTTTATCAAGTTTGGCCTGCTAAAAACATGCATGTAAGGCTGAAGATACCTTCTGAGTTTTCTTGTATCCAATTACCCATCTCCTCAGGGGTTTCCTCTGGCAAGACAGCTGAAAGAAGTGGTTTCTCAAACTTTTTTCAGATCCACAGAAAGGTGTCCTCTGGAGAAACAGATTCTGTTCTTAAAATCTACCTGTCAAAAATCAGGACAGTTTCCACAGGTGTTAGCCTCAAAGAAACATCCTTGACATTAGATCAGTCTACTTTCATCTTGTGGACCATAAAGCAGGGGGGTTCAGTCACCATGGTTGTAACATTCAGGCTGACACATCACTAAGACAGCCTAAAAATGGATGTACCATGGGCACAACAACAGATGAAAACTACTTCAGGCAGCCATGCCTCTGTCAAACTCAGATACCTCAACACAAACACAAAAAATAATAAAAAACTGCACATCATAGAAAAATACATACTTTTATACCATAATGAAAACAGGGGGAAAAAAGGTAAAAAAAAACCCAAATTCAGTAACTTCAGTTGGCTAAAGCAGTAGAATACTCTTTTAGTCATCATCATAGAAAACGGCAAATTATATACGCATTTCCTTGACAAAACCATATTATTAGTAGCACTACCTGTCTTAAATAAAGAAAAAATATTTATATCCACAAAATAACCAAGAGAATACCAAGAAAACATCACTGTTAAGCATTATTTTAAAAAAGTCAAGTTTTAATATCCTTCAATTTGTGCCAAAAAGGTATTAACATCACCATCAGATCTTGCTGGACTGATGAGGAATACTAGGAGTTAATAATTTCTCTCACAAGAAAGGTTCCAATGTGGACACATTATGTAAGGCAGGCAAATAAGTCTTAATGCCTTAAGATCATGAAGCAGTAGTACCAGAGCCCAAGGGGTTAACTCTCACAAGAACATGAGCAGTTCTAGCAGATGACAAAGTGCTCTGTGGACTCGTGTCCACTCTTCATCTGTTCATGCTCACTCTATGACATGGGGCACTACAAAGAAAAACAACAGATGAAGCTTTGTTAACAGCCCCAAAGCTTTGCAGATGGTGCCCCATACAGTTACCTACAGTGCTGGTTTAATAATGATAGATAAGAAGATTTCCAAGAGTCAAGAGTCTCATTTACAAAGGTGACTCTACCTGTCAACACATCTCTGTGGAAAAAAAAAGTACTTTGAGATAGCTTACATTTCCTAGGCATCACAGATATTTTTTGGAGCTTTTCTTAGAGGCACTGATCATAGTTGTAGGGTTGCTCCCTGCAAGAAGGCAGAACCAGGTTCTGCCAGTGCTAAGACTCCACTGCTGATGCAGAGAATTAAAGGATTATCACTGAACCACAGCACTCAGCTGGCCAGCAAACTAGCTCGAGTTTATTATTTAATATTAGCTATTAGCAAACACAGCTTGAGAGGAGCATGTCATGCAGGAGCTGCTCTGGAGACTGCACCAACTCTACCAACCACCCTTACAAGAAGAGATCTCTTTAACTGTTCTCAGGATAAACACCTTCACTTCTGCCCCCATCCAGAGTCACCTGGCACACACCTTTGCCTGGCTCTGATTCAGACAAGTGCCAGTCTGCAGTGCTGCAGTGGTGGTCTGGCACAAGGGAACCGGGAGTGCTTAATCTCTGCTCAGTGCCAAGGATATTTCATTGGCATGGTTACCATGAGCTTTGCAGACACCAGTAGGCTAAAACTTCAGATGAAGAGTATTTTCCCCCAAACCAACCCACCCAAGTCAGAGTTAGAATCTCTCTTGTGAACTGTGCAAAAATAGAGGTGCTGATAGCCATCTCTGGACTTCTCTGTCTTCACTGAGAAAGCCCAAGAGAGACACAGAGCCCAATAAAGAAAATGCATGCAGCCTTCTGTGGCTATCTGTAAAGGAGATAAAACAGTGCCTTAAACATCAATAACACTGGGGGCTCTGATACTTTGCTCTGATCACAGCCTAGCTAGGGCACTTTCAAGGAGTGAAAGGGAGGGGAAAAAAATGTCCTAGTGATACTTCCTAACATTATTCTAGTAGTAAAACAACCAAAGACAAGACTAAGACTGGGGTCATGCACTACCATGCATTTGTCCTCAGTTGGTACTGCAAGAGGGTACCCCTGAATCTCAGCTGGGCCCAGAATCAGCTGGTTTGACTTCAGACTGGCATATATCAGTTTCTAATAAAGTGCAAATCATAAGGGAAATATGCAGTAAATACCTGGGATTTTTTCACTACAAAAGTTAAAATTACCAAGGTCATAAAGATCTGGAAGAAAAAACTTTCTGTATCAAAATCACACCTTAATCATGGCTAAATCTGTTTAATTTTAAATATTCCTTTACACACACTGCACATATAAAAGGGACAGAGTTCAACACCAATAACATCCAATGCTTAAGTAATCCACTATTTAGTTTAGTAATTTTGCTATTCTGTTGAATTGCTTTGCAATGAAAGAAGCATCTGTGCACTAAGCACCACTCAGAAAAATATTTTAAAATAGTATATTACTGCCTCAAGACTAAACTTTCTTCTGAATTTTTTTCCCCACCACAGATAGCTAAATCTTCTTGTACTACTGACTTGGAAGCAAGAATATGTAAAATTGCAATTCATTTCACTGCACCATCTTGTGGTTAATAGCAGCAGCCACAAGAAGAATGATCCACAGCAGTATTGTCAGGTGTTGACAAGACCTCTGCGCTGCCCCACGCTTCTAGGATTCCTTCAAAGTGTGACTGACTCCTTCAAAGTGTGCCATGGAAAGCTATCTGTCTCAGTCCCTCAGCCAGGTTACAACAGAGGGCATAAACCTATGAAATGTCTTTGGTTTGGAGTGTTTATTTGGCTGTGCAGCAAGTTTAAACATCCACAATCATACAGCCTTGTTATCTCCCTCCCTTAACTCTGGATTTCACCTTTCTCTTGACTATGGTCCCTTCCAGACAGCTGTATGTTACAAAGTTCAGGCAAACAACAGGACAATCTTGTGGCATGTAGCATTAGAACATGGTGTACCACCTTACACCTTTGCCTCTCCAGTCTCAGATGGCAAAATGGAGGTGCCAATTGAAAAAACTTCATGCACAACAGCTCCTTTTATATTCATTTCATCGAGAAAACCATAAGGCATTTGCAAACAGGCACTGACTATAGTGGTTATATCCCCTTCTAGAACCTCTTGTGCTTGTAGAGGACGCAAGGACAATTTTCATACTGGTGTGTGAACGTTAACATGAACATACATGAGCATGAGCACATTTTCAAAACCACTCCAGCATTTTTTTATTGTTTTCCAGTATTCTTAGGTCAAACTGAAAAAAAAAGACAAGCAGAAGTCTTACAGCAAAATTTATCAATGTCTTAATACTGCACTTGAAAGTAAATAGAATGTAAAGTACATGGAGTTGTTAAAAGGAATATAGCTGTTTTACTGTGTAGGACAGACAAGGAACAAAAACCAGTGAACACTTCACTAGATCAGTTGAAACGGTCTTACAAAAATTAGCTTTTGATGACAATAAATGAATATTCAAGCTGTTAATATTTGGGAGGCGTTAAGGCTTTGCAACTAAATGACAAAAAGCTACATTGTTCAGTATTGTTCAATAAAACCACTTTTTAAAACTTTACAAAATATCAATAAAGTATTAACTTCCCAAGAGCAGAGAGCTATTAGCTCATTCCTAGCAGTGAATTTAAAACATTCTCATCTCCTTGAAAACCATTAGCCATCAAAATATTTATGCACAAGCTCTTATAAAGGCCACTTTACTAAAACTAGACAGTTTTTCTATTCAACAGTGGCAAATGAAGTAGATACTGGTATCGATGCAGAAAAGTACTTACAAAATCACAAAAGGGAAAAGGAGGCAGTATGCTCACTACTGATGATATGAAAGAAGACCTCTTAATAGCTTAGGTTTAAATAGCATAGCTGTTCTTTGAAAAGCTACTAACACAGTAAATCAGTATAAATAACATTAAGTGTACTAATAATGATTCAGAACTCTTAAAGCCACCAAAGCCATTACTGGCTGCAGTGGTTTGATGCTGGCCAGATGCCAGGCACCCACCAAAGCCACTCTCTCACTCCCCTATACAGCTGGACAGGGAACACAAATATAGAGAAGAGTTCCTGGGTTGAGATGAGGATGGGGATGGATCACTCACCAATTATAGTCATGGGCAAAACAGACATGAATTTGGGATGTCAACTGAATTTATTGCTAATTAAATCAGAGCAGAATAATGAGAAGTAAAATAAAGCTTAAGAAACACCTTTCCTCCATCCCTCTGTCCTTCTCATGCTCTATTTCCTTCCTCCAGTGGTTCAGAGAGACAGGGAATGGGGGTCATGGTCAGTTCATCAGGCACTGTTTCTGCTGCTGCTCAGGGAGAAGAGTCACTCTCATGTCCCTGCCAGGACCCTGCTCCAGCACGGATCTCTCACGGGTCACAGCCTCCTCTCAGGCACACACCAGCTCCATGTGCTCCTCCATGGGCTGCAGGTGGATCTCTGCATCCCCATGGACCTCCATGGGCTGCAGGGGCACTGCTGCCTCACCATGGGCTGCAGAGGAATCCCAGCTGCAGTACCTGGGACATCCCCTCTGCCTCCTTCTGCACTTACCTTGGTGCCTGCAGAGCTCCTCCTCTCACATATTCTCACCCTGCTCTTCTCTGGCTGCAATTACAACTACACAGGTTTTTTTTTCCTTCTTTTTACATATGTTATCACAGAGGCATTACTATCATTTCTTACTGGCCCAGCCTTGACCAGCAGAGTCTGTCCTGGAGCTGGCTGTCATTGGTTCTGTTGGACATGAAAGAAGTTTCTGGCACCTTCTCACAGAAGCCACCCCTGTAGCAGGTCCACTACAAAAATCTGGCCATGCAAACCCAATAGAGTAGCAGTTAAAGCAGAATAATGAGCTCTCTTTCAGGTACCAAGTGCAAATGAAAGAAAAAAATAAACCATGCTAAAACTAGGCAGATTTTTTTCCTCTTCTAACACATCAGCCATGTAACAAATACAATTTCAGCTCAGCATTGCTGGGCCATAAAAACCTCCAAATCTCTCCACTAGTGTAGAGACACCCCAACTTTTATCCCTTATGCTCACTGCCTGCAAGTAGTTTACCTACAACATTCAAACCACTGAACTGAAACCTTTCATTGTTCTATTGTGCTCTGCACAAGATGAAGACCACGAAGCTTATTCAGAAACAGTCATGCTTCCCTTGAGCTGCAACAGCAGCAGCCAAAGATACTGCCCAGACCCATATCACAGGCATTTCGTACTTTCCTGCATATACACCTTGACAGTTGTAAAGCAAAAACCTAACATCACTACTCCACGATAAGCTAATTTGCTTCCTAAAACAAACTTAGGTTTTTCTCAGGTATTTCTTCCTACAGTTTACATCAGCATCCTTGATGTTGTATTAAAATGCTTGTACTGCCTAATTTGGAAAAAGCCAAAAGAAATAAATTCTTACCTAAAATTGATTTATAACATTAATTTTAGCTATCCAATCTAAAATTACATTTAAATATATTAAAACCTATGTTAGAGACTAACCCAAATACAATCTGTTCTGCAAAGCTAAAAGCTTGCTGCTTAAAATGCAGCACACCCTCTAATAAAATTATGAAGTTGCACTAGTGTCTGACACATGGAACTACAAATGCCCAAAGTGGTAACCCAGTTTTGCCAGCATCATCTTCTGCAGAATAAGAGGCAGATTTTTGTCATTTTATTTTGTTCAACTGGTTCCACTGATTACACAGATCCTTTGTAGTTAACAATCTGACTGGGAGCTAAAGAGGCAAGAAAACTTTATGCACTTTCACATGAATAATGAGCATTTTGAGGTGGACATGACAACACCTACACATAGATCCCACATATACAGCAGTATGAAAGCATGTCTCCAATGAGAAATAATGGGATTACCACCATGTAGTTTCAAAGAGCCTTTTGAAAGTTCAGGTAAAGGCAATTTCCCCAAAAAATAAAGGAAAAATCTGCAGCCATCCTAGTGCACTATTAGCAGGCAGCATTACAGACCTCATACAGGAAAACAGATTTTTAAAAGTAAAAGTTTTACCAAGCATGAATACATAAAAAGAGAGGTCTAACTATCTTTTAAAAAACATATGCAGCTTAATATGAGGCAAAAAAAGAGAAGACAGGTTTATGTGGGAGGAATGATACATGACATACCCTAATAAGATGGATAGAAATGCACCTCTCCATTTGTTATCTTTTTCTACAAGGGTAAACAAATGAAGGCTTGGTTTCATTCACTAATAAAAAGCATATGTACAGTTTTATATCTTAACATATTTCTATTTCGGTTCACACCACCATTTAGTTCTGATGAGCACTGCATATATTTCACACCTAAGTGCACAGAACAATTAATAAGATAAAGTAATTTTACAGAAGCTTCTCAATTTAATAAATCCCTATTAGGTTCCAATATGGATGTAAAGACAAGATCTGTTACTTTGACTGCTATCTGAGAAATACAATTAAAGCCTAATTTGTTGAAAAGCACTTTCAGGCACACATACAGGATCTGATGGGCATGCAATTAAATAAATTATACTTTCAGATTAGTAGAATAACTCCAAATGCTAGGTAACATACAAACAACTTTCTAGGAAAATCAAACCATGCGCAGGTTATTTTCCAACATCACAAAAAAAATCTAAATGTTATTTTACTTGCATCAGTTGAAAGCCTTTTGATCAACTAAGTGGCAATATTACATCCCTTGCTGGCTCATTTTTGTCATCTGGTTGCAAATTAAGTTTAAAGAATACCTGAAAAATACTTTGCCTTACTCTTCCAGGATCTGGATCAGGATGAAGAACATTTCCAGACATCCTAAAAGTAAAGGCGGGGGGGGGGGGGGGGGGGGGGGGGGGGGAAGTGGAACCCAGTGTCTAGAATAAGCCATTAGCATTATCTTACATCATGGCCCATAGCGGTTGGATTTACTATTTTTGTTCTTTTTTTGAAACAAACACTGTATTCTATTTTTGGAACTCCAAGTCCTACTTAAGACAAGCAAAATCCCTAAACAAAATTCAAGAAATGAATGTTCACGACTGCTGAACAAAAAGTCTAGAGTTACTATGATAAAAGAAGTCTGTGCTTTCTTACTGCCACATTTAGATGCACCAACTTGTTCCTGCCACTTTCCATCCTCCCTACCACCCCCTACAGTGATTAGCATATCTGGAAAGCAATGAGTTATCCATGTGGGAGAGGAGAGACTCTAGATTCCAAGTAGTAACTACATTGAATTAAAACTCAAACTACTTCAGAACTGTCACACTTTATGATATAAAACTTTCATTATTAAAGAATTCAACCTCTTTTTTGCTATAAATTTCATTCTTCCTCTTTCCTGAGTTTGGATTGCTTATGCTATAGACAGGGCATAGAATGAAAGCCAACAATAAACACATGGCAACATATTTAGGAGAATCACTGCCCAGAAATAAATTATGAATATAGAAGTATATGCACACTATATCAGCATTCATATTAATCTTAAGTATCTCCTGAAAACAATTATCAAGACAAATGACATTCAAATGGGCAAGACATTCCTATTCCTTAATTATTTCTGACAGTACTGAAGGCTTCTTGGAGTGAAAATTTAAGCTTTTTATTGCCTATTAAAGACTATAAATTCACAGTTCTCAAATAAGGAGAGCATCTTCAGTTGCTATATGAATGGTTCAATGAAACTGAAATTGATGTTTAGAAAAAACCTGATCTAGGCAAACAAAAATAAGGGACTGGAGAAAATGGTAAATATATATATATATATATATATAAAATTATGTAATTCATCAGTTTGGCCTCCTTTCTAATACTACATAGTGCAAAACTCTAAAATCCTGGCATCAGAGTGAAGTTAAATGCCACATAGAAGATCTAATAGAGAGAGAGTTACAGGAATTAGATTGGTTTCCAAAAAAGATAAATAATAGACTGTTGTTGTTTGCTTTTATGTTAATAAAGAATTGTAAGTCTCTGTGGCATGTCTGTGTACATCTCATCTATCCTCCATGCTGAAGAGGGCAGCCAGTAAAATAAGCCAATAAAAAGTCAACAAAATAAGTGGCATGTAAAAACACATTACATTCTGCAAATCTTTTAAGTCTTCAGCAATGATTGCCAGAGTTCATCTACACCAAAACTCAGAAGGGACTGATATTAATGGACTTGTAACAATTAATGAAAGAGAGATGCCCAATTGCTTCTGGCAAAAGAGTTGAGGAAAAGAGAGAGAGCATAATATTATTGCACACTGATCCTACAGAATCCTTTGGGATTTGTTTTATTTTCCTGTCTTTGCTGCTTGGTGGTTTGGGTTTTCTTTCTTTTAAAGACTTGGTAATCAAGACATCTAGACAGACCAGAGAATTTCACCCAGCATGGCAACTCTTATTTTTTCTGTATGCTTTTCTCCATGCTAGCGTGCATCTTGCCAACAATGACAATTTGCAAACATCAATAAACCAAGCTGCATATGAGATACTAGAAAGCTTCAAATTAGAAAAAAAGGCCACTAAAACTTTAAGTTATTCAGCAAGTCTGCTTTGCACATAGCCAAATCAGAAAATAATTTTGGTTGGACAGGACTCTGGAGGTCTCCTGTGTCCAAACACCTGCCCAAAGCCGGTCTGATCAGATGGCACCAGGCAGTGTCCACTCGTGAACATCTCCAAGCACAGAGACTCCAACACTGAATGAGACATCCCAGCCCAATTTTACCATCCATGGGGATAAAAAAAAAAAAATCCCCAAACCCTAAGATTCCTACTCTCCAGACACACCCTTTCATATGCTCCCCTAGCTGCCAAGCTCTTGCAGAGGCTGCCAAGGCCTCCTGTTAGTTGCCCATAGGGAGGCACCCCAGCATCCCAGTGGACAAGGTGAACCCTCCAGCAGGCAGCATCAAGGCTGGAACCACACAGCTGCCCTAGAGGCCTCTCAACTTCTGCTTCCCCATCTTGTCAACCTGAGCCCACTTCCCTTCTTGCCAGCCCATGGCCCCACCCAGAAGATTGGCCACTTACTGGACTTGGCCCCACTCAGGCGCTTGTGTCCCCCCCAGGAGGGCAACCCAGCACATCAGGTTAATGCTTGGCACACCCAACTGGTTCATATGCATCCTGGGAATAGTTGCTTTTTCTGTGAGGTAGCAATCTTGAAATATAAAGAATGCACACAGTAATAGCAGCAACACCTGTACAACTGAGAAGCATCTGCCATCTTCAGAGCTCAGCTGGCAGAAATGAAGCCACCAGAAAAATCTCAAGTTGTCCAGAAAAGCTGATGGAGAGGACAAAATGTATTCACTAACAGTAGCCCAGGCAGGAACACTGAGGGGATGAACGTGTCAGGATTACAAGATGTTCTCCAACATTGCAGGGAGAGCCAACAAAAAAAAAATTCTTGCTTACAAGAAATATATTACTTAAAAGCATCTATTTCATCAGACCATTTATTTTATTACTCAGGAGAGTCCCAAAGTCCACAGGATCTTCCCTTTTCTGATGGCTATGAGAACAAAACTGGGGTTCTTTTTTGGTGTCTCACTCAGGCACTGCCTCTAGACAGCATGGCTTTCTATTTCAAATATCAGCTACCAGCCTGCAGTCTGGTAGGCTTTTCAAATCCTGTGACGGGATGGTGGGATTGATGCTTGGGTGGGTGGGAGATACATGGAAACAGAAGGAGCAAGGAAGTAACTGAACTAAAACAAGAAACAAGAGTGAGGTAGGAACATGACACAGAACAACAGGAGAAAAAAACCCAGTAAGAATGGCATAACAGGAGCCCAGAAAATCAGGGAATATGCTCTGCAAATCACAACCACAAAGAAAAAAAGAGGAGATGGGGAAAAAAGTAGGGGAAAAATCCCACAAAACAACAAAGAAGAAAAGGCAAAAAATCTTTGGGTATTAACTAAATTCAACTTTTTTCTGGTTCCAAAGTTGATTTATACTGCCACCTATTAAACTTAATGCTCCAAAGCCAATACAGCCTTGATATTCTCTGGGTGAAAAGAGTGCAAACTTTTCTTTTGTCCCCATTGGTTTGTTGAGTCTGTTTCCTCCTGGTGAAGGAAAAGATTAGCCAAAAATTTTCAAGGATGTGTGATTCCCCTAATGCTTTTTGACTCCTTAGGACTGTATGCCTGGTGTTTCCACATGCATACTTCTGCCCTGCTGGAAAACATCACCTGTGAAAACTGGTGAATCCTAACTGCAGATTGTGACAGCAAATGGTGAACCACAAAAGAGGCAAAATTTCACATCAAATATGATCTGAGCATGAACTAAAGCTGCAACTGTGTGTGATATTTCTACAGCTGCTAAGCTCAACTGATTGATTGTAACCCACAGCCCTAATCAAGCTGGCAGAAGAACCAAGAGCCCCAGCTCTCCTAGCCCCAGTTGTTATCCTCAAGCTGCCTTCCTTCCCTTACATGCAGCTGCACAAACGTAAATATAGCTAATTTTAATTGAGACAGATTTCCAAAACAATTCAATTTACAGCCACGTGAGCTTTGGGGTTGAGGAAGGCTGGGCAAGGAGAAACAACCAGTAGCACAGTAACTGAGACAAGAGAGAAGTGACTTTTTCTTAGGAAGTGCCAGTTTATCCTGGCTGGAAGTCTTCAGCTGCACTTTAATACCCATTTTCAAGTAGCTCACAGGACTACCATCCATGTGAATGCCCACAAGATCTCCTTGAAGACAGGAAAGACAGAATGTGCTTAACCACAGCACATATACTTTTTAGAGATTAAAATAGGGAGACATCCTGTACCACATACTTAGTCCCATAATAACCCCTTTATCAGTTTCCTTCATTTTAGACATTTTAGAAACAAAGGAAAATACCTTTCTTTTGCAAGACCACATTTCCAGAAACAGCTATATTGGTCCCAGCCACCATCAAACTCTCCTTATTGCCATGAAGTGGGTTGTTTCCCCACAGCTGTGGGACTAAGGGGTGTGGACCATCAGCTTTTCCTTTCCACATTTACCAGTGCCTTGAATTTATGCTATGTTATATTTGACTGAGCACACCAATCAATATATGAAGAAACTGCAGGATAAAACCAGAAAAGCTTCTCCTGTGATGGGTATTTTATTACAGAACAGGCCACTTAATGAGATCTTCCCAAAGACTCCTCTAACAGAATCCTTAACATTTCAAGGATCTGAATTAACACCTTGTAGAAATAAAGTATTAATTAGACAACAGTTTGAGAGATGTTGACTACTATAATAAATTGCTGTGGGCATGAAGAGCTTTGATTAATCTTACTCTCCATATGCTTATACATAACATTAATTTATAATATCCTTCAAATAAAAGCCTGCCACATTTCAATAATCTTCCAACTAGAAACTTTTAAATGGCACATAATTTTTTTCAGAAGCAACACATGGCAGATTCAGAGCAGATATTAAACCATTTTATCACAAAGAATAAGCTTTACAGTTCTGCTATACACAAGGAATTCTTACTATATGATTCAAACAAATCTTCAGTATTCTAAAATGTACTTTTTTACTACTGTGCCTTAAGAAAGCAATGCTGTAATTCACATGCAAAAAATACTTTATTAGTCTTGAAGGTTAAACATTTTTATTTTTTATCAATAAGGTAGAAGAAAGGTTTTGGTTCATTTGGGGGGTTGTTTTATTATGTTTTAAGGGGCAATTTTTCCCACTTTCTTACCATTTTGTAAAATTTTTGAAGATATAATACTGAACTCGGCACAGAAGCACACAGGCCAGTACATTCACACAAATAAGCAAATGTATCACACATGACTAGATATGAAAAATCCCCATGGAATTTATACATATGTGAATGTTATAAAAATCATTCACTGCACACCAAAAAGGTTCAGAGGTAGACCTGAACACAAAGGAATGGATTTATAGTAGGTTACTCTAAAGAAATACAATAAAATCTAAACTTGTAACAAGAAGATTCCTGGCTGGGACCTCTTGCACTGATGATGTAAAGACAAGCCTCCCAACCTAGACCACAAAATCACTGAATGGGGTTTGGGTTGGGAGGGATCCTTGAGGATCAGCTAATCCACCTTTCCTACCACAAACAGGGATATCTTCCCCTAGATGGGGTTGCTCAGAGCCCAAGATCATTCTGTGATACAATGAAACACACACAATAAGGTCTCAAAAATCAAACTACAGAATGAAGAAACATAAGAAAACCACACTGTAGAGCAGACAGAATTGCAGAATACATTCACATGTTTATGCATGTTATGAATATTAAACATTCATATATCCAAAATAAAAGTCAAAACTTTAAAGGAAAAGAGAGAGTATAGATCAATGTGAAGGTTCTTTTGTAACTTTCTCCATTATTACAATGTACACCAATAACTTTAAAGTGCGCCTAACATTTTAACAATAAATTCACAGAAGGACCAATTCTGTATAATAATTTCAATTACTTATATGCTTTAAAGGGTAAGAAAAGGCACTGACCAACCATTCACAACACTGGCAAACAGAATCTGCTTTTTGTACTGGTAACATCTAAAGAGTTGCCAAATCATTTTGATTAATATTACACTGAATCAAAAGCATTTAAAAAAAACCCACTTGCTCCAATTTTGTTTCAGCCTTCAGCAGGCTACCTAAGTGACAGAAATACAACAGCTACATAAAGCAGATAAAACAGACAGAACATTTGGAATACCTTCTAAGCTTTAATTCCAAAAGCATTTTTTTAATATTAAACTGTTCCCACTTTATTGCCCTCTGAGTCAATTCACCTCCCACCAAGATTATTTAAAAAAAACTATTCTGTTCAGTAATGTCAATTCCAACAGAAATGGACTTCAATATTGATACAAAACTGGGTGCTAATACAATAATCTCCCATTTTCATTTTAATTTATAACAAAGTAGTCTAAAATGTACTAAAGGCAATAGGCATACCAGAAGATTATTTTGTCAAATTGCTTTCCCATGAATTTTATGTAAAGAAAGTGCCTCTTAAATAGCTTTATGTGTTTAAATTCAATTTAATTTAAATTTTAAAAATAACTATAATGATAAGAATTGGTGGTCTTACTGGAGACTGAACAATTGGAGACACAGCTTGGGCTACACAGGTGTGTAGAAAACAAGGCAAATGTGGGTTGTGGATAAAAATGCCTTCCCTGAAAACTCAGCATTCAATGATTCTGCCAGACAAGTGCCTTAAGTACTTCTGGCACCTTTGAATGGCTCTGGATGAATTTTCTTTCTGTGATTTTGTCTAGCTGTGTTTCAAGAGGCTGTTTTCAAAATGAGCAATGCCTAAGGTAAATAATTTACTCCCTTTTTTTTTTTTCCTCACAATACCAATGAATTTTTTTAAGCCTCAGAAAACATACTAAGAACAGTGAAAGAGGTATTTCCATCTTGGTAAGCCTCACTGAAGTCTCCATGCAAACTCCAGCGAAATTTACAGCTGGAGAATTTGTTTTCAAGAAGCTAAGGCTTAGTGCTCTGTCAGATGTACTTGTGGAACACACACGACTTGAAGTGTTGTGATAACACTGAAAGTATTTTCTGCAATACAAATTTGAAAATGTTTTTATCTCTGAATAAGCCTTTCCATAATAATTGCAATATTCTCACAGGAATAATAAAAAGTTACAAATACAAGATAACAATGTTGTAAGTGATTACTAACAACATTTCCATCAGACAAGAAATAAACTGTATGCTGTTATTCACACAACTTCTAATCAAAGACAAGAACCTCTTGAAAACTGCCAAAAAGAAAACACTCTTGTTGGTGAAATATAAAACTAAGAAATACAACATAACTCTTTAAAATGCAAAAGAGCCAAGAGATGAAGATTTTCTATTCATTATATATGACAATATATTATTCTTCAAGCACAGCAAAGCCCTCAAAAGAGACATACCATATCAGTTTGGGAAAGGCTGTGGAGAGCATAATGATTTTTGCAATTTTCTTCACTCCTTCAAACAGCATACTCTTATTACCTCTGCAGCACAACAGGCAACAAGGGGCTAAAACATGAAGAGTGGCAAGAGAACTAACTACTATGTACCACACCATGGAGAAAAGGGAGGTAACAGAACAACTTTTGAAAATATAAGTAAAATTTTGAAATAGTAATTGCCCTTTGAATAGGTCAAAGGCTTATTATATTCAGCTCTGTCTGACCCAGAGAAAATGGTTCAACCTAGTATTTAGAAGCAAAGAACCACCACAAAATTTAATTTACAATTGCTAAACTGGCTAAATGGTTACACAGGTTTAACAGAACACTTAAGGCTATCAACTTCTCTTTTGCATATTTCTTAGTTGTGCATGAGGTAAGGCAAAACACATTCTGGTAAACTTGTATATACAACTTGCTTCAGCTGCTGACAGCACACAAACATATGACTTCCAACAATTTTTGGAAGAAAACCTACTTTGATCCAACATTACCTTGAGAAGAACATCCCAACTAGACTTAAATCCATCACCAGGAATCTAATATACACTAATATAATGAGAGGTCTCTCATGCAAGATACAGATTGGGTATTTACTAGAGCATCCATTTGCAAAGGTTACTCATTTATTCCAATATTGATTACTTTCATTCCTTTGTTAGTAGCAGCATTTTTAATAATATACAATAAAGCCTAGCAAGGAGTGTAAAATAAGTAAAGTCTAGAACAGGAAGTTCCCACTTCTGATTTGAAAATGAAGCATTGATTGGAACCTCTTGTCACTCCAGGTTGTAATAATTTGGACTGAAAGAGTTCAAAGATAAGCTTCTTCAAACCACTGAATTTCTTTCAGTATTTTATTATGAGAGGACAAATGAGTATGAGTATGGCTAAATGACCCCTATCATACTCTATTATCATTTGCAAGTAAGTTTTGTCAAGCTTTTGCCAATATAGCTAAAACTTATCTTGTTTATTGTCTGTATAAAGCTTAGGAGATATTCTGAAGAACAACAATAGATAAACAAAATGAAACGTAGATGTATAAGGGAAAACTTGCTCTGAAATCACTTGGGTATTATTCCAAGAGAAGATTTAATTTAATAAACTCTGCTTGTAATTAAACACTTGAAATCTTTAAGATATTAAAGGAGACCTTTCATAGAAGATCACTTGGATGTCAGGAATTTGCCTATGAGAACTCATGCAAACATGATAAAGTCTGAAAAAATCAGAGCTGATAGATATGAACTGTCCCTTAAGGCATCTGGAATTCAGCAGCATCTTTATATTTCAATTATAGAAAAGATGTATTGAAACAAGGTACCCATGAGTATACTCTGGCTTAAGAGGGGTTTGGGTGGTTTTTTTTCGATGGATGTCACATAGCACCCCCTGCAGAGCTGTCATCAGCACCACCCACTACCAGAGGAACAGAGAAACACACAGTCAACTGCACCTATCTGTCAAAGGTTTCTCACCCTACTGATAGGAGAGGGGAATGCCATCATATAATTCCTCTTCACATCTTTTCTACTGTAATTACATCTTCCAGACTTAAAGATGCCAAAGCACATCCACATATTGTGCTCACACCCACATACTGTGCTCACAACTTTCTTCCAGCTGGCTGCTGGAACAAGTGCTCTGACTAGGGACAGAATCTGGACAAAGGAAGTTGGCTTAAATATAAAGTTACTGAGAAACTTTATAAAGGTTTTTAAGATTTTATTTCTGCCAATAAGTTTTCTTGTACACCCCTAAATCTGAGTGGACCCATACTTTAGGAACATCTATAATTTTCAAAGAATCCTTTCCCTATTCATTGATTGGGAAAGATACACCCTAGGAATAAATCTGTGGAACTGGGCCAGAGTTCCTCAAAGTGGAATGTGGTGCTTTTTATTTCTCTTGCCTTCCTGCTCCAAAGTTGTTTTCCTTACCCACCTTTTCTTCTTTTAATCTGTCTGTGATTTAATTGGAGTAAAAGACTACATCTTCTCCTGTGGATCTCCAACTACAGAGGCAATCAGAAACAGCATCTTAAAAAGACAGATGCTGCAGTCTTCTGTTTGGCAGTTCTCCAAGTGGCTAATAAAACACTTTCCTATGCCAACCTAAGCCAGAAGCTGCAAAGTAAGGGGTCAAATACTAAAACACAGGATCTTTTCCTTTTAACCTTCCAATTGGATTGTAAGCAGCCCAGCAGAGAAGGACTTGGGGATACTGGTAGATGAGAAGCTGGACAAGAGCCAGCACTGTGTGCTTGCAGCCCAGAAAGGCACTTTTCTCTTGGCCTGCATAAAAAGAACCTGTCCAACAGGCTGGGGAAGTGATTCTTCTCCTTGTGAGACCCCACCTGGGTACTGCATCCAGTAGCCCCATGCTTTGGGGCTCTCAACAAAAGGACATGGACCTGGTGGAGTGACTCTAGAGGAGAGCCACCAAAGTGACCAGAGGGCTGGAGGACCTCTTCTGTCAGGAAAGGCTGGGAGAACCAGGGTTGCTCAGCCTAGAGAAGAGCATGCCCCAGGGAGACCTTATTGCAGGCTTTCAAACTTCAACAGGGACTTAAAATAAAGATGGAGAGACCCTTTTTACTGTTGCAGTGCAATGTAATAGCCTGTTTCAGCTATCCCAGCTCCTTCCCCAGGTGTGCCAACAACCTCTCCCTTCCCCTCTTGCTGAGAGCTGTCTGTCAATCTGGGCATTCCAGCAAGGGCGTTGTGCAATTGGCAAAGTTCAAAAGATGCTTCTCAGCCCTGGGGACATTGGGCCATCCAGGTGTCATTTGTCCCCTGAGACTTCCCCCCCCCTTAACCTGGTTGGTGGGACCCCTACCCCTTCCCTCCCCCTCGGGTTAGAAGACACGGAACCACGCAGTCTGTGGTTCTGTTGGAGCTGTTGCTGCATTCAAGGGCCTGTGTGCCAGGAATAAAGCTCTGGATCGAAACCCTCCAGCAGAACCCGACTCCTTTTTCCTTCACCTCGCCTAAAGCCTTTCCACCAGAGGTAAACCTGAGCTCCTGCATGCCTGGACTTGTCCCAAGTGCCAGCTGCAGCACCCAGCCAGCCAAAGGTGTCTCTGAGGTGAAACCACCACAGCTGCTGCCCCTGGTCAAGCAGCAAGGGTCAGACGAGCCCAGGCACGTTCCATCTGGCAATATTGGGATCCAATTCCACTATTTTACCAGCAGTAGTGATGTAGCAACAGAACAAGAGGTAACAGTTGTAACTACAAGAGGGTAGATGTAGAGTGGATTTGAAGTAATGAGGGTGGTGAGGCATCACAGGCGTCACAAAGGAACAGGCTGTCCAGAGAGGTGGAAGGTCCAAACCTTCAAACATTCACAGTCAGGTTGGATGGGGCTTTGAGCAACCTCATCTAGGAGAAGGTGACCCTGTCCATGGAAGGGAGTCAGACTAGGTCATCTCTCAAAATCCATTCTAACCCAAAACATTTCATGGTTCTGCTATTCCATATTCTTACACTTGCAAGATCATCTCTAGACCTTAATAGGGCATTGAATTTTTTTGTGAGGTGCACAAACATTGTGGCAATGAGAGCCACAGAAAAATCCACACAGAAATTAATAGCACCTAATAAACAGAGCCTGGGACTCTAAATGAACACCCAGGCTAAGATAAAATATTGATTAATGTCTTATGAAGTGAGGATCATCTATCCTTTTCACTGAATGAGACAGGATTGGGGGTGGGAGGGGTATCAAGGGAGTGGAGAGAAATATACATGTGATTATGCAACCAGAGATTGTATCATGCTGCCCATGCACAAAAGAAAAAAGGGGTAAATTAAAAACATACCACCTCAATTATGGTATTTCTTAAGCATGATGTCAATTTAAAAAGTGTTTATAATTAGCGCTGCTGTCGTTCTATCATCAAAGCAGATTAACAATGAATTTAGAACCATCTTGTACCATCTCATAAAATTCATTACTATTCAAGCAGGTAGAAGACATAAAAATACTGATCATTGTATTATTTCACTTTACATTTATCAACATTTTATTCTTTCATTTAAAAAAATCCTTAAAAGTTACCTATAAAAAACAGTTTTATTAAGAGCTCCTGTTTAAATGCATTAGGCTTCAATTAATTTGCATATGCAAACATTCACACTACTGTAATGATCCAGCATTAAAGGAAAACAAGCACTTTGCCTGAGGAACATTTATGTACTTACAGATGTGTACAAAACTAAACTCACTGTGCCTGTGTTTCTCCACAGAGACAGATGCAGCCTCCACTGGTAAGGCAATCAGAGTATAAACAGAGAAACTGATTTCAAAATGTTGAAACACACAATGCTGCTTCTTAGACAGTTTCTTTCCTTCAGACCATATTTCAACTTTTCCAAAATATATCAAAGATATATATATAAAAAAAGAAATTACTATAGATGCCACAAAAGACATAGAATTCTGAATTCAATGTCTGTAGTTAAATCACACTTCTTGGATGTATAATGTGACCTTGAACTCATGAGGCATCAGTAATATACACCTTGTACAAATATAAATTAATACAGTCCTAGAAAATCCACCAAGTTCAACATCTGAGGAGAGACTAGAAGAACAACCATTTCTCTGCCTATACATATACTACTATTAATATTTAAGACCACTTGAAAAGTGTAACTGGGCATGCAAAGTCATTTTTACTCAACACAGTGGTTATTAGAAGACATTCAGGGTCAAATAAAATACAGTTGTTTAAATGCAGGCAACCAGTTCTGTTTCAGGCATCCTAAGGTAACATTCTCTCTTCCTCAGTCTCCAGTTTTTTCTTGGAAATACAGCAGGAGTAGACAAATCTGCATCTTCATCTCACCCACCAGCCAGTTCTAAGTGTTTACTGTACCCTAAGGGAACCAGAACTACCAGCTAGTGGACCAGTGGAATATCTTAAACAAAAAACCTCTCTACAATATTTATCCAGCCAAGGCCCGCCTTCAGCTCTGAAAACAGAGTCCCTCCTTGAACCCACAACTTCTAGTCACTTGAAAAGAATGTTAGTTTGAAAAAGTTTGCAATTCCAGTCACTTAATTCTTCAAGCTATTTGGTTTTGATCTCATACAGCCAGGTTTTCTTCCTTGCCTGGTGCTTTCATTACTTGGTTTATTCTCTTAGGTGATGGACTCTGTTTGCCCCTGAAGTACATTCTGCTGTACCCTCTCAATCCCTCAACTGCCTTTATACTGATAAAAAAGTTACATGTAACAGGCCATTATCAGTGAGCAAGTACACCTGACTCATCCCACATACAAAATAAACAACACTTCTTTAAAACCTACGCATTCAAAGCGGCATTTCTGCTCACAGTCGTCGAGGCACACGCACATTGTAAAGCTGGCTGCCTTAGTAATGCAAAACAATGACAAATAAGTCATTTTTCAAAAGGCTAAACATGACAGCAACTGTGAAAATCAGTACTGATTTTAAGGGCAATAACTATTCACTCTCACTTCTTAGCTTCAACAAAATAATCTTCTTGACCTTTAATGCAAATCTGAAGATGTTTATTCATTTCCATAAACATTTGTACTGAAAATTGTTGCTCTTGAAATCATAATGCTATTCTTTGTGGTCAAAAGAGTACATTAGCATGAACATTAGTTCATCCTGCATTTAAAAAAAGCAACAAACTACTGTTCAATATTTTGCTTTTCATAATCCTTAAAATTTCAGAAAAGCTATCTCATTAGCTAGTAGCTCAACAGTGATTTATTTCCTCCTGTATTCCATAAATAATGCCCAGCCACAGACACCAGAAGAAAGTGATCTGACAGATAGTTTAAAAAATAGATCAAACACGTTTTATACAATTATCTACAAGAAGAAAATAATTACTGCTATTATAAATCAACTAGACCTTTGAATAGTAGTTGCAAACCTTCCTCTGAATAATTACTGATCCAAATAAAAAAAAAAATTGTAGAAGGATACACCACTTCATGTGGACTTCCAGCTATGCCATTCTAGCAGAATGCTGTTCCATGTTTTACAATTATCAGATTGAAAAAAAATTAACCCAGAGTATTACAGAAAATATTTTTAAAAATTATCTGAAATCTGTAGCACTCAAACAAAATACCATTATCCTTGCTTTCCAATGCAAATAAAAGATGGACTAGGCTCCCTTACTGTTCATCATGTTTGTCACTTATAGAAATTACTGTATTGGGGAGGGCAGAAGATTTGGTGCCAATATTAAAAAAAAAAAAGGTCATTCTGGGTAGATTGAAGGACTCACAATTTCAGATAAGGAAGAATTTTAACAGATTTTAAACAGTGGCATTGAGGCCAAAAGTCCCTCATATGCCACACTCTTATTTGTTAAAGATTATCTTGCTGTTAATATCACCTGAAAGTCAGAGAAATCTGAGCTACTACCTATTTTATGAAATGCTGAAAGCAGTCTAACAGTGCCAGTTGCCACTTAGCAACTCAACAAAACATCTTAAATGAGAGATAACACTGCCTCAAAAACTGTAAATATCAAAATACCTGATAATTTCAGATCCTACTTGCAAGGATGAAGTTCTGAAAGAGTTATCAAATAATCTGAAGTCTGTGGTTCTGTGATATCTCTGAACTAGTTAGCTGAATTTTTAAGAAGGGAGGACAAACAGATCTTTTCTTAAAAGTAAGAAAGTCATTTTGATTAGCTGACAAATTATTTCTGGATCACTTGATGAAGATTTCTACGAGAAAGGGAGGAGTATACCTCATATTGTATTAAGGAAACCCCCACATTTCTTTATTTGAGAAAAGTTTTCTTCCACTGGCATCACTTGTGGAGATCTCAGGGTGGGCTCTGAATCTTTGTAGCTCAAATTGTAAGTCTAGTTAATGGGACGAAGATGAAGCATTTGAGTCAAGCAGTCTGAAATACTGAGATCAGTGGAAACAAGCAATAACCCATTTAAGACTGCTCAGTGAGCTGACCTCCCTATTTATTACTATTTCTCAAAGGCAGCACAGGAACATGGGAAGCTCTAGGTAAGCATTCATTCCATCTTCTGAAACAAGGATGCTGCTGACATTGTGACTTTAAATCTTATGCAACTATGGACATGAGTATTCTCTGCTACTGTAAGAAGTATCTAAAATAAAAACAAACAAAGCAATAAACCACTCTCTTTTAAGGAAACATTTTTCTCCTTCCCTTTCATCCAAGAGCCAGAAGATGCAAATGCAGGATGTATTATTTGATAGGACTGCCCAACATATGTGACTGAATTGCCAAAGCAGGCACCAGGGACACTTATGCAATTGTAAATAAAACTCTGTGTGCGCTGGGGGAACAGTTTGCCTACAGGCTAGGCAATAACAAAAAGACACATTTAGCATTTCCTAAATTAGAACAGATGAACTTCAGAGTTTCATTTACCCATGTCTATAAACATAAAAGGCTCTCAAATCCATATAAATCAGAATTTTTGTTTTTCTCAACTTGTCAGCACTGAAAAACGAGTCTCTGAACAGCAAGCAAATGTGTTAAGATAGTTATTCTCAAATATGTTGGTAATTGCAGTCCTCTTTGCAAGATGATATGCCTAGGTGGGTCTTCAAAAATGAACATCAAATATCCTATAGTAAGGCTGATCTGCAACAAGAGAATCATTCTCAAGCTTAAACAAAATGAAGTCTCAAGTCCCACAATTAAGTGGGATGTAAACCTGCATGCAGGTTCTGCATAAGTAGAGTATGATGTAATTAAGTTTACATCCACTAAGCTTATCAGTTAATTGCACATTTTATCAATTCCTCAAGAAATTTAACAGAAAAGCAGTTGTTGAAGGAGCATTAGACATTCGTACCATCAGCTGCAGCTACAAAATTTGCTTCTATTAATGTCAAATAAAAAAGTTTTATAGTGTCATTATGCCATTATTATTTACATCCAAAGCAGTCATTAATGATGGTGGTACATACTGCAGTGGAGAAAAGTAAATAAAACAAGGGTTTCCTCACCTGAGTTCCTAGGAAGCCCTGTACTATCACTGCAGCTCTGGAGCTGCTTTTCCATCTGCCCCTCCTTTGCTGCTCTTCCCACAGGCACTTCAGCCTGAGAGGCACACAGTACCAAACAGTATTTGAACAATACTATTAAATCCTGTGTCTAGAGAGTGGGACTTGAAAAGTACCTTGGCCCTTTCTCCCCACTCCCTTCTCTACACTCAGTAGCCAGTCACTGTTAAATAAGAAAATAATAATCAACTCTGATTTTAATAGGGCCAAAAATCACTCTTGACCTATTTTCAACAGAAAAAAACTGAAGGAGGTGTCATTAGCTTAAAATTTCTTCCTATGCACTTCCAAAATATTAAGGACATTTTTTTGTAACAAGCTCTTCTCCACAATACACTTCTTACCTCTTCTCTCTAAAATATATCCACACATACGTACAGGAACAACATAAGGAGAGCAAAGGAATAGGAACTGGCACAATTGGAATAAAATACCATCTTGATTGCTCTTATCAAAGTTACAAAGGAAAAAAAGAGGTCACTTAACAGCTGTAAAGAATGTGAAGTCATTGGGGGAATATTGAGAGTAAACAAACACTATTTTCCTGAGTGTAACTCACATAAATGGTCGAGGACAAGCCTCTGTGGCAAGCACACAGGAAAACAGAAGCATGGCAAACTCACACTTAATATTATGCCAAAACAATACAAATTCATGTTCATCCTTGACAGAATTTGATGTTTTCACTATATCATGAGGTTACAGTTTACAGTACACCATAAAATTCCCTGCAATTCATAAAATGCCACGTGGCAAAGACTAAAGCAGCAGGAATGAGATGGTAAAGAAAGGACATGTCTTCCCTAAACACTGAGCACTCAGCCATTAAAAATATAGTAAAGAAGCACACGTGTGATAGATGGGGACAGATGGCAAGTAGGGAAGCTACAGGGCAGCTAAGACTGACAGTGTTCTTGACAGCTTCAGAAAGCAGAACCACAGTCAAGCATCAAAAGGTGACCGAGTGAAGATATTTTCTCAGGGACTCTGAGGAAAAATCCCAATACAGAAAATGCAGATTGTCTCAAGCTGGGGAATCACTGTGAGGGAAGAATGAACAGGGTTTGAAAGAAGGACTAAGGAAAAGCCAGCACACTTGAATGACGTGAAGCAAGCAGTAATTTGTTTTCCAGCCTTGTAACTAACTCTCCTTCAGCCTGAGGTTTTCCTGGGTTTATCTGGTCTGGCTGGCTGTATTTGTTTTAACCAAGTCTTTAGATTCAGGGATTGAAAAGTTCAGTCCCTTAATATTTATGCTAAATATATTCAGCATATATATATATAAAGATATATTTATGCTAAATATAAAAAGGGAAATATGGATGCATATAGAAAGTATATGCATCCATATATATATTCCATCTAAAGGCACTGCCTGATTCAGAGTCCTAAGTTGTATTTCTGAAGGAAAAAAAAAAATCCATCATTTTTTAAAAAGGCTTGTAGTTGAAGATTTAAAATCACATTTTCAAGAGCCACTGTGGTTTATCTTAAAAATGCCAAATGAAGGTAAAGGATTTCTTTGCTTTATACACATTTAAGAACTCACGGGTAGTATTTCTAAGCATTGCTACCATATGTACCTGTGCTAACAACTGTACCACTAAATAAAAAGCTGTCAAAATTTGCAGATTCAGAACTTCAGCTGAAAGGGATTTACCATAGCAGATGTATCTAAGCACATCTTTTTATGCACAAGTACTTTTCATTCCGACATCTCATCAAGCCAAAAATGCCTTTTCATTATGGAAAGGATTAAAAGGTGCATATACATGCAGCTCACAGAAACTTCACACCAAGTTTACTGTACTCCATGATGATTACTTTGATTCAGTGGATTTATAATCCATCTATTGCAGTGCAAATGTCTGCATGAGTCTGAGTGCTATAAGGGCAATTAAGACCAAGAAACTTGAAGATGATATGATAAACCAAGTATCTGTAAAGGCATGAAAAAATTTGGGCATCCAGAAACTTCTTGTCTCCTTACCTCAAGAGTTTGTGTTTTATTCAGGCAAGTTACAAGGATTTCACATCTATTATTTTAAAACTGTTTCTCCATCAACGAGTCTCAAAATGATCACTCTACTACAAGGCGTCCCTTAATGTACAACTTTTAAATAGGCAACTGCTAAGAGTTCAAGGATTTGAGTTATTTCCAAAACCAGGAAAAATATACCAGGCTCACCTATTATCAGTTTTAAAAGCTGGGAAGAGCAGTTCCAACAGTCTCCATTTCACTTCACTGCCAAACTACAGATATCCTTCAGTTTCTCCTCTCCACTCACACTCACTTCCAAAAGGCCCCAGTCTCTCAGAAATACCCACAGCCTTATTGACATTTCCTGATTCCACCACTGCAGTCCACCTAAGGTTACAACACAGACCATCCCATGTCCTTTTTTTCCCTCACCAGTCCTCCCTCACACAGGCCAAATAAAAAAGGATGCCTCCCAAATCTTTTAATTCCTATGTCAAATTCAGAATTCCTGTCCTGAGGTTTCCCATACTTCTAACCATGCCATTATCCTTAACTTTTTCTCACAACTTTTCCTAACCTAGGTGTGTCTGATAATCAACTCCTTCAACTGAATTTGTCAAATTTTTCTGCATCTCCCAAGCCACAATAAACAAATAAGCCAATAAACAAATCAATCATTTGTCATGCAGGGTTCCATTTGTAAAGATTGAATTCCACTTAGATTTTGGACTATCAAGGCTAACATCCTGGTTTCAGCGTACAATACAAACACTTAAAGCCTCATTGCCAGCAATAGCAAAAAAAAAAAAAAAAAAAAAAAACAAACACCAAACAAACAAAAAAACCCCAAACCAAAGAGATAAAGAAAGAGTTAGAGTGAGAGCAGCAGGACAAACAACACTCAGCTCAGATATGAAGCTTTTTTTTAATACAACCACCCTCAGTTCTGTACTGAAAAGCCCCAAATGAGACACCTGGCTTACTACCATTGCTGCACTATTAGAGATAAAACTAGTTAGTTTACAGCATGGATTTCTGCACAACTTTCAGTTACACCTTTGCAACCCTGTCTTAAAGCAAAAACAGCAACTGCGAGCAGTTTGTTGTTGGAGAAGTGAGTAGGCCATTAATCAGCTCTGAATAAAAGAAATTTTAAAAAAAGGCTGAGCCTGCTCTAAGAGCTTTTCAGAAATGACACTGTTGCTGAACTTCTCACTTAAGAGATTCTTCTTCTCACAATGGCATTCCAGATCTAGAAGACTAATCTTAAGTGCTACAAAAAAAGTGTATTATAAGAATTAAGAATAAATTTTTAGTTCTTCATTTGCAAACTTTTAAGATTGTGACCAGAAAAAGGTTTTGAGAGCAGAAGAAAACTATACAAAGATAAATATGGTTGCCATTTTCATCTGAAGCATACTACAACCACTCAACTTCCCTTGCAGACATGTTTTTAACCCCTCTCTAGATCCTACAACGTTGTCATCTTATTGCAAAAGTCCCATACCTCCTCAGTGATTTCTCATGGGCAGCTCCTCGCAGCACTGACACCTACAGCACAGCCAACAAACTGCACCTGTCACCCCACCCAGCTAGCCACTCCTTTATAGCACTCATCTTCATTGGACACAGCTGTGGCCTATTAAGGGCAGGCCTGTTCCTAATCTTTGGTGATTAGCACAGCTGCAACTCCTCAGGGGTGAGACTGCCTTCTGCACTATCTTTATTTTCTTACATTCTATCCCTCCACACTACAACATTATTCAGGCATGATTTTCTATTACAAAAGCCACGTGGGCTTCCCACTATGCTGTACTAGCAACCATCTGCTAATTCTACTTCCTGTAATAATTTCTCCTAGTTTTCCCATTGCAGATGCTAAGCTTATTGTTAATAGTAGGAGTCTTTAAAAATTACTTTCAAATTGTTCAAATGCCAAGTTTTAAGCAGAGGGACATATCTATATTTACTTGTTTGGTTGCTTAATTCCTGGGCTCTTCTCAATACTATCTAGTTTGGAAACTGTCACTTTTAAATACCATCTGCTTTATGTCTCTTTTTTTTCATCCCTCCTTTTTCTTTTTAAGCTTCTTCCATAATTGCTTCTACCAACACTTCAGTTTGAAGAGAGATCCTTTGATACATCCTCCATAATGAAAGGTTCCAGTCCAGAACTTCTTTAAGCTCAAAAATGAACTTGGATACAAGAGGTAAGACAACAGCTTCTTTTTTGATAGAGCTTTATTTCTAGAGGATAGAAGGAGAGATCATCTATTAGCCCTATGCATTCTCCAGTGGACTTCTTGTTCACAGTGTGTTTCAAAAAGATTAATTTTATACCTCCTGCAAATTGTTCCTCAAACACCTTTCTTAGCTGAATGTATGCATTCTGACCTTATACTGCCAGAAATTTATGAAGCTTTGCATTTTGCTCTTGTAGACAAAACTTAACTTTTAAAAAATGGTGAAAACTGCTTTGTATAACCACCTTTTATCCTGCTGTTTAACTGTGCTATGCCAGTTTATTTTTGGACTTACTATCTTTGATAGGTGCATGCATTTCCTCCAACACTCCCACATGGCATCTTCAAGTAGTTTCCATGCCACTTAAAGGATTTTACTTTTATAAATTGTCTTTAATATGGTTTTTAATTTTAAATCATTTTCTTTAGAAAAACAACCCACAAAGCAGGGGATTGTCAGAGATGGAGGTAGATGATCCTGCAAGAAACGTAAACACATTTCACAGAATGACAGTAACACTTTGAACCAGATCCTGCACACAATGGTCAAAAGCACACACAAAACTGCTTCTCCCTCTTCTGGTTTGCAGACTAACTGCTCCATGAAACACTCACTAACTGTGTCCAGCAATTTAGGCTCCACATCAATCATTGCCTCAGCCACTGCTGCTGCCATGCAGGCACCAGGCTGACCAGGGAGCAATACAACCAAACCAGGAGGTTAGAACAGAATGAAAGGGCTCCAAAGAGAATGAAGGGGAAGAGAACAACCACACAATAAAGTCAGCTTGTGTGCATTTACACACCACATTGCTCATGGGGCTCCAAGACCTGGAGTAACATACATGATTTTTCATGAGCTGCTGTTTCTCTTAATTTCAAACCCGCGATTATAGACAAAAAAAATAAGAATTCAGATACTAGATGTGAATTCAAGAAGTAGGAGGCAAACAAATCTGTATTAAAAGATAATGAGAAAGCATGTGCTAACTGCTTAAAATTAGCTCTCAAAAATTTGAAGCTAAAATTTGACTACTGAGATTGAACAAGTCACTGCAGAGCAAATACACCTGCTGAAAATTAGCTTGCTAGAGCAGTGTGCTTTCCTGTGTCTTGTTGCAAACAGATGTTCTATTTGGATTTCCTTGCATATTGCTTCTCTCATTAAATCCCTTTTTCCTCTATTTAACCCAGGGCTATCTCCCCCTTTGCTTGTACCTAAGTTCTCCTCTTTACTTCACACATTTCCAGTTCCATCAAACCATCACCTTTTCTCCCCAGGTTACAGGAGCTTCAACACTTCCCTCCTTTGCCTCTGTGGCAGGGGACAAAGCCAGGGCCCATCTGCCTTCCTTCGCCTGCTGGGAAGGACTCCCCTTGATGCCTCATGTTTTAGCTTTTATATTTTTCACATTCTGTACTGCATTAGTGTGTAATTCTGAGCTTCATACGAGGGGATAGTAAGCTCTCTTCATGGAGTAGGTAGACAAAATAATTCCTTCTCTCACTGGGGATCAAGGACAAATGATCCAGATCTCAGACCCAAGAGCATAAACAATGGCAGAAGGAAGAGAGGAAAACAAGAAGGATGGGACTTCATGGGCTAAAGCTGTAACTGGCCAATAACTCCAATATGCTAATGGACCAGAACTTATAGAAGTGTGAGACCCCGTGACCAGTCGAACATTTGGTGACCTGGGCTGTAGCCCTGGCTGGGCTCTTGTGCTGCCCAAGGTGGATCCATTGAGGCCTCCTAATAAATACCTACTTTATTCTTTAGCTCCATCTAGCCTCTGTTCCAGGTCAGCCTTTACTCCTTCAGTAAGAGAGCTTACTGTCCCCTCATTTGAAGCTCAAAACCACACACTAAAGCAGTAAGACTCTGAAAAATATAAAAGCTAAAAGCTGAGGCATCAGCCTGTTCCTGCCTCAGGATGGAACTGATGTCTCGCACTGCAGAGCTGGGGTTCAGTACTGCCATCACACAGTCAATGGTAAAACACAGTATTTTTCTGCCAACACTAAGCCTAAATACCTTCTTCTCTAAGTCATTGCAAAAGTAAAAGACTGAGCCATGTGTTACCGAGACAACTTGCAATTGTTTAATGCTTTATCCCAGGACAAACAAGGAACCCAAATCAAAAGCAAGCAATTAAAAAAGCCCTGTGAGCAGCAGCTTAAGGAAAAAGACAGAAACACAGAGTTACACAAAAATGCATCATTTCAATGCCCTGGCTTTTTAGATAGGAAGAAAAGACATTTATTTTTTCTTATCTGTTTCTGTGTACTGCTAGGAAAAGAGAGAACAATAAAAGAAAGAATTTAGGATAGATTAAACTGGTCAGTTCTGGTAACTCTTGCAAAGCCAAACAGCTAAAAGCCCCTTTGAACTTCGACAGGGCAGACAAGCACAAGAACTGATTCAAGCCTGCAGCTTGCTGGACACACTGAGCAGAGAGGAGCACTACCCCAACCAGCTCATTCTGTATGCACAGAAAGCAGGTACAATGCAAAGGGGATGTGAGTCACACAAGAAAAACATAGAAAACAAAGGCAAAAGAGCTGGCAAGATAGAAAGGACAGCAATGTGGGAGAGTGGGCAACATCAGGCTGCCAAGAAGGTAAATCTGAAGTGTAGAATGTGACCTGAATAATACAAGAAGTAGTAGGCATCTTTGCAGAAAAAAAAAAAAGGTAAAAATAAAAAAGTGATTGTGAAAAATAAATCCTTCATATTCCCCATGTCCTTTTAAGCTCTTCTGCTATCCATATATACAGTACAAAGGGAAAATCCTTTAGGCATATAGTATAAATTTACTTCCTGAAAGGATACACAACTTGCAATTTGGCTTAAAATATCAATGCAACTCCAACAACCCTCTTGGTAATGAAGACTTCCCAATTCACCTTTTTTTGCATTTTGGTTGGGTTTATGCTTAATATTTTCCTTTAAACTACCGATAATGGAATACAAGTAGCAGAGCACGAAAGAAGAATGATAAACTTCTGGCATCCCACTGCTCTCCTAATCAAAGCCACAGTTCTGTGTGGCAGCACTTAAGCTTCCCAGTCAACCTGTAAGTCAGATGCAGTCCATCAGTTTTCCTATTACTCTACTGCAAGGCCCAGCAGCCATTTAGATGGCTGGTACTGACCCATATCACAGTGGGATTCTTTATCCCATTGTCAGGTATCTGGCAATTTAATCAAAATGAAAAGAGGTATAGCCTGATCAAAAGTAATCTGCACAAGTCAGAGGCAGTGCTGCAAAACTCAGCATACATTTACATGGTTCTGGAGAGCAAAACAAAGACTTTGCTGAAAAAGGAAACGTGTCAGAGAGGGCCTGAGATGTTTAGGAAAAGTAATTTCAGTTACTCCCTTGATTTAGACAACTAAATTCTCAGTTTGAAGGAAATAATTTCCATGTGTGTTTTCAGGCTTTAAAAGCCTGACAAAAAAGCATGACCACTTTAACACAATTGAGCTGAAGCTTGTGACACAAGTCTGTCTTGAAAACAGGGACTTTAAACCTTTACTTCATGTAAGTAAAGTGTTAAGGAGTAAAAAATAAAGATGCACACACAAACTAACTATTCACATCTTCTGAATCTTTTCTGTTTGGCAATGTAAAGCCTTTATAACCCACTTGAAGTAAATGCAAAGTTCTTTGCCTATATATTCGCTGTTTTGTTTTTTTCTGGATTCTGTATTTGCCTACAGAAGCTTTGAAACTTGCACAATAAAATCTTACATATATTGAAAGTTCAATAACTCAGGTGAAAAAAGGCAAAAAAGTTATGTTCTTTCATTACAAACTCTGAGAAGTTCTCATGCTAGTACATGAGAAAGTTTTACACTATCACTTAATTGTGAACAGTTTAATAACATTAGCATTGTAGATGGAAGTTAGAGCTCTGAAAAACATCTTCAATATGAATACGGAAACTGTAAAAATGTTAGCTTTATGGATAAAAATAATTCAAATAGAAATGGTTGACTCAACATACCCTGAAATAAAAAAAAAATTTAGAAGACAAATATGTGACTGCCTCTTATTTACTTAACTGCTACTCAAGTTCTAATTTACCTACTAAAATCAATTTAATGAGAAAAAATGTACCCTCCCCATCAGCAGAGGAACATACCATCCCTTTCTTACAAGAAATGTACAAAGGAACACATTTTTTGTAACACATGCTTAATGCCAGCTTTACACTGGATGTCATGGATGTGCCATAGCCCATGTAAAAATTTATTGCTGTAATAAGTTGTTTCTTCCAACAAACTAATGTAATGTCCACTGTGAAAAAAAAAAATCATTGCATATATCCTTCATTTATTAAATAAATATAGCTTCTGAGCCTGTTTCAGGAATTCTCAAATTGAGGAACAAGGAACAGTTAAAATTACAGTTAAAATTCAACACCTTCTCATGTTGTAGCACCTTCTCCATTGTAATCTTTCTTCCCAATTTCCAAAAATAAAAACCAAACTGTACACTTAGCTTCAAGAAGGATTCAAGGAATCCTCCTCTCCACCCCTGGGAAGGTGACTGAGCAACTTCCCTGGAGCAGGGGATATTGTTTGCATTGACATCAGCAAGGATTTTGCCATGGTCTCCCACTGTGTCATTTGAGGCATGCTGGTGAGACGGGTACTATACAAAATCCAACTGGTGGCTGATAACTTGTGGTGTCACTCAAGAACTGGCAGTGATGCCTATGGTGTTTAAAACACTCTATTAATGACCTGGATGGTAAGACAGAGTCTATCACATCAGAGTCTACCAGTCAGCAGGTTCAGGAATAATCCCACATCAGAGAACTGTGTTGATGGGAAACTCATGAAGAGCAACCATGGTAAGTGATTTACTGTAAGGGTGGTAGGACTGAGAAGCTGTGGACTATCTCTGAAAGTGTTCATGGCCAGGTTGGACAGGGCTTTGAACAACCTGCTCTAGTGGAAGGTGTCCCTGACCATGGCAGGCAGATTGGAGCCAGATGATCTGTGATATCCCTTCCAACCCAAACCATTTTATGATTCCATGATTCTAAGTAAAAGAAAAAACTCACTCCTGTGGTGAAGTAACACACAAGACAGGCTGGGCATGCAGTGGACACAGCTCTGCAGAAATAGATCTGGGGCTCCTGGTGGACAGGAGTAACAGCCACCAAAATGCACCCTTGGGAAGTGAAGCAGGCTAACCAAGGATCAAGCTCTGTTGGCAACTAACCAGGCTGGGCTAAGTCACTTCCCCTCACTCCACCTTTCAGCACCTGGATTGGTGTGTCTGATTTTGAGCTCACCAATAAAAGGCAGAGCTTGGTACAGTGCGAACTGCCAGCAGAGGGCTACCAAGGTTATGAAGGGGCTGGGACACATGCCACATGAAGAGTCACCAAGTGAGGCTTGTTCTGTCTAGGGACAAGGCAGCAACCAGACAGATCTCATTACTCTATTCAATTTTCATGTGGGTATAAATAGAAAAGTCATCACCTGGCTCTTTTTGGATGCACACAGCAGTAAGACAGGAAGAAACCAACACAATTTGGAAAATGGAACATTTCTTCTAGATAAAGAGAAAAGCTCTTTTGCCCATGAGGGTGGCCAAACACTGCAAGAAGCTGCTCAGAGACCCTGTGGCACCACCATCCCTGGAGTTACTCAAAATTTCCAGGCATATTCTAAAACAACCTGCTCTAGTTAGACTGATTTTAAACAGGGGTTTGAGCAACATGACTGCCAGAGTCCCTTCCTACATAATTCTATAATAAATCCAAATGAAATGTAGTAGAAAACAACATAAAATATTTCATTGAGTTACTCTTCTCATCTGAACCTTGTTAAGTCAGCAACAAGAAATGACCCAGCTTTAGCATGACAGAGGCATTTCTGGCATGAAAACAAAGGTTTTGCAGTTACAGAAGTTATTCACCACTTACACTGGGAACTTCTTGGAAAATAATGGTCCTACTCCTTTCACTAAAAATTAAAGTCTAGTTAAAGGATGAAAGCAACACCTGACAACTCTGCTGTTAGGGATTTACACTCCTGGAGCTAAGATGCTTAATTTACTATTTGGCTCTTTTATTACAACACTTCTCTAAAACAGGAGCTCAAACTACCTAGTACTTGAAGTTTTTCATTACCTCTGTATCTTTCTCTTCCAGCAAGTATAAAGGAACATATGGAGAGCTTTAAACCCTAAACCATTTGTATTGGGAAAAAAAAAAAAAAACAACTTTCAAATTTAATAATTTTGATCCTTCCTTGACCTTGCAAGACTGCAGAGTTATTTCTGCTCCCTGCTCTCTCCAGACTTCACTCTCACTTGAGGCTCACAGCTTATACCTACACTGCTTTTCCTCCTTCTCTTCCTTGGAGAAGTTCCTCAAGCAAACACCATCAGTTGCTATTCCTCCTCTCCCACAGTCTCAGAGAGAGCCTGTGTGCAAAGATACATGGAATTTAAGTAAAAAATTGCAAATTGCAAGTAGACACTTTCAAGTATGCAAATACATCAACACTGAGAAACAAATGTATTTGCTATTTAAACAAAAGCCAGCTTACAAATCAAATGGAAATCTGCAAGTCAGCAAGTTCTTTACTTTGAGATCATTAGAATTTAGATGAGAAATAAGAAAAATCTGTATTTTTCATTAGTGCTTTTTGAAGCACTTTATTTCACTGACCTCACTTTCAATTTAATTTATTTGCAGAAAGTAACTGGTCTCAGAGATGTCAGCTCCTCTACACACATCCCCTGAAGGGACCATTTCCTTCCAGTATCTAAGAGCACCATGTGGCAAGACTTCTCATCAACATCAAGTTCCTTCACAGAACAGGAAATATACTCTCAAGTCAATTATGAATATCATGGTTTGTTCCATCCTCTGGAAACTGAAGCTGCATCTGCTCATTGCTTTCCTATCCCAACATTATTCTTCATATGGCATTCAAAGCTCATTCATCCACTACTACGCCAGTATGTTTGTTATTTCCATTGAGTTTTTAAACACTCAGAGCCACAGTCAACCCTCCATGACCCTGTCACTTTCACAACTGACATATAAGTGTATTAGTACATATAACTGTACCACTTTTACATCAAGCATTTTCTAACAGATTACCAATTAATAAAGAAAAAAAATGGGGGTTAAGACACTAAGTTTAAACACTGTTTTTTCTAAGATGACTTTAAGCTGTGGGCCACACTCCAGATCTTTTTAGAAGTACAAAGACCACCTAAGTGTAAGCTTCACAGCAGAATCAAAATCCTAATAGCTCCTATCGTTACAAGAACCCATTTTACACCTTTTCAGTCAATACATATTGAGATCTCAAGCACTGATCATGTAACAGACTATAAGTACTTCAAGAGTTATTGATTTTGCTACTCTAGCAATTTCTCTGAAAGAAGATTCATGCCATCTCAAACAAAATCCCAAAATACTTCTCTTAAATTTTTCCCCTTAAAATAGTAGTTGTTTCAGGGCTGAATAACTGTAATCTAGAGGCTGTCCACATGAGACTTAATTCATGCAATTAGCCTCCTACACAGTGTTTAAAACCTTGCTCAGCAATAATAGAGCTTTTAAGGGACTTAAAAGTTACCTTCTGAAACAACTGGGAACATTACAACATCATAGAAATTTGGGTTATAAATACTTCCAGAGAACAGGCAGCAAGTCAAATGCAGTACTAAAAATATTAAAGAATACAGGCTTCCCCTAGGTCTCATTGGATCTCATTCTGCACAAACAGCAGCAGAGGCTTTACATTATATAGAAGCTCAATTCACTGCTGTGGGTTCACCAAACCCTGGGAGAAGACTCTTTACTCTTGCTTACTTAGCAGTTAGGACATTGAAAACTGTCAACATACCTGAAGGGAGAAATCATTCAGTTCAACCAGATCTTTACAGTTTCCATTCAGCTTCTCCTGTGATCACCAGAGCTGAGCTGGCAGAGACTTTTTTCTTCTCCACAAAGAGTTCTCAAAAAAAAACTCCACAAGCAAGCTTACAATTTTATTCCTATTTTTGCCACTGGCTGGGTCTACAGATCTGAGCTCTATCCGTGTAACGGCATTACACAGCAACTTTTCCCATTCACAAAATAACCTTTCCCATTCTGCCTGAAACCAATACATATCCCAATGCTCTGTAAGAATTTAAGCAATACCCTATTCAAGAGGATTCTAAATGAGGCAGCTGGTTAATAGAAATTTAAAAAGTATCATAACATGAGGAAGTCCAAATAGCGGCTGTCTTATAACACTGTACAGCCCTAGGGGATGATCCTGACACTTCCACTCTTTTCTTTTCCCACAGGACTTCTCTGCCTGGCTCCTGCACAAAAAAGAGAATAGCTCCTGCATTGTAAAGAAAACCTTATTAGACAGCCTATTTTCCAGAAAGAAACACCAGAAAAAGGCAAATTTGTTTGGATAAATCACTAAATTCTCTTCCAGACAACTAGAACTGCAGTACAGCTGATCATTTTCATAGCATGCACCTTCCTGGCTCAAAACTTACTCTGTTCCAGTTACCCATAAATTACAATGACAGATGAATAAGAACTATCTGTTCCAATCTGAAATAGTGCTGACCACTCTTTTATCATTCCTGGCAATTAACAGTAAACATGAGTTCTAGTCATTTTTCGTAGGCAACCTGCTGAGATTTATAGCAGTATCTTCAAAAGTCTGAAGACAAGACTTGGGTGAAAGATTTTTCAGGGTTGTGACAACCTTGATGCAGAAAAGTTCTGGTACATCAATCATTTGTCTGCTATTCTGACAGGAGAAAACTCACAGCTGACACATACAGTGCAAAAGTACTTAAGGATAGCTGCTAGTTGTTGCCACAAGTTCTAGACAAGTTGTCTGTAAACAAATAGAAGAAAAATACAGAATTACAATCTCAATCAATTTGGATCGAAACAGCCTAATTTCCCTCTAAAATACAGCAATTGGCCTAAAATAGGAACATAAGAAAGGAAATACTTTACCAAAAAAAAAAAAAAAAAATCAAGGACAACTTTAAGCAACTCCAATTACTCCCATAAGCCAAAAAGAAAACAGAGTCCAGAAAAAAAAAATATGATGTGGTAAGGGCAGAACCCCCTGGAAAGCAATTCTGAGAGTTATCAAACAAAAGATTTATTACAAAGGGATTTCATTCTATTCTATGTTTGTATCAACAACATGGATGCTGAAAATAAAACCATTTTTACTAAACGTGCCAATGATGAAAAGCTAGGAAGAACAAAAAACTTAAATCAATTTTGCAAATGAAAGAAATTGACAGAAGGGGAATGAAATCCACAGGGGATGAGCACAAAGCTCCTACAAAAAGACAATGGAAAATATAAGTAATAGTCTATAATAAAATGAATAATGTCTAAATCCCAAGCTGACAGTCAATGTCAGGAAACTGAAAAATGGTAAATATCAGTGAAGTACAACCACAAGCACAACTTTCAGAATAAGCCAAGTAATCTTTTCGGTCCATTTTGTACTACATGTAAGAAACGAAACACTGTATTCCCACTGAAACACCACTTTTCAAGGAAACAACTGACACAAACCCAAAGAGTAGGCCATTCTTTGTGTTCCTCCAATAAAGACAGAGTGAATTGGATTTGGTTGCTATTAAGCAGGGAAGTTGAAAGAAGGCTTCTTAAGAACCAAAGTACCCAGAAGGCTACTGCAGAGAAAACGAGATCGATTTGTTCTCAGGTTCTCAAAAGACAGGAGATGCAATGGGCTTAAAATTGAAGTTAACAAGATTCACACTAGGCACTTGGGGAAGACAACACCACTTTTCAATTTTAAGGACAATAAAACCCTTGAGCAGATTACACTGGAGACAGGTAAGGAAGTAAAAAACCCGCAGTCAGTAGCAGGACCACAGGAAATTATTTAGTCTTTGTTGTTCCTTACATTAATTTTAAAAACTATATAGAATTTACTGGCTCATTTCAGTAGAAGATACTAAGGTACAACAGAGAATTTGTGCTTTTTTTCAGTTTAAATATTTGTGACTTTTTATTCTCTGCTCTCCACTATCTTCAGCATAGTCCTATTTTTCAATTAACACTCTTACATTTTTGTGGTGATCCGTTACCACAGCTGCAAAGACCAGAGTCTGTTCTTATGTTCTATTATAGCTAGAGCTTAAAAAACAACATAATCAAATAAAGGAATGCAAAAGAAGGAAAAGGAATTCTACTAATATTTTCTATTCAGCTTTGTCCATTTCAGGACTCATGGGTTTACTGCTGATTTACACTTCCATAGAAAAATGTAGCATATGGCAAGTTAAAAAGGACAAGGAAATAGAGAGTATAATGGAAGTGAATTAATGAAAATCGATAGTTTTGAAGACTAAACTGCATTAATAATAAAGCTTATGGGGTTTACACAAGTTGAGTGATTTCACGTTTTCATATTAGAAAATTAGACAAAACTTACAATAAAGTGTTCTTTCAAGTGTATAGTTAAAAGATTGCCTTCCTAGTTTAATCAAACTTCAAATAAACAATAATGAATAATTATTCATTATACTGCAGGCATCATCCACAAGGGATACAAAGCGCCTTGATCAGGACTTGTCAGGTTCTCTCAACCCCTCCTCCACCGAGCAGAGAGACAAAGCAAGCCCCACCTCACACCCCAAGGATTACCTGGCAACCTAACAGAGGCAGATAATCAGTTTGGACAATGTCTCTGCAATATTGGATGTGGAACTTTTCTAGTTTTAGACAGAGTCCCAATTCACCATTCTAGTCTTTCCCTAGCTATCAGTGAATGGAGGAACTGGCTATCAGTGAATGGAGGAGCTCCAAGAAGGCAATTCAGCAGGTCTCAGACATGTCTGAGACCATTAAAAGGGCTGCCTGTGTTATTCTATTTCTCCCCACTCTCTGCAGAGACAGCCTAATGTCACTTGGACTTGACACCAACTCCTCCCTGGCATACCAGGTTAGACATCTCACACCATTTCTCTTTCCATTCTTTCCTGAGGCAGTACTAGCTAAGATTCTACAGTTTCAGCTTCTTGGCACCTCTGAAAGAAATCCAAATTCTGGGAGTGGAACTGAACACAAGCACCACCAACTTCAATGGCTTCCTCAGAGGGCAATGCAAACACATAAAACACTGTTACTTTAAAAAGAAATTCTTGAATTAAAAAAAAAATTAAAGGCACTATCCAGATAGCAGCTTTTGTAAAGGTGAAAGCTACACATTAGTATGAAAAACTAATAGCCTGGCTCTGTAGACATTTAAACAGGTATTTTAGCAGAAAATCTCACATCCTGAAAATGAAAACATATACAAACATTTGAAGAAATAGAGCCTACAGTTTTTGTCTTGGTTTGGTTGTTTTTTAAAGTAATGTCATTCAAATGAAAAGTAATGTCACTTTGTTTTCTAACAAAAGAGAAAGTTCTACAACTTCGCAGTAGCATCCAATACATTAATAACCAACAACTTTTCATATTGAAGCTGGGACAAGGCACACCATACCATTAAGTCCCATAGAGGTAAAAGTCCATGCTCGCACTTGGACTTAAAGAAGTTCAGATTTCTGGAGCACAGCATCAGTTTTTGCCCCATGTTCCATCTGGAGTCCTGAGACTTCAAAACTCCAACACTAGGAAGAGGAAAAACTAAGCCAAATTCTTTTCAAAACCCTAATGTGATTAAACACACTGTCCATGAAAGAAAAAAACTGAGGAGAGGTTGTGCTTCACAGGTCTTCCAGGACCTTTACATGACTATCTACTCCTTACCAGCTAGCCCCTTTCCCTATGAATTCTAATCATAGTTCCTTCATTAAATCTTCCGAAGATCTGTGTTTAAAGGTAGGACTTAATCTAACTTGCACTATTTTTAGCACTCTAAGAAACAAATTTTCACTATCATACACTAAAAACACTTTATTCCCTCTGCTGTAGTAGAAGACAGACTGCATATACTGGGATCCGAAAGAATAGATTATATTAACACCTGCTAGTGGAGAAACAAACAAAAAATGTGAAACACACAAAACATCTTCACTGCATCAAACACATGGCACAGGAGATCAAACAACTTGGTAGCAAATCCATAAAAGTTTGTCCTGCCGGCCACAAAGAAAATCCATTGTCAGATATTTAAGCAATTTAGCCTAATTTTCTGACACCATAGCTGGAAGGCAGAAGAGAAAAGTTGAGCTACTCAGGGAAGTCTACTGCTTCAAATACATTCAGGAGCTTTAAAGGAATACTTGAAAATATTCAGTACACTTCACATTAGACACGTATGCTAGTTTCTTGCCTATTTTAGGTATTCAGTCCCCTCAATTCTCCATTCAGACATTAAAAAAATACTTAAATCCATGCTTCTAATAGTACAGCAAAGTAGTTTGGGCTTGATTCCAATTTCACCAGCAGCAAAGACATTCACAGCAGAGATAATCCATACTTTAGGGTTATTTGATTCCTTTTAGAGTTCCTTGAGAAGCAGAAGCCAAGCTACATGGTTATAATGACAAAATAAAGGGGAAAATGTAAAGGAGTCTCCCAGCACAGGTTATAATAGAAGAATAAACCAGTATTAAAATGATGCAATAAATTATTCACAGTGCTTTCCTCATTTATGTAAAGACAAATCAAGAAGTGCAATCTTGCACTAGCCAAATAATCAATCCACTAATTAAAAAAAAAAAAAATCAGTAACAAAAAAAAAATCAGAAAACACTGTTCACCTATAATAGCAAAGTATCACTACTTTTTTCAGTCAAAGTAATTACTGACTATGCACTGAACCACAGTCCTATGACTGGCTGTGTAGTTCAACTTGAAGTTTTAAATTTATCTAATACAAGAATGTTTTTCTGTAATAGTACTGAAGCCACTACTCCAATTTTATTTCCCATTTGTAATCTTTGCAACTGAATTTAGCACTCAGTCGTTTACCTACTAATATTCTTCATGAGAGAAAAAGTGGATTTCACTGGCAGACTATGTATTTTCAGACATTTTTACAAGTATTACTCTTCCTCCTCCCCTCTCTTTTACAGGTTTCTTGAATATTCCTTAAAGCTCTACAGCTACCACCAAGTTATTTTGTCCTTGAAGACATTCCCAGCATTCCTCTTCCATCAGCAAATACATACACTTCATATTCAGCTAATTTTTTTTTTTCATAAAATTGTACAAATTACCTTAACAGTATTCTGCAAGTATAGCTAAAGTCCACAACCATCCACAATAAATTTAAATTATCCTGACTGGAGTCTTTCCAAATGCAACTAGCTTTGCCGTATGGGAGGGCCTTTGATGTTCACATCAAATAACCTTCAAATTGGTCAACAACAATAATCAACTCTATTGTCCTGATGAATAAACCCTGTGAAAATGTGCCCATGAATGTCACAGTCTATACATGTTAAGTAACAAGATACGAACCACAATGTGGAAGTAATTCTACTGAAAATTTAAAGTTTGTGTATGCATAAAATCAAGATGGATACTAAAATGAAAGAACATAATGTAGCTCCCAAACTATTTAACTTTTTTTAAAGGTATTCTTCCTGTATTTCCCTTCATATTTTCCAGAATTGAAGTTACAATTATTAAAGTGCAAAGGTTTAAGCATGAATTCAGCTCATAACTCCTGAATACATGTCCAAAATCAATCAAATAGAGAAAGGTTCTAATGCTAGCCTAAATAATCTGACTGAATGGTGAATAAATCAGAACAAAGACCAAAACTTACTGAATCACCCAGAGGTATCTCTTATCAAGAGAGATCGCCCATCTGACAATCATTCCATGTTTAGAACAGGCAAGACCTTTCACAAGACCCAACAAAACCACACTATAACTTGCAGAGAGGCAGCATGCACACAGAATTCCCTTTTCCACTGTCATCAGGTCACCAAAGGGACATTCATAGTGCGATTTTTGCCAGTACGGAGACCACACATGTTCTCCCGACTTTGAGCTTGCAGGGAGAGCGAGCGGCCAGGACGGCACGGGAAGCGCAGACCCTGCCTACGTGCGAAGCATGGGTGAAAGTGAGTTTAAGGGCTTCTGGATACTGCCAACTCCGCTAGGTACAACATTCAGCAGCTGCAACGATCCATCAGATTCTGCAGAGGCACTCTGCTTGCTGCAGAAGAGCGTAGTGATTTGTTAAAGACAAGTTTCGAGAGGACGGACAGACAGGAGAAACTCGCGGGAGCAGGAGCGGAGTTTCTCTCCGCTAAGCCGCACCAAAGGCAGCTGCGGCCGCGCCGCGCGGAATCAGCGCGCATTAGAGGCACAGGGAAAGCACCGCAGGTAACACACCGGGAAGGCAAGAGCCCACAGCACACCCTCCCCCGGAACGCCAGCCTTGCCCCGCCGTTTGTTTCCTATTGAGGACGGCAGCGGACAGCTCTCGCCCTGCTGCCAGGGCACCTTCCCAGGGCGCTGGGAAAGGCGGGATCTGGTTTGGAGCATCTGGAAAGCAGGCACTGACCTGAGGGTGCGGTTGCCGGCGCAGCTGCGGCGCTCCATGGCGGCGGGCACGCAGCTGGTGAGCTCGGTCCAGTCGGCGTGCAGCCCGCAGCTCCAGCCGGTGGAGAAGCGGGAGAAGAGCCAGGTGTCCTTGTCGCCGCCCGGGCGGTGGCAGGCGCACTTCTTCTGCCCGGCCCGGCAGTAGCAGGGCTGCTCCAGGTGGATGTTGCGCACCAGGTGCCGCCCGAAGGTGGTGCCGCCCGTCTTCTGGATGTGGAGGAAGACGATCACGTCGCGGCCCCGCATGTCGAACCGCACCCGCCGGCACAGCTCCCCTCGGGCGAACGGGAACTTGGCCGCCAGCCGCGGCATCGCCGCCGCCTCCTCCTCCTCCTCCCGCTCCTCCGGGCCCCCCCCGCGGCGGGCGGCGGAGGCCGGCGGGCGGCGGGGGCAGGCGGCGCCGGGACAGGCGGGCGACACGTACTGGTAGACGATGAGCAGGAAGAGCAGCGCCAGCAGCGGCGGCAGCAGCCACCTGTTGAAGCGCTCGTCCATGGCGGTGCGCGGGGGCAGCGCGGCGCGGGATCAGGCGCTGCCGGCCGCTGCCGGGGCGGCCGCCCCGCTCGGATCCCGCAGCCGAGGGGCGCACGGCTCCCTCCCCGACGGCATGGTCCTGACAGACGGGCGACCGCGGCTCGCTCCGCTCAGCCCAGCGCGCCGCGCCGCACCCCGCCCGAGGCGGCCATCCCGCGCCCCTGCCCGCGGCTGGGCGCCGAGCGCCGTGCCCGGAACGCGCTGCCCGGCGGCGGCCGCACAGCTCCGCTCCCGATCCCGCTCCGCCGCAACTCCAGCCCAAACACAGCGCCCGGCTCCCGGCGGGGCGCGCCCCGCCCCCGCCCGCCGGCCAATCGCGGCCGAGCCGGCCGCTCAACCAGCCAATGGGCGGGCCCAGCACGCCGGCCCTGCCGCCAATGGGAGCGCGCGGCGGCCCGGCGGGGGCGGGGGGAGCGGCCCCGCGCTCCCCTCCAGGTACCGGACCGGGACCTGCCGCGCGCGGGGCGGGGGCGGGAGGCGGCAGCAGCCAATCAGAGGGCGGGGCGGGGCGTCGGGCAGCCAATGGGAGGGGCCGGGGAGCAGCCAGGTGAGCGGGGCTCCGCTACATTCCTCATTTCCCATCAGTTTTCCGTAGGAAATGGGGGTTTGGTACCGTTCGCGATCTCACGTCCGTCATTACAACCCCAGGTGCTTCATGCACGGAGGCGGACAGCGCCGACCACCCCACAGATTAGCTGACTAATTGTAGAGTAGCTGGTACGCGGTGCTGCTGCGTCTTGCGGTCTTCAAACCGTCCCAAACCATGGTCACAAACCATGAACCCCCTTCGCAGAACAGTTTCACCTCCCCGAGGCAATAACATCGGTTCCCCAGCAGCGCAGCTGCTCCATTAAAATGTCAAAAGGTTACTTTTCAATCCCTCTTGTGTATTTACAACAATCCACATCCTGAAACTGTTTTTTTCCCTACTGAAAATTATCCTTTTTGTTCTTTAATAGACATTCAAATCTTTAGCCTGCAGATCACACTCAGCAGAATTTTGCCAAAAAAAAAAAAATCCACACTGTTTTGCCTGAAGTGTGCTCCCCATAATGTTAAAAGTCTGTTACAAACACTTCATATCCAAAACCAAGCCTCATATGGCTCCTGGATTACAATATATTAATATGCAAAGCATTTTGTCTTAGAACTGATTGCACATCTTGCTTATTTAATTACAGAATGCTTTTATTTACTGAGGGATTAATTAGATATCTGACTGTGCTAAAGCAACTTTTTTGCTCAACTCTAAAGGCAGCTTCACCTCTGCAAGGCTGATAACAGAAGAGCAGTGCCTTCCCATGGGACCACTTAACTTTAGAACTTATAAAAATAGACAAATGTATTTTAAACTGAAGGTTTTTATATAGAAACCAAGAGTACTTGGAATTTTGGGGGTAGAGTATCTGCTCCCATTAGAGCTTGCCAGAAATCATAAGAATTAACAGAAAATGGTCTGAACAGAGGGAGTTCAAACTGTAAATGTTGAGAGGTGTCCACAGGAACAGCAGCCTCCACCACCCACCTCCAAACATCTACCACACATGCATGCACTCCATTTAGTGGTAATACACCAGTAAAAGTCTGACAGTTGCACATTTTTGGGTCTTGCCAAAACATGAGAAGAGATGATGCACTTCTACCTTCAGTGCCATTTTTTAAGGAAAACATCGTGGGTTACTTGGTGAAATTCACCCTTCTACCGCCATGCACCACGGTACTGGACGTCCTTCATCCTTTGGAAGAAGAATTCAGAGTCTGATCAAATAAACCTATTTAGTCTTGGGCGTCTAATGACAAGAGATGTGCACTCACTGACTCTTATTAAGTAGAAAACAGCATTTTCACCTTGAAAAATCACCATATTCTTTGCCAGCATGAGCAGCAGAGCACCCACCTCTCTAGGGAGACCAGACTTGCTCCTCTGCTTTGGCCACCACTGTGCTCACCTGCTTCCAGACTCCCTGTGCCTCCAAAGTGTGGACTTAGTGAGTTCATCTTTTAACCTCTTTCTTTTACTAGGTGACACAAAGCCTGTCCTAGAGAAATTTAAATGTTTAAATGTGTAAGATACAGAAGCATTTTGTTATCATCTCAGCCTATCCACTACATAACAAGAAATATGGCTAAATTCATTTGAAATAGAAGTGATGCTAAGGGATTTAGACTCAAGTATCTCTTCTGATGCTTTTAACATGATGCAGAAATATGATAATTTAAGATTTACTCATTAAATACCATTAACCCTTTACCTTCATCTCCATGAAAAGGAGCTCAAAACTAAAGCTGCTAAACAGAGAAACTCTCAATTTCACTAGAATTTTAAATCCTTATTTATTTAAACTTACTCAAGACAGTTACTGATTCATGAAAACTGGTAAAAAATTAATGGAATAGATGTACAAGAGAAGTAAAAATATTTATAATTATGTTTATCTGAAAACCTTGACTTTTAAAAGATTCTCCTTTTTCCGAAACTAGAAGAAGTTGCTTGCAGTAAATGAATTAATGTATTTATGCAGCTTTCAAAGGCAGGCTTTTACTTATGAATTTGAGTGCTCTTAATGATGGTCTGTGGACCACACTTTATGTAAAGTCACAAACCATGGCACAACCAACAACATAGAGCTTTCATTTGGTAATATTTTATGTTCTCTTTATAGAGGCCCACGTTTCTGTGCAAATCCCTGTGGGATTAAGTTCTAATAAAATCATTTAGCTTCTTTGCAAGTCCGTGGCTGTAACTCCTTAGCATCAATGAAGCAATGAAAAGGGTCATTTTGAAAACAGTAGTGTTCCCATTGATTTAATGGGATCATGCCTGGGTTCAAAATGAAGCCCTAAAAGTTGCCAACACTGCTCAATCACAATATTTTCCCTTTCAAACATAACTGATCTATAAATCTCCAATGAGACTTTAACTATAAGGAAAATCCAAAGTCAGTTAAAAGCTAATTTTGAGATAATCTTACAAAACCAATGTAGTTTTTGTGGATTTCACAATAAAACACTTACATGTAAGACTTAGGATTGTCTTATTTTTGTTTTCATAATTCTCTAAAATCCTATGCTGACAGCAGATATCTCAGAGTTCACCCACCAAGCATTCAAATAAAATAATACTGGAATGACCTGTTCTTTGTGACAATTTTAGGCAGAATATCTTTACCTGTTAAAATTTGCATTCCAAATCTACACTCATTTCTACCAGAAACAAGCTAATATGTAAGTGTTGCACAGAAAAATATTTCAGAATTCCAACACAGTATGTGTCTTATCCTTGCCAATTCCCAGGTAATGCTCAACACATTTTCCAAGTTGCTAAAAATAAAAATTGGCATACTTACAATATATTTTAAAGAACAATACAGTACTTGCTAGTCAGAAGCAATGGGCATGTGAAACTGTGTCAGTGCCAACATCAAGGTTTGTACAAAATGCATGAGTAAGCAAGTGATATTTTATGAAGCAAAGGTACAAAAACATGATTTCATTTAGCAATTACACGTCTGACAAGGTTAACATCTAATAGATCTGGTAATATAAAATTAAAGTGACACCTACCTCATACTGATTTCTTTAAATTATTTATCACTGCTTGACCTGAGCTGTTTCAATACTTGTAGCCAGTTGAGACTTCCAATAAACCAGTTTTTTGTCATGCAGCAAGTCCCAGGTGTTTCCCTTGTCATGAGGACAGAAATTGTTAATAAGTGAATGCTAACTTCAGTAATTTGTCTAGGATTAATTTGTTTCGATGTTTAAAGTGTAAACCTCCCTTATTAAAGGGATTAGATTAAATTCTAATATGTGCACTCATCAAACCTTCATTTCAATGGCACATGGAGTGCTTTATTCTTCCTTGTAAAAGAATTTAGGCATCATACTGCCAGCAGTCCTTCTTCTTATAAAGCTGTAATTCAGCATAAGGCTTGTTACTTTACACTTCTCCTGCTTGCCATTCTTTTTCTGGATGTAATAATTTTATTCCAGCTATGACCACCTTTAATTTCCTTTACTCAGAATGCAACCACTCCAGAAACAGTGTTTTCAGCCAATGTCTCATTTATGCCAGTCCACGTGCAGGAGCTTCTGCAAGTCATTCCTTACAACAAATTGCTGCATGTTTTCCTTACAAGAGAAAGGATCAGCTATATTATGCTTTATTATCCTATATTGCTATACTGCAGCTATTATGCTTATATTATTAGTAGTCATAATCCCACATCTCATAAGATGCTGACCTTGGACAACTGGAACATCATAAATTGCTTGCAACATTCTAGTGTTTTTCTTTATTTGTTTATTTACAAGCATATAACTCCTTATAGAACTAATCCAATACCTTTCATTACCTTTATTTAGGTTACAGTGGTTGTGAAGGTAGTCTCCCAATAACGGAACATATCTGAAAACTTTAAGCTACATTTTTTAGACAATGCCAAACTAAGATATTTAAAGGCAGATTCCCTTTCTACCAGGTAAACTTGGTCATCTTTTGTTCTTTCACTCCTGGGCTTTGCAACGGGGATATCTAAATAGAATAAAGAATGACCAAATGTTCTAACCATGTTTGGGCATGTGCCAAACAGCACTCTCTCAAACAACTCCTGGATAGAATTTGGAAGTCAACCATTCCAGAAAGCATTTCCAAGCAGCACTCAGTGACAAAGATTGTAGCTTCAGTGAAGGTCAGACCATGTCATGCTATTTGGTGTCAGTACCCAAGACAGTTTCTGAACCTGTTTAACTTACTAATGGAGACAACACTGCTGAGCATTTGCAGGTTTCAATTTAAGCCAGAAAAAATTGTGTTCACCCTCTTGCATTTTGTACTGTGGTGTAACCAAGTTACACTTACAAAACTCAGCTTGAAGTTACAGTGTGTTAACTAGCAAAGAAAATCTCTGGCGTGTAAGGCTGTATATGAGTTTACTGGAGTCCCCTGCCCAGACATTGGGAGGCACTTAGGGAGCCCTGCTGGTATTCAGCTATAATCCCAACTAAAATAAGGATGATGCTAAGCAAATTAGCCAAAGGGCCTCTCTGGCTGCTGTGGCCATTCAAAAGATGAGGGTGTCTTCATGATGTGGCCAGATAGAGTCAGGGAGTGGGAAGATACTTTGAGTGAAGTGAGAAATACTCCAATTATTGAAAGATGTAATATCAAATGACAAGCATCCAAAGGGAGAAAACAGACAGTATGAAATGCAGGGTCGTTTTTTTGTAATCCCAAACCCTAAACATAGGGTGCTTATGTATGCTATCTGCAACATGGAGAGAGCATGAGGAGAGCATTTCACAGAACACAGGAAATTGTTGTCTTGTTTCTGCCCTGAGCATAGAAAAACTTAAGCATACTCACACACATTCCTTCCAGCCCTCAGCCTTCTGAATCCTGCAATATTTATGATGCAATCTCTAGAGTGCTGAGAACCTTGTGGGTACTTATTACAGATAAAAGGCACCTGCACCACATCCACACTTATTTTTCCACATTTGGGTCCAAATGGAGATGCTTCAGTCACATTGATAACCATGTAAAAGATATTGCTACTGCATTTTCATATGGTGTTTTGGTTTTCCTAGTAAAGAACAGTCTAGCAGCATGTAATAAACTCCCTTGTTTAAAGATCAGAGTGTCTAAGCAGTCAACAACCAAGTTTTCATATTGCAGCTTCTTCTCTGATCGGGGAGGTCAATACACAGAGATACAGCTTTTCTGAAATTGGTGCATGCTTCCTCCTGCCTTACAAAAACTCACAAATATCCCTATCAACATTCCCACCAGGACCCCCAAACAGCTCATACCGTACTGTATAGGAATTGCAAGACTGTGTAATACTGCCACCTGGTGATAAGCGTCACAGAAGCGTTCTCTTACTCCTACCATCACACAAAAGCCTTTTGCTTCCTTTCAGGTGCTCTTAAACTGCAAGGGTCCATCAAACGTCACTTATCCAACTATCAGTTTATCTTGAGCACTTCTGCTTGTGCTTAGAACTGAAATTACTGAGGTTTTCACAGTTATGAAAGCCATTTCTTCTCTTTTCCTTCAAAAGAGACTTCTAGATATGCCATTGACAGACATAGCCTATCTTGATCCAAATCTCCATCACAACTCCATATGTAGTCTAGAAACTTTAGTGTCTTCAGAGAAAAAAATCTGAAATAATATTAGAAATTACCCACTAGACCTTCCCTATCTCCTTTTTTATTTTTTTATCTTTTCAGTCTTTGGAGTGTAATGTAAAAATTAAAAATACAAAAAAAAAAACTCAAAAACTCAAAAAAAAACTCAAAAAAAAAAAAACCCACAAAAACCCAGAAAACCAAAAGGCAAAACCAAAAAGCCCCAACAGAAACAACAAAAAAATCTTCCAAGAACTTTCCCTCTCCAAGACGGAAAAAAAAAGGATTTCTGTAGTACATGATCTCTGAGTCCTTCATCTGATCTCTGTGGGATACAGGTGAAAACTGAAGAAAAAACATGGCAAATGGTAGATCAGGCTCAAATTCTAGCACCCCTATCTGGCTTTCACAGCTGTCTGCAAGTCTGAACCTTTCTTTTATAACTGACCTCCAACTCCTTAGTGAAAAACAGCAAGCTGAGAACTGCTATCACTTTCTGGGTTGCTGCTATTTCATACAAGACCTTTCTTGGATTCTTTTCAGAAAGCCAACCTGCACCCTTTGAAGTTTAAATTCAAGAACTGCACTTTTTAATGTGCTGCTATGAGAATTTTTAGAACAATTCAGTCCTCCTCTTCGGGGAGGACTTTTCTTTTTCTTAGCTCTTTCTTATTTAACTATCATTCTATAAGCACCTAAAGGCATGTAATCAATGGTTCTTCCCTAACTTAGGTCCATACAAAGATTTAATATTTTCTTTTCGCGTATTCATAATATATAGGAATGGTAATATTTATGCTTTAAATTATCCCCCCCAGATCAGTGAAATACTGGTCCCATCATCAGTAAAAAGTTCAGTTGGACTTCTGGAAAAGGCGAGAGGAATTCAGGTTTAATGCTGAAGGGATCTAAGTTATTTCACAGCTGAGGCTGCAGCAGAATTACTCCTATTACCTCAAATCTGGCCAACCTATGACAGTCACAGCACAGAAAAGTCACTAGCACTGTAGGTGAGAGGTAAGAAATTCATACTCAGTTTGAAGTCTCAGTTTGAGACATCCATCTCTGGCACTAATTTATCTTATGTTCTTGTATTAAAGTATGTTGGGAACTGTAATTACCATGAGAGCCAGGAATTTTAACCTATAATGGCAATCTGTGGTAGCAAATGTCAAGACTAAAATAGCTCTCCTAAGCCACAGCAGAACTATCTGTTGGCCTTGCAGTCCATTTGTAACAGACCAGTGACTACGTAAGAAATATGAGAGGAAAGAAAAATTGTTCAACACTGTGACAGGTTTCAGATTAATAAACTGTAAACTCAGAGGGAGAGTTGAGGTGAAGATTGCTGGAGTGTTCAGATTAAGAATTGGCAAAAAATAAGGGAATAATTCTTTGGCTGTCAGAAAAAGGCAATCAAAGTACAGATTGGTCAAAGCAGCTTGTTTGATCAAAGGATCTAAGGGCACCTCACATTGAAGTGGTTCAGTGAGAAGCATGTACCTACAAACTACCAACACTGCATGTCATCTTGTAGCAAAAGAAAAACTGGAATAGAATAAGAATTGCACTGCTAAGAGAAGACAGAGATGGTCACAGCACTGTAGTCACACTGTGGCTTGCAGACCATTGATGATGAGTGAAATACCAGAATCTGATCTGTAAAATAATTAGCAACCCTGGACCCTCTTCCATGGTTTTGAGGAAGCATAACTGAGAATTGACAGGCATTAAAATAATTGAATTGAGACTTATAACATAAAAAGTCACATGCTATGAATGTATTTTATTTAAATAGAGATGTTTTTAGCACAATTATCATAATTTCTCCCAACTGCTAAGAAATAGTAGGATGCAAGTTGCCCAGACATTTTATAATTGCAGTCCTTTAATAAAGAGGTTGGGAACCCCAAATTTATAGCTAAACTGTGGGGGAAAATAGGAGCTTACACTTTCTTTTGAAAAAAAGATTCTTAGAAAGATTCTTTTGAAAAAAAAATGCTGGGGCCTCCAGCAGGCAGGATCTCACTTTTCATTCTTTAGTAACACAGAGTAGACCTAACATTTCACCTTAATCCTTTCAGAAGGCCCAAGTTTATCAACCTAATATACTATAGTAAATTCTTGTTGACAACTGCCAGTTATCAAAATTATAGTATGAACAGCAGTGTATCAAATGTGAATAATCACTACAAGCAGTGTACTTCTGATTTAAATTCATTTAATGTAGGAAATCGGGATAAAAGGATAACAGGAAACCAAAATAAAGCCATGTTTTAGAGACAGAAACCTATTTCTATTACAATTTAATAGACAAACATAATTTACCCTTAGTTTGAGGTATTAATTCTGTGTGATTACCATATGGTAATCACATAGAATTGTGACCATTTTATTTAATTTATAATGATAATTTTATTACTTTGAGACAAAGTTATTCAAAAGAGGATGCATCAAGATAGCATTCATCCAGCACTAATCCTGTTTCCTTCTTTTTTTCTTGCTTTCTGTGTCATCAGTGTCCCATAATTTGGAGCTGCAGTGCTAGAGATGGGGGAAAAGCTCATCCCACTGCTCTTCCCAGCAGAAGGACACAGGAGATAGAGGTAGCAGCAGCTGGCACATCAGGGGTTAAACAATTTACTTTTCTTTAACAACACTTCATTTTTGCCCTCAAAGTTTATCTACATTAAAATATTCTAAATGTAGTGTGTTTCTGTAAGTCTAATTATATGCGGCATGCGAAAACATATTCGATAATCACATTGCTAATTATGTGCAATCACTTCAATACACAGGTGCAAAGCTCCAGGAATATGCATATTTTAATCACCTTGTATATAGACATAAACCACAACTTTTCATTTAAGTGTTCAGTGACTCCTTTTTTTTTTCTGGCACTACACTTCCTTGGATTTTTGACTGGCTAGGGCCAGAAAAAGAAATATATTAAGCTACTACAAATCTGGAATTTAATTTATATGTGTATGTTCCAGTGCTAAAAAAAACCCTGTAATTCCTTACTTTTCCATGGTTTATGAACATTTTAAAGCACATGTTTTATAATTTATTGATGGACATAGCATGCTGACTTCAGAGATATGGGAATCATAATTTTTATTTTCCTTCTGGGAGCCTTAATTCTCACAGTGTTCCGTTAGTATAAATTTGCCTGGAAAATCATGTATATGTGCATGGGAATGTGTCTTCTCCAGTTTGGATTAAACTTGAAGGACCCTCTTAATGGTTTAAAAACAGAAGGTCATAAAAATCTTGAGCAATAAATTCACTTTCATTATATTTGTAATAGCTTGTGGCTGCACTTTTTGCTTCTCTTTCATTTACATGTAACTGTTATTTTTTACATTGATTTTTAAAGCTGCCTTCACAAAATGGATTGCAATTATCTATGTGTGTAAATCATAAAACCGGAAAATTTTATATACTCAGATTAACTGAAAAGGACATAAAATATTAATTTGCATCATTCAAAAGTAATATTTCTATCTTCCCTCCAAAGATATTTAGCATGAATTACTGGAAAAAAATAGCTTTAGATTACTTGTCTGTAAGTATTCTTTTTCACTTTGGGAAGTGAGCTGAAATGACCCCTGAGAGACAAGAAACTCATCTACTGGTCTCTCTCTAACATTAACAAAAAGACAGACCAATAGAAGGAACACAGCAAAACCAGAAAAGCAGCATTGAAATTTGTTCCACTGGAAACAAATCCGTCATATTTCACACAATAAAGCAGCTGGCTTGTTCTGTTTCACTTTAGCTACACAATTTTTTAACTAAAATAAATTACACTTAAGAGTCACAGAACAGTTGTTACGAGTATTACACATGCTAGTCACCCTAACAGTGTTTGATAAGGCTTTCACTAGATCAATAAGCCAACAAGAGACTCTCCTATGAAGTCCTTTTCATAAATAGTGCTACAGCTTAAGCTGGGTGCCCCCCAAAAAGGACCCCAAACAAAGAAATCACTGGGCAATTATAGCCTTACAAGTTTCCCACCCCTCATGCAACTGATTGGACCAGTAGTATACTAAGCTCATGATGAAACTTGGGGCTCAACACGAAGCACAGGGAGATCCATCCAAACATGAGGAAAAGCTTCTTTACTGTGGGGGTGACAGAGCATTGACGCTGGCTGCCCAGAGAGGTTGTGGAGATACTCAAAATCTGCCTGGATGTGATCCTGTGCACCTGCTCTAGGTGAACCTGCTTTATCAGGGGTTGAGACTACATGATCTGCAGAGGTCTCTTCCAACTTCAATCATTCAGTGATTCAGTGATTCTGATTGGGGTCTTCCCATCCTTCCTTGGGTCCCTTCACAGTCTCCACATGGGCCATTTCTCTTCTTCTCTCTAAGGTTGCAGCTTCTGATGATGATTGCTATTTCCATATCTTCTGACTTGAACTGGCTCTGGGGCCTTCTTTTACTTGACCATAACATGTGTTCAAAATATTTAGGTGAAATTTCACAGCTTGCAACCTACAACTTCAGCAACTTTAGCTACCAATGCTAAGCAAGTTCTGTATAAGTAGCACACCAAATTGCACCACATAGTTTAGGCTGGATGAGGGCACTGAAGGCCGGCTTCTTCTTATAGTAGAGGAGATGTGTATTTGAATTTCTGTATAGAGGCTTTGCCCCGGGAGGTCCTGGTTGTCCTTGATGGGCTGCAGCTGTGATGTCCTTAATTGGGCTGCAGCTGTAACCAATGAAGATGACTGGGATAAAAGGGGGCAGGTAAGCCAGTCAGGGAGGGCCTTGGAGGAGCTCTGACCTGAGAGAGAACAGCATGTGGCAGAAGGAGGCTGTGCAGCGAAGATCTGCAGCCATGAGACTGCAGCAAAGAGGTATGGACTTTAGAAATCTAATAACAACAACATCTTCTACTTGTGGATAAAACAGGACCAGCTTCGAAGTCGCCTCAGGCTGCTCAGCACCTTGTCCAGTCAAGAGTCACAGCACCATAAAAGACAGGTGTAATTCCATGTCACCACTCTGAAATTAAAACACAATGCACAGGGATTTGGAAAGTTGTTTTTGTTTGGTGAAACACTGGAACAGGTTGGACAACAGGTGGTGGTCGCTCCATCTCTGGAAATATCAAAGGTCTGTGGGGATGGGGATCTGAATAACCTGATCCTGTGGAAGGTGGCCCTGCCCATGCCAGGGGGATTGGACTAGATGATCTTTGGTGGTCCCTCCCAACCAAACTATTCTATGATTCTGTGATTCTCTCAAGAAGTGCATTATAGTCTTTGTTCCTGCTTTAGAGGTGCACTAGCAAGACATTCAATGGGGAGTGAGGAATAAACACAAGATTTGTCCCACCAGGGGCTCAGTCACACACACAGGCTGCAAGCCAGCTGCTCCTGGCACCCAGCTCTGCTGTGGCCAGAATGCTGCTCCATGCAGAGCCAGGAACAGGGAGTTCTGCACAAGTTACCTCTCCAATGAGCTCATGCCACCTTGCAAGGCAATGGTTTCTGCTGAGTCTGTACTTCAGCCTGAGCCAGGAGCTGCTGTCAAAGAGCCCTGCCTCCCAGCATATGCTGTCACTGGAGCACTCTGGATGGTGCAGTCTGCACCCTGAGCAGGTGGAAATACAATTGCAATTCTGATCCAGGTTAAAAAGGGCAGAAGAGTTTGTTCAAAGAAAAACTGCACTTGGCTTTAAGTAGACAGTACGTCATGGTTTTGCAGTCCTCGCTTCTGTCAAAGGTGACTTGGTTGAGTGCACATTCAGGACTCACTGGCTAATTTCCCAATTTACATTTTTTTAGGCATTCTGGAAAGGATTCAGAACTCTGCTCACTGATCTGACTAAAAAGGAAAAATCACTGATATACTTTGTTGTACAGGTACATTTTATCTTTTTATTTTCCACCTTGTATAGTACCTTTTGATCCCTACATGATAGGCCTACAGTTCAAATCCTACTACCCTATTCTGGGAAATAGTTTATTTTCTCAGTGAATACACCTATACTTTCACACTAAAGTCTCTTTTGGTGCTGCTGTGGCACTATGTGGCCAGAATTGTCCTGAGGCATTTCATTGCATATACCAATTTCTCAATTAATATAAAGATACACAACTTCGTGCATTTTATTTATAAATATTTTATCTTCTGAAGTTATAATTTCCCAAACAGTTGCATGTGACAAATCAGGTCTAAAATACAAGTATGTGGCTATTTTTGTAATTATCAATAATGGTGATTCAATAACCTTATTGTACATTTCAGGATAAATTATATATCATCAGCATATTGCCTGTGCTCCTTTCACTGAGTACATAGACTTATAAGTAGAGAAAGAAGGAAAAATGTACGTTTTTTCAACACCCAAGAACCTCACAGCCTATTGTAAATAAGAGATTAATTATGAGCACATGTCAGTTAACAACCAAGATTGTTAGTTGACATCAGAAGTGCCAACTCATGCTACATGATGAGCTTGACCCAGGAAAGATAAGCTAAGATTTAGCATAGACAAACTCAGAAAAACCCTGCAACATTGTAGATAAGCCCTGCTTTTATCCACTGGTGCAGTTAGTTTCTCAGATTTGGCATGGTAGGAGCCAGGGCAATACAAAAATCAATACAAGCACACTGTTTATTGGCACAGCAGAGCAGTGGCATTGCTTATGAACTTGAGCTGGTGTATGCAAATGGAGCTGCATTCCCCATTATAACCATTCCACTGTTCTCCACTACATATTACAGACATGCCCAGAGTTTTGTAGGAAGTTTGTTGACCTGAAGTATATTCTACAGATCTCTGAGGTGGATAATTTTAAATAAGAGGCTGTAACTCCTATGTTTAATTCACAAAGAAAAATGTTCCTTCAGTTTCCTTTTTTTCCTCTTTTTCATTTTTTTTTCTTTTCAGTAAAAGTTGGAAAGAGAAGCATGCTGGCAGCAAGCCATTTACTATCACTGCAGCTGTATGCACGGGCATGGCAAAGGAGCATAAATTCTCATTGCTAGAAAGTTGCCACTGAGCAGATTCTGTGAGCTGTTAAAACCAGGCTTATGTTACTTCTGCATCAATTCTTCTTTCACTGGCCCATTGCTGTAAATCAAAATGAAAAGTTAACAGACTATGAAATATATTTGGCATGGTCTGCTCCAGAATAACACTATATTGAGATATGCTAATCAAATAACCATGGCTGGTCTATTCTAATGGAACAGGCAAAAATCAATGCAGTACAGCATCCTTAGTCTTTTCAGGGAAACACCTCAGATGCCTGTCATAGTAGTGACTTTGACAGGTTCTGAAGAGCCTTCAATCTCACACAAGATAAAAGGATGCCAGGAGCTACTGCTCAGGAGGCCACCAGTAAATGACCATGTAACAGGAATATAATTTGATTAGTGTTTGACATTTACCTTACCTCCAAGTAAGGGAGAAAGGGAGCCTTTCCATGAGAACCATGAAAATTGTTTTCAGTCTGTAAAGAAAATAAAGTTTTATTTTCAGCTAACTGAATACGCTGATGAAGCTCAACTTATTTTTACCTATTGCTACTGTTTCTATAAAATAGATATAGCTTACTGTGACTTACAAAACATTTGCATCTTACTGAGAAGCATTCATTAATCACTCCCTCTGTTCACACTGAAACTGCTATGATAATCAATTCCTATTTGCACAGCTGCGATATGAATAATTTTAAATTTTTGGTCTAATTGTTTTTCTGTTCTGCTGAAAAATGATTTCAGAGAACTAAGAGGTTTTTTCACACACACACACGCACATATATATATATAGAATGTATGTACAAGAATGGCCAAGTGTTATTTGAAATAATTAAATAAAATTCTGCTGTAGAAATGAAGATTAAGTCTGCTCTCCATCTTCTAGGTTTGCATTTTGCTTAACAGATTAAAATCTGCCTTTCTCAAATATACAGAAACAGGTTTTTTTAAAGTATGTACTGGCTCTTCATGGCTAGAATGTAGTTAAGGTACCAAAGCAAAGGAAAAACTGATAAATATGCAAAAGCTTTTATAAGGAATGCAATGTTCTCTTACAACATGGTATTTCTTTCCAAGGAGCAATCCAAACTGCATCTTAAACAATGGATTAGGTTGCCTAGAAAGGTTGTGCAGGTGCCTGCCTTGGATTTTTTTTCAACACTTGACTGGACCTCATGCCTAAGCTTGTTCTGAGCTGGAGGCTCCTGAGGTTGCTTCCAACTTCATTTTGCCTATCTATGATCAAAAATTCAACGCCCCTAATAAAATAATAACCCTAAATGTGAGATAGGGATATTTCAGCAGAGAGAAACTTTCTGTCTAACAGAGGTTTCTGTATTTAAGCAGAAAGGATCTTTTCTCAAGAAAACTACTGGACTAGCTGTTTTCTGTAGCTCACCACAGACTAATGATCAGACCTTTGATTCAAAGCTACTGCTTTATCTTGCCAGTGAATTCAAAGCTAGCTATATTTCCATAGCCAGTGCCAATTTTATTTACTTTCTTGTATGGCAAATCATAAATTGCTACAGCTCAAGATAAAAAACGTACAAGCTTGGGAGTTCACATTTAAGCAACAACAGCAGACTCTTCAATATCAATATAAAACAAAATATAACAGAGCAACTTTATATAGAAAAGCAATTGATAGATTAGGGTAAGGTGGGTGGATCCATCATCACATTGAATCGCATGGAGATGTGAAAAATGCATGATAAATGTATATACATGGGGAAAGTGCTATGTACGTCTCACTACTGCTTGAAGAGACATCAAAAAAGCAACTTGTAACTCCTTTAACCATAGGATTACTTGGGCTGTCATGTTTTTTGGTAGATGGTTGATATAAACCAGCTATGGCCTATTCTCTGCGGAAGAAGTGTAGCATGAGCTCTTCTAAGTTCATCAAAAACATTTTGAACTTTGTAAATTTACACTTGCTGTGAATTTTTTTAGGGAGTGGTGGAAGTGTGGCACAGTTCATCACATGTGCACTTACTTTCTATGAATGGAAGAGTTTGGCCCCACACCTGGGTTATCAGCATAGAAAGACAAGGGGACCAAAGTTACTTATCTGTACAGTACTCTGGCCGTGCCATCCCTGTTAGCAGCAGCAGCTCCTGAACTGTCAGTATGAAAGAAATGAAGCTGCTTAGCTTCATTTCACAGCCTTTCTCCACAGAAAATATGCTGATTTTTTTTTTTTAATTTCTAATGGCCTTACACATAAACCAAAAGAAATACTCCTGTGGTTTTAATTATTTCTGCAGAGGTGTATGTACCAATTTTAGGTAAGGTTTATTTAACCTGTTTACGTTAAAGTTGGCATCACTGATGTAACACAGTGGAAGCTGGAAATTATCTGAGGTCTTATAACAGCACAAATTTGTGTGAATAAGTCCAAAGAAGATCAACCACAAAGGTCCTAGGCTGAATTTACATATGAATGATCCTCAGGAGGTATTTTTCATACTTTGACATTATAAAGACCCAGAAGCATGTTAAGTACAGGCACTCTGTGAAGGCAAGTTTCTGTACCATAGTTTGAGATGAGCACTAACCATCCAAAGTTGGTTATATGTGTGTGTGTGTATACATACAAAGTGTATTTATGTATATATACATATATATACTTACAAAGTGTGTATGTGTGTGTATATATATACAAAGCTATAATATATAGCCTTCTCCCTGGAGTTATGCCCTCACTGGCTCCCACCACCCACAAAGCAACTTTGAGCATTTAGGAGATAACTGTGTGGAAAAGAAATTAAAGTGTATGCAGCAGTGACACATTCCAGGTTTCAGTTTTGAGTTTCATGAGTCATTCCAGGTTTCAGCTTCGAGTTCCATGAGTCACATTTTGGAAAAGGCAATACCCCCTATTTTTAACACAGCTGGGAGGTTCCTCCTCCAATGATCAACTGTGCAGAGTTCCTCTGTATTAGCATCTCACAACACAGCTCCAGCAGCACCACGCTCTCTTAGGTCTGAAAAACTGAGGGAATGTAGCAGCTTTGTTGAGGAAATGGACTTACGGAGATTTTGAACACAGGAAAAAAAAATAGAAATTAGAGAACACGAGTCTGGAAATTCCAAGGTAAGCTAGGCAGAAGGTAGAGGCAGAGTTCCTGTGAAGCTCATGCTTCTTGAGGGGAAAAAAAATAGGCAGATAGGCAACAAAACACGTGTCAAAATTTGGAAAACTTGGAGGAAGGGGAAATAGAATGCCTTTCTCTCAGAGGAAGCATGTGTATATTAGGTCTGAAGCTGCGCACCCCGAGTAAGGATTTTACTACTGTTTGTAGTAAAGGCCGAGGGAGAGCGGCCCGCCAGGACAGGGTCAGCGGGAGGTTGGGGGAGCGCCAGCGCAGATGGCTGCTGTCCTTGGACACGGCCATGTCCTTCCTGCAGCCACCGCCACCTAAGCCTAGGGCACCCTACGTAAATCACACACTTGCACTAAACAACCCGAAACCTAAAAAAAAATTTAAAAATAACGGGATTGCCCGATGCCGGCAGATGGGCGGGGCCAGACACGCCTCAGGGCAGAGGCGGGCGGTACCGCCACTCCTGCGCTTGCGCACTCCTGGCGCCGCGTGTCACGGCGCCGGCCGCCCCCCTGTTTTTTCTCCGTCAGCCGCTGATTGGCCTCCGCGCTGACCAATAGCGCAACGCCGAGGGCGCGGCGTAGCCAATAGGAGAGCGGCGTGGCTGTGCGGGCGGGGCGCGCGCCGGGCCAGTGCGGGGCTGGGCGTCCCCGAGCGCCGCTGCTCCTCATGGCGGGCTGGGCGCCGCTGCTGCTGCCCGCGCTGCTGCTCGCCCTTCTGGGTGCCCGGCCGTGCTCCTGTGGCACTGCTCCGGCCTCCTCCTCCTCCTCCTCACAGCCCGTCACCGCTCGCCTGGCGGCGAAGTGGCCGGCGACCCCGCTGCTGCTGGAGGCGAGGTGCGTGCAGCCTCCTCCTCCTCTTCTTTCTCCTTCTGCTCCTCCTGCCAGCACCGCCCTGTCCCGTCTGTCTCCTGGGGAGCAGGAGGGCGGAGGGACCCCCTTTTCCCTCCGCTGAGCGGGAAGGAGGGCTGGCAGTGTTTCTCTCTGTCGAAGGGTGTGTTAAAGTAGTTTTTGGCTGTGAGGCTTAACTGCGTTCTCCCCTCGGAAAGTGTTGTGGACCGTGCTGGCAAGGCTCTCCCACGCTGTGAGGGAGCTGTGCAAGCGTAAATTCGCATTTACCCTGCTCAGGCGTTTTGCAGGTCGCTGGATCAAGGATATGTAATGGGCCAATTACACCATCCCTGCCTTCTACTGGGTAACACCTTCGTCTGCCTCCAAGTAGTTTGCACGTTAATTAAGTGATCATAAATGTACTGGTGTAGATGTGAACATGTGAGAGTGAAACACGGTGAAGTACTTTTAAAAGGTATTGTTAACTTGAAATGATAGCTTCAGCCTGGAGAGGAGGAGGCTTTGCGGTGGCCTAATTTCAGCCTCCTGAGGGGAGCCTACAAGAAAGGTGGGGAGGGAGCCTTTCTTACAAGGGCATGCAGTGAGAGGATGAGGAGGAATGGCTTCAAACTGAGAGCAGGTTTAGACTGGATGTACGGAAGAAATTCTTTATTGTGAGGGTGGTGAGACACTGGAACAGGTTGCCCAGAGAAGTTGTGGATGCTCCATCCCTGGCAGTGTTCAAGGCCAGGCTGGATGGGGCTCAGAGCAAACTGCTCAAGTGGGAGGTGTCCCTGCCCATAGCAGGGGATTGGAACCAGATGATCTTTAAGGTCCTTGCCAACCCAAACCACTGTGATTCACAAAAGGGAAAATGTTTTCCGGTTTTAGATGCTTGTGGCTCCCCTGCCCATTTGGCTTAAATTTGTTTTGTTTTTGAACTTATTGCTGCCGTTTGGAGAACACCCATGGAGGGTAGGACAGCAAGCTTCTATAATCAAAGGAGAGGCAAACTTCCAAAGTAAAGATTAGAAAACAATACAGTCATGCTAGCAAATGGAACTTTTTGGTAGACATAAGCAGGATGTTCCTGTAAGGAAAACCACAAACCTTAGAAATGTTACCTGTAAATCATAGAATGACAGGGTGGTTTGGGTTAGAAGGGACCTTAAATACCGTCTAGTTCCACCCCCCTTGCCATGGACAGGGACATTTTCCACTAGACCAGGTTGCTCAGAGCCCCATTCAACCTGGCCTTGAACACTGCCAGGGATGTGTCATCCTCACCTTCTCTGGGAAACCTGATCCAGTGCCTCACCACCCTTACAGTAAAGAATTTCTTACAGTAAAGAATTTCTTATGTATATCTAACCTAATTTTGCCTCTTCCAGTTTGAAAAAAAAAATGGAAGGGCCGTATTTAGTATAAAATAAACCTTATTTAGAATAAAGTAAACCTTACCTTTTATGGTTTGTGAGGATTAACCCATGTTTGAAAGTGTTTCAAGGATTGACAGTCTCCCTCCATGCAAAGGAGATGTCATTGATGAAAGCCTATAATTTAATGGAAAACTATAACCTGACAGAGAGTGTGTTCTTATTTGTATAGTTAGCTACTATTTAATAAAATCTATGTACTGAATTGATTTAATGTATAAGTGTGTATTGGAATATCTGTGGAAAAATAAAGTGAATGTTTTGGGGCTTTTCTTTAACAAGAGAATAGTCTGCATGCTTTACAGCTGTCATTGTTGAGTTTGGATGATAGTACTCTGTTCAAAATATCTTTTGACCAAAATACAGCTCGGTTCAGTGTTTATGCTCTGGAGATGGTTGTTATTCATTGGATATCTAATGTTTGGTTGCTGATGGGTATTTATTATTTTGAACAACTCAAGGTTTTTTGCTGTGGTGCATCTTTGGACAAAATCAACCTATGGACAATTAATTTTTATTTTTAAACAGTGAATTTATTGCGGAAGATGGTAATGAGAAGTTTTGGCAGTTCTTGGAAACTGTGCGGGAATTGACAGTTTATAAGCAAGGAGGTAAGTTAAACAGCATGCTGGTTTTTAATATGTTATCTTGTGCTGTATTTAACTTTGAGACACAACACATTAATTAGTTCTAGGCAGATCAAGCCTGACTCTTCCATTATTGCTTACTGGGTAGGTTTCTTTCAGAAAGTTGTAGCATATTTTCCTCTAAGAGCAGTACTTGCAGAGGAGTTTACAAAAAAAGAGGAAGACAAGATGGACTGAACTGCTCTTACAATATGGAACAGAAGTGTTAAGATAAAAGATACCTACCTGCTTACATGACTTGCCAAGAGCTTATAGGATATTGAGACTTCATGTTTTCTGTGAGATGGGTGCTTGCAGGGCAAAAAATCACAGAAATAACTAAAATGAGAATGCTAGGTAATGCTAAAGGAAAAATTTAGAGAATTACCAGAAAAGGTTTAATACTTTTACATAGCATGGAGACTGTTTTCTAGCATCAATACTGATTTTTTAGAATGAAGGTTTATCACTGACCAAATAGGACTAAAAAAGCCTTGCATGATTGGACAGAAGAATATTAAGTTTTTGGAAATTTGGGGAGAAGACCAAAGCGTAAAATCCAGCAGAAGAAACATAAAAAGCCACCCCAGAAGAAACGTTGGAGAGAAGTTTACCAGAAGTGTCCATGGTAATGAGAAATTGGGAGACTGATGGGGCTTTACACCAGGTTGGGCAGTATTAGACCTGCTTGGTAGGTCAACAGATGAACAAGGTGAAAAAGGCTTCAAAACAAGCTAAGGCTGCTTCATTCTGCTCTTTATTTACAGGACAGTACAACTCTTTAGGCATGAGTGCAAGCACCTAACACTGCCACTGGAAGGGACTTGAGGGGAATTGAATGTTAGATGAATAGTCATAAGCTAACAAATTGTAGAAAGATCATGTAGAAAATGACAGTGCGAAATGCAGGTACATGAAAAACGCTGTATATGGGAGAGAGAACTTGAGAAACACCATGTTTCAGCAATTGTGACTGACTGAAAACAACTTAAAAATGTGCATCTGATAACATTATTTGAATGCTCAGCAGTGCCCCAAGCAGCCAGGAGACTTAAAGGATTACTAGGAAGGGAACAGGGACACGCATGATAAACCAAATTTTGCTGCTATTGATTCCATGATGTGCTTTTATATTAAGTAAAATGTGATGGTTGACTTTACTGTCTCCCTCTGGTTTCCTCATTGTTTCTTTAGGATGGAAAAAGTACAAGCAGAAAATGTAGAAAGAACTGTGATTTTAATTATAGAGTATCAACTGAGAAAATGAAAAAAAGCACCCAAAAATTACTGTCAGGTTAATATCCTAAGGTCAGGAGTATATGCAAAACCAGAGAGAGTCACTGAAAACAAAATGCCCAGGTGGTGAATGCTGCTAAAAGCCATCCTGTACAAGGCATGGGGACATGGAAAATGGAAGTAGGTGCAGAATTTGACCTGTGGTCAGCTGCTAGTAGCATTTGTTGAGGCAAGTGCTGTTGACTAATGCTGTTTAAGGTCTTTTTCAGCCCACAGGACAGTGGCACATGTTACATTCTCCACAAGGTTGGGAATGACTCAAAACTGGGAGGAGAATGTGGAAGGTAGGACTGTAATTAGAGGGACCTTGGCAGACTGGAGAGACAGGCCAACAGAAACACTGGGAAACAGCAGAGGCACTTTACAGACTCCCTGTACCCTGCATGTGGGCTGGAATAATCTCATCAACTGCATAATCTTGGTGCTGATTGACTAGAACTGGTTTTTTGAGAGACAGAATGGGGATCCTTGCAAGCAGTGAGAAGGCCAGCTACATGCCAGGTTGCAGCAGCAAGAGGGTAGCCAGCAAGTCAAAGTGTTCCACTGTATGAGGCACTTGTAAAACTGAATCTGGAGTACTGGGGCCATGCTGGGGCTCCCTGTGAAAAGAAAGACAAGAGTCCATCATTGGGGCAAATCTAGGAGAGGATCTCTGCAGTGCTTAGGGAGGTGGAGACTTCTGAGGAAAGGCCGAGAGAGCTGTGAATGAACCTGAGAAAAGAAGGAGTAGGGAGAGACCTCGTATCTGCAGTTTCCGAATAGGGAAATGTGCAAAGGAAGTGGAACCAGGCCCTTCCTGAAGGTACACAGCAGTATGAAAAAAAGCAAGTGCAGAAGTTGAATCGTGGAAGTTGTGGTTAGATATTAGAGGAAATGTTTCTGCTGTGGGATTGGGTAAACACTGAAACACTGCTCCAGGAGGCTCTGGAATCTATTAATTCAGATAATTCAAAATTCTACTGCATGAGACCTTGAGCAACCTAGGCAAGCCTTGAAATTATATCTCTAAGTAACAGGTTGGATTAGGTACCTCCAGAAGTCACTTTTAACTTACTCTTTTTTTTCTAGGAGTGGTTTAGGTTCAGTTGGTATTGCCTTGAGATAAGACTGCTGTATTAGATGATGTGTCAGGGGTTTTTTATCAGCCATCTCTTTTTTGCTTGTTTAGACACACTTTCCAAGGGGTTTGAAGCTTTAATGACATTTATTATTAGTGACACAGATGTCTGTTGAAATTAGCTGTTAGTTAAATACCTACTTCACCTGGATAAATTTTTTCTGTGATTGAGAATAAATTCTGTGATTAAGAATACATAAATTAGAGTAGGATGATCTCCATGACCTATCATGCCAATGAACTGTTAGATGCTGGCAGTTGGCAACCTTGGGACTGTACTAAAATACTACTTTAATGAGGTATATTGAATAGTTGATGTGTGTATTTATCTGTATGGCCAACACACACCTATGACAGTAACACAGGAAATTTTGAGGTTCTGGCACCAAGGTGTTTTCCTAAAAGTTGAGTCGTAGTTGGGGTAGTTTTAATCCAAGGAAATGGATGCTCTTCCATTAGAAGAAGTCCGCATTAGATGTTTACAAGAAACTGCTTGGCTTGAGTGAAGAATCTGGTACTGCAAGACTGCAGTGGCACAGTTTAGTGGGGTGTGTAATACATAACGTCTGAGGAGAAGTTGGTCCTCTGTTTGGTGTGGAATATGAGTTCTGTCCTAACTGCTGCATGTCATTGATGTAGAGGGATGGTCATGATGTGTTAAAACTGATGTAGCAACAACTGCTTCAGTAAATTAAAGCATCTGGCTGAAAAAGGATTGGTTGAGGCAATTGACTTCTCAGTTATTCTCCCAGTGATGCCAAGAATAGACAGGATGAATAAACAGGAAATGAAAGCATTGTTTGTTTATTTTTCTAAGTAGAAACATTTTCATAAAAGCTAAAGAATTCCTAGATTTGAAGCTGAAAATCTGGATTTATAAAGGAATTCAATGATAGACTTGTATCCCAACATACAGTTTAATGTTTCAGAAGAGTTGTAAAGTGTTAAAGCTAGAAGGCAACTTAAAAAATCAAGTACTTGCTTTTTTTCTTCTAAATCCTCCCTTGAATTATTTTCAATCTGTTTTTTTTTTAAATAAGTTCTCATTACTTGTTGTTTTAAATTTAGAATAATCAACATCTCTTGTTAATTTGCCAATTTAAAATATTTAGCATTTCTGAATTAGGTTTATTAATGATCTGTTTAGCTGTGATATTTGTAGCAGTTTAATGGATTTGGTAAGAATTATTTACATGGAATTTGGTGAAACATTTAGTCTGGTGATGTATTTGGTGGTTTTAACTTTTTTCCTTTTTACTATGAACTCAAGTCAGCTTGGGCAGCATCTTGATTATACCATATGGAAAATATGAAAAGGTTGTTGGTGGGATACACTGTATTGAATTAATGTCTTCAGGGAACCTGGACAACTTATGTTGTTGCAACAAAATATGTTGCACTTAATGTGCAACATATTTTCTACCAGGCTTGTGAAATACTAGGAAAAGCAGATGATCCTATTTTGGGCTGCAGGTATATTACAGAGAAATTAAAGCTGCAAAAATTTCATACTAATACCAGCACTTAAAAGACACTGAAGATGGCATTTTTAACTTGCTGCTGCTTTTTTATCCCTAAAGGTTAATTTGTGATCACTGAGGGAAAGTAAGTAGCCAGTTCCCTGCTGACTAATTATCACTTGAGTGTTTACTGTCTTTCCAAGTGCTTCAGTTTATATATTGAATTTTCAGCAGCCTCATAAATATATGTTAAAAACCAAAACAAAGCCAACATTCAAACATATTTTCTCTATGGAAGCAATTTTCTCTGGAAAAAAATGTAACTGTATATTTCATATAACAACCCATCATGCAAATTGTTTTTTGCAATTTAGAAGACTACACATTATTCACAACTAAATTAAAGAAATATTTTTTATGTGTATATAAACCTTAAAGATTCCAGAGGAATCAGTTTCACAAACTGATTTCTATACTAATAATGCAATAAAATAAAGTATTCCCTCTTTACTGGCATCTTGCTTGGATGGCACAGAGATTTGACTGGCCAGTGATTGCCTGAACTGCTGTTACCTGAGATCTCTAATTCCCTAGCTGATCTGTGGATCCAGATATTTGTATCTATGCACTTGGACCAATCCTCATCCATCCATCCCACCAAGTAATTATTCTGGCACACTGTGTTCTTCTGATTAATTATGTTCCTTACATTTACTCCCCTTACCTCCTGTGCCTCAGTACTTTGAATTCTCTTGTGGGTTACCAGCATATATATTCAGGTTAACTTTGTACTGTGTGTGCATGAGGCCTGAGGACCTGTGCTATAATACTTTTCTTATGTTTTGTGACTGCCCTGGTTGTCTCTTTTAATTATGTTTAACTTGCCTGTGATAAAAGATACTGCTGTAAATTGTGGATAGGAAATGTCAGCATTTAAATGTGAGTTTGCTTCGCTGGCTGTTCAGTTCTTGCTGTAGTCAATCTAATCCATTTGGCTACAGGAGTAGTTGAGAGTTTTTCAGCAGACAAACTAAGGCATCTTCAGAGTGAGCTTTTCAGCTCTTGTTGGCCACTAGGCTATATTTCACATGGCTAGGATGAAAGTTTGCAGATGTGAAGTTCATACATGTGCCTTCAGATGTCTGCAGTCTGGAGCTGTATCCTGTTTATGTGGTCTCTTATTTACTTTTAAATTGACTTTGTTAATTATTTAGTAGTAATATGCTGTCATGCAGGATTTTATAACCAGAAGAATCTGGTTCTTTGTGATTGCCTGTAACAAAATAGGAAATTTACTATGAATTGTACTCTTTTGGCAATGTTAAAATGAGGGAGGTAGTATCAAATTTAGTAGATTGGAGGGCAGGTAGTATCAAATTTAAAGGATTTGGTACTATGTGAAAATAATTTGCAATGCTCAAACCATAGTTCTGATTAACTGAAATTAGCTCAGTTGGTTAGAGCATGGTGCTAATAACACCAAGGTCACAGGTTCAATCCATGTACAGGCTTTAAGAGTCCACTTAAGTTCACTGTAGTGTTGAACTTGAGGATCCTTGTGAGTTCCTTCCATGTCAGAATATTCTGTGTGATTCTGTGTGTGTAATAAACTCTAAAAATTTGGTTTGCATTTGGCATAGATTCATGTGTCTTGGTGAAGTTCAAAGTACAATTGTATTTTAAGTGAAGACAACAGTGTTAATAGAAGTTGGAGTGGTAAGAGTGGATGATTTAATTGATCCTTGTCAATGTTGTACAGTCCTTTTAGAACGCAGAATAAAAAAATCCTTTTTTTTTACTTATTGAAATCATAGTAGTCATAATCGTCTTCCAGGAAAAAAATGTCAGCTGTTTTAAATACACCAGTGAAAGCATAGATAAAATTAGTAAACAAAAAAATTAAAGACTTGTGGTAAAAATATTTTGAGATAGTATCTTTAGAATTACATATTTAATGGCTCTTCATTGTCTTTAGTAGGATGTTATTTAGGCCAAGTGGAAAGGCAGGAATTTTGGGTTTAATTTTATTTTTGTGGAGATAATTTGAAGAAAATTGGAAAATACAGTTATTGAAAAAAAGTTTCAATCTGGAAGGATTTGTTGCTTCCAAATTTTTATATTCAATGTTTCGAATGTGTGAAGCCAAATTTATCTCATTTCGAATCACAGAATGATTAAGGTTGGAAAAGGCCTCCAAGGCTGAGTCCAGCCTTTCACTGATGGCCACTCTCAGTTAAATCATAGCACCAAGTGCCACCTCTAGTCACTTATTGAACACCTCCAGGGATCGTGACTGCACCACCTCCCTGAGCATCCTGTTCCAATGCTCAACCACCCTTTCAGTGAAAGAATTCTTCCTGATGTCCTACTAGGAAGAAAATTACCTCTACCCCTGCTGAAACCAGGGCATCACATATAATTCATTGGAAAGAGCTTTCTTGAAATGCAGATTATGTACTTTTCTAATATAAGTGTTTTTTTCTAGTGAATTACAGCAAACTCAGCTTTTCTAAATAATGAGTTTTAAGGAGGAGAAGGCAGAAAGAAGGTACTAGAGGCTTTAAGAGCAAAAGAAGATTTTTTTTCTTTCCAACTATGACAGGGTTGTAAAGAGGAAAATGAGAGGATAGAAGCTGCTTAGTTATGAAAATTGAGTTTGCCTGTAGAATGAGATTTGAAGGTTAATTATTTCCAAACCAATGTTCTGTATTATCACTTTTGTCATTCCCAAGCACCATCCACTTACCTTCTTGCTCAGAGTCCTAATTTTGACTTTGAAAATACAAGATATGCAGGGAGTGAGGAAGCCACTTCACATGTTGTATCCATTCTCATACTCTTGTTTATCATCTATTTTTAAGGAAGAAATAGAATATGTGAGAGTAGCCCAAAGAATGACACCTTTAGAAAATTTTTATTTATGTATCTTGCATGGTTGGAGTGTTTCAAAACTAAATGTTAGGAAATTATTTGTAAAATAATGCTCTATTCAGGCCTTTCCACATAGATTTTTTGAGTGGGTTTTTTATTGCTGAAAAGAATTTCAATATTCACTAGTGCTATTGAGCTCTCTTTTGTTGGGGTTTGTTTTTTTTTTTTTTGGTGTTATTAGGCCTCTGGATTCGTAGGAAAGGAAACAGTTATTAGTGAACAACACTGAAGACTTTTGAATGCTAAGCAGCACTGGCATTAATGCTTGCTTATTATGTAGTGTAGGCAGATATGCCACATCATTTAGTGCTAAATACTAAAAGTTTGTCTTGTCTTTTTTTTTCTCTCTTTGACAGATTCAGAGTACTCCTATTACAATTTAATCTTGAAGAAAGCAGGACAATTTTTATCCAATTTGCAAATCAATCTGTTGAAGTTTGCACTTTCCATACGGGCTTACTCTCCAACTGTTCAGATGTTTCAGCAGGTGACAGTATTGCCTGATATATTTGGTACATGATTGAATGAGGTATTTTGGCTAAACAATGTTCATTGTTACAGTTCAGTAAAATATATGCCAGTATCATTTGGAATCAAACGTGATAAAGGTGATGCTTTATAAGCTGGTTATATTGGCAGGAACAAATATCCATGTTCAATTGTATGGATACCATTCCTTTCAGGGTAGATTTTTTTTGCAGTTGTTCATTTTTTGAAAAATCAGGTCATGGGGATTTTTTGCATTCCTTCAAATAATGCTGTGGGAATTCAGACGTTTCCAGAGTAGGACATTTCCTGTAACTTCAAATAATTTATATTTGCTATTTAGTGGATTTCTCATCTTTCTCATTGTTTTAGTATGTAAAAAGTTGAAAAGTTAGAAAAACTGCCTTTATTAATGAAAAAGTGAGAGGACATAAATTCACTGTGCCTCTAAACCTAAAATTGCTACTCCTCCTTTTGGTAATGCCACCTTTAGGATAAGGTGCAAAGTCCATGTTTCTGAAAGGTAATAAGCTGTAATAAAGTTTGGGAGTTTTGCAGGTGTTCTCTGGAGGAATATCATAATCTCAGACTCATGTCTCTTTGTTTTTACCTTTCAGCTGGTGAATCCAGACTCACTGACATGCAGTCACATGATTCCACTTCATATTGGAATAGCTGAGTAGAGTTTAAAAAAAAAGGCAGGGGATGGGAAAGAGAGAATATCAAAAATTGACATTATTTGTTTGGCATTTATTGGTTTAGAAGTCTAATCTTGGGATTTTAACATGATTGCTCATAGCAACCAAAGTTAAAGGTATCTCAGAGTGAGAATCACAGGCTGTGATTTTAGCTTGTGGAGATGATTTCTCAGTCCTGGCTTTACAGAACATAAATTTACTTTTCATTTTCTGGAGTATGACTGTATTTAATAGACTACACCTCACAAAGGTTATAGGGTTTTAATCTTTTAATTTTTTTCTTTTTTTTTCTTTTCCCCCCACATGTACCCACTTTTGAACGGGCTTAATTAGAAACACAGCTTAATGGCAGCTGTTGAGTTATTTTAATCAAAGGGATGTGAGTTTAAGTGCAATCAGAGCATTCTGGTTGAGTATAATTGTTGAAATATTAGATTGCAGCTGATGAACCTCCACCAGAAGGCTGCCGTGCATTTGTGGTTATCCATGAGAAGCACACCTGTAAGACTAATGAAATAAAAAAGCTGCTGAAGAAGGCTACTAAGAGGTAAATATAATGATCTGGTTTAAGAGGAAAAATAGATTACTAAGGAGCTTAATATTAGTAGAGTTCATCAGTTATGAATCAAAGTAGAGTGGGTTTTAAAATAAAATCATGGGGGAATAGCCAGGTTTAAGTTACAGTGTGCTATTCTATAGAAACTTAGAGTTTCACACGCCTGACACAGGTCTGTCAGCAGGACACTTTATAGTCAGTGTCACTGCAGTTGATGTTGTCTGGGATGCAAGGGCTTGGCACAGGAGTAGAAGTAGTAGTACTCAAAAGTAGTTGAGTACTCAAAAGTAGTTGAGTCTACCTCATAGACAGGGCATAGAAAGGCATAACCTTTCCTCACCTCTTTCTGGATTTTCTTTAGATCAGCCCTTTCTGCAGGTTTTGTCCTGTGGTAACTAACATCAGTCCAGAATTAATTTGAGCTCTGAAATAAAATGTGTAGAACCTATCAAAATACCAGTAACAGAATAATGAAAGTGTAATGCTTAATCTAAATTTTAAAAAAAAGATATTATTTTGTGGTTTTTTAAGACCTCTGTGTGAATTTTTTTCTTTTTTCCCTCCCTGCAATGGTCACCATGATATACATTAGTGTTCATACCCTCAGCCATTTCATGGAGATATGCAGAGCTGAAAGATTATTTAGTAGGGTATATTTCTTGAATTTTGCTTTCTGTCAAATATAAATTGGGGAGGAGAACCCTGAAAACATGTAAATTTGTTTCTTTCAGGGTTGGTTGCTTCTGAAAATAATTTTGTATTCTACAGGTGTGATTTGTGGTGTATTCTAAGTCCATTGATACAATTACAACCTACTAAATCATTGTCTTTTGTTTATTCAATAGCCAAGGTTTCTGTAAAAACAACTCACTGTCTAGTTTGCAGTGTCCCATTTTTATGGGGATTATATTCTTCTAAAAAATAATAGTGTCTAAAAAATGTCTTTTTTTCCTAGATAAAAGCCAAAAAATACTACAGATATTTTTATATGTTGTTGAATTCTTGTGGCCATATATTAAGGCATCATGAGATCATAACATTTTATTGCAATGTCTGAATATAGTAAACTTCTAAAGCAATTAACTGGATTCAGCACATTCTCCTCTCTGGAGATATTATTTCCAAATTTACAAAATTCTGGAAAATCACAACAATAAACAATGGAATCCTGAATTATTTAGAATTGAGAGAGTTAGACTTGTCTTAATGAGAAATCATTAAGAACTTGCATCAAAACTGAAGTTTCTTTATTTGATTGGTCTTCTATTTTCAATAACTTAGCAGTTAGTCACATCACACCATTCAGAGTTGAAGGGACAAAATTTTCCCTCCTTCTCACTACCCCAAAAGTAGTTGTATCACTCAAATATTTAGAGTACCTGAGCTAGACTCTGAGAAAAATGTGTTCACATTCACATGTTCAGGTAATTGTTCCCACTCTTAGTTCCCTTTGTTGCAGATGCTTCACCTGTGCTGATGATATTTAGGCTAGGTAATAATGATGGGGCTGTGCTCCTCTTTGTTTTCTACCAGGTGAACAAGTGATATAAGGGACAGTGTGCTGTGTTACAGCTGGTTGCTCTAAACCAGTCATTCTTTTTCTGTCTTTTCTTAGAAGAAAGAGATCTTTTTGATTTGTCGATTATTTTTTTATTTCCAAGTATTTTCTTCTGTGTTCCTTTCTATGTCTTTTGTCTGTCATGACACTTCAGTTCAGCCAGGCCAATTTAAGCTATGCTTTTAGTTGTTCACCGTATTTGGATGAGGATGCTAGAAGTGTCCTGACTTTAGGGACTGATAATTTCAAATCTCACTGGAAGAGAAAGAAGAAGCTGCAGCATTCTTTTTGTGTGGATTCATCATCTCAACCCAACATTCAGGAAGTCTCAGGCTCTTTGGACTAAGGAGAGCCCAAATATTCTGCATGTCAGGGTTGAGGTTTTGCTTCATTCAGTCCCTTATGCAACAGCCACTATGCAACAGCGATTATGTCTTTTGCATTTTCAGCCATGTTGCAACGGACTGTGTAGGTCTAATTTGAAATATTTTGTGTGGAGGTGCAATGGCTCCTGAGCTCAAGGGTTCTGGGCATGTCAAAGAACACATGGTTAAATGGTTGGGATTGCTTATCTTGCTAGCTGTCCAAAACACAACACTAAAGTTTCTGGGGCTGTCGCTATGAAGAGCAGAACCATTAACAGAAAGTCACATTTTGCTCAAAACAATCAGTGCCTTACATTTGTCAGTACATGTTTGCTGTCTTCTATTCCATTGCTTCTGCATCCTATCCTGGGTACTATCTAGACAAGCATATAGTTGCCTGTACTTCCCTAGTAACTGATTAGCAAGTGCTGAGCTCCACATCCATTTAATTTTTTTTATAATTTTCTTTTCATCTGCCCGGTTGTTCTTCCTTGTCTTTCAGGCAGCCTTCTTATGAGCATCTCTTATGGCAGGAAATTAATTACCTTTCAGTTCTAAGAGCAGGAGAATCAATTACTTGTCACTACTCTTCAATGTTGAAGAGAAACAAAGAACAGAGGCTTATCTTGGATTTACAAGGGCTGAACACTTTACTTCTCAACCCAAGGTCATTAGAGGAGCTCTGTGCAGTGTTATTTCATTGCAGCACTTAATGAACATGGAGCATGTTCATTGTGATATGAGACTGTCACTATTCAAGTCATGGCAGCATTCAGTAACCACCTTTGTTGGTTGAAGTAGAGTGGATAAAGTTAGTTAGAAAAGGAGAAGCTCACTTGGTTGAGGTTTTCCACTCTCTCCATGAAAGTGGTAGCTCTTTTCTCTGGTTATGAGAAGGAAGTTGCACAAGTCACATCCCACACATATGCTTTTATTGGGGCAAATCTGGAGCAGTTCTTCCACAGAGGTTACTCATTCAAGAGACATTTCAGATCCCTGGATCTCACCTATTTGGTCTGCCTTGTCCTGTGATAGCAGTGGGGCCACTTGCCTGATATTTCTGTGACACCCAACTACCTGCACCCAAGTTAATTCTTAAACTGGGCCCCTCCTTTTATTTCTGCCTTACAAAGAGTCCTTGATTGCATACCTACCAAACTTACATAATAAACATACATGCTAAAACCCTGAGTAACCTCATACAGATTACTCCTGATTGAAGTGAGGGATTGCAGCACATTACCTCCAAAGGTTACCTTTTCAGTGTAAATGATTCCATGGTTTTTTACATTGAATATGTTCCAAAGATCTACGTCAAGGAAACTGTGGTGTTCTGCTCACACCTTTTGAGTATGGCTCTTCAGTGAGTGTCTACCACACACAGTTCTGTACTGTGTGTTGAATTAGAGTTTCCTAGCTTGTCTTGGGCGTGCTTAGAGACAGTTTAGTGGTCTTTTGATTGTCAGTGCAAAGGCAGCTTTGAACAAGTGTGCTCATCAATAATTAGTACCTTGAGTGTATTGCTCAATTATATCCTCTGTTACTTCTCCATCTTTCTCAGGTTTTATTCAGAAGATGTCTTTATTCATCTAAGAAACCATTGCAGCATAACTTTTCTAGTCCTGGTTTTCAATTAGGAGTGTAGGTAGGCAGTCAAAATTTGCACAATTAGCTAAATTAACAGAGCCTGATGGTTTCAAAATAGTATAACCCCAGTTAGTTTCCAGGTGCATAGACAGCTTTCTCAAACTTCACAGAATCTCCCTCTGCTACTCTGTTACTCACTGATTGTTCTGTGCATCTCTGATAGATGTAATGTATCATTCAAATTAAAAGTTTCAAGCTGTTACTGATGCACAAAATCTCCAAGTGCTATGCTTTTCATATGCTTTGTGTTGTGATTTGATAAAATATATTTCAGTTATTTATAGCTGGTGCTGATTTTTCAGTTTCTTAAACTTATGAATTTGTTGTTCTGGGTTTGTTTGTGAGCAATCATTATTTTGTGATGATTTTAACATGGCTTGTATAATTTTAGTGTATAAACACTTATTAGTTTTATTAATTATGAAGTAGAAAAACTGCCACTGTTTTAGTAATTTTCTGACTTCATAATATCACCATTATTTATTTTAAAACCAGACCCAGGCCATATCTTTATAAGGTAGACCATAAATTCCCAGTTCTCAAAGAGGATGGCCCAGTGGTTATTCTGTATGCAGAAATGGGCACAAGAGACTTTGTCAAATTCCACAAGATTTTATCTGAGAAGGCACAAAAGGAGGAAATTGTTTATGTTCTCCGGCATTATGTTCAGGTATGCAATTCAAATCAACATTGTTTCAGTAAACATCAACATTGTTTCAGTAAACTGTTAACATTCTGTCTTTGCTTTACTTGCTTATTGACAAAACAAATTTTCTACATTTATTTCTGCATTGCCTAAATTATGTGTAATACACATAATTTTCTAATATTAGAAAATTTTCTAATATTAAAACTCTCTAGGTAAGTAATTCACCAAATACAAACTATGAAGCCAGGAAAGCATGGTAACATTCCCAGTCCTGCCTGCAAGCACTGATTGCATTACTGATCTTGAAATACTTCTTTTTTGGTTTTGTACAGTGTTAGATCTTGGGTGAATCTTGGTGCAGCAGACTGAACATATTAGTAACAGGAATTAGAAAAATGAAAAGTAGAATAGAGAATCGAACTGAGAAATTACTAATTATATTTTTTACATATTCTCCACATAATCTTATGTTTATTGAGATACAGCAGCATGGACTGTCATGGCCAACATCATTGACCAGTTTAAAAATATTTGTGTTCCATAGTGTCACTATTTGAAACATTATGTTTCTGAATTCTTAACTTACTCTTTTCCCCGACACAAAACAACAAAAATACCAGTACATAGAACTGTATTGTCTCCAGTTTTGAGTATTGGAAGGCTTTTGTGATTTATATTCAAAGTACAGCTCTTAAATAGTGTGACTAATCTGAAAATAATCTGATGGAGTGAGAGGTTGCTGTGATTTTTGTAGACCAGGAATTTCAGGGAGATGAGATAGGTAGTTTGCAGATGAGTTTGAGTTGTTTGCTAACTGTAATGAAATAGAGAATTTGAGGAAACCAGTCTTGAATTCAAAGTTCTATGAGGTTTAGTTTTTAATGAACTTTGTTCTTTTATGCTTTTATTTCAATGAAATGCCTACTTGCATATTAAATGTCTCATTGCTCTGCCTGGCTTATGCATCATGGTCTCCCCAAATGCATGTTGTCTTTTTGCCTGCACCTTTTCTCTCTTCAGACCTCTCTTCCCTTCCTTCCTCACAACCTCCATTGGTTGTACCAACCTTCTTTGGTACATACTGTGATGGATTCTCCCTCCTTTTTTACATTAAATACCAGAAGAGGGAACATTGATAACAGAAGAGGTAGGGTCTTTCTGCTGTCTCTTTCTTTTTTTAACCAGTATCACTGAGACTACTTATGGAGTGCTCTCTGCTCCCTCTGCCTTTGCTTGGTGGATGGACAGAGAAGCCTCCCAGCCCTGCTGGGTTTTCACTTGTAGTCTGGAGGATTCTCAGTACAGAAAGTTTCTTAGAAATTGCAAGCTAAAGCTCAAAAGGCTTTCAAGAAATTGCTGCTGTGCATGTGCAAATTGCATTTTGGAAAGGGGATTTGCATACATTTGGGTCAAATTAGGACATGTATTCTGAAATAAGTATGTTTTGTGTAATTACCCTATTGAATGTCAAACTTCCACTCCAAAGTTAGAAGTAGCTGTTGTTTGTTTTTACTAAGTGGCAACTTGTTTTTCTCATTGAGACTTTAATACATTTTATTAATACTCCTTGCAGAAAGTGATTGTTTTATCAAACTTTTTTCAAGAGTAAGTCTAATGCAAAAATAGAGTGTTTCCTCTTAACATCCTGGAAGTCTGGCAACATTACAAAGAAATGAGTATCAGTTGAAAATGTGAATTGTGAGACATCAGTAATTGTGTAGGGTGCTATGAGCTGTGCCTGTTCTAGTCTCTGTTCTAGTATTGTGTAAAGACTACAATTTTGACCAGCTTTTCTGTGATTTGCAGGAGATAAAAGACATTGTCACCTTCTTTTACATGCCTTCTCAGTGGACTGTCAGTATGCCTCACACTTTGAATTGAAAGATGAATTTAAGTAATGACTTAAATGTCATAACATTTTAAAGTTATAAAATATCTAATATTGTTAACCTCCTTTAAGTACATCTTGTAAGTTATGTTTTTTTCTTCTGTTAAAATAATATTGTCAAGCAGAAACCAACTTCCAGGAAAATGTATTTATCTGGATATGGTGTGGAACTTGCAATAAAGAGTACAGAATATAAAGCAGTAGATGACACCCAGGTTAAAGGTATGTGGGTTTTTGAATTGATTTGATATCTTTCTGGAGATACTATTAAAATGCATTAAAATCTTCCGTTTGTAAAATATTTAGTCATTAATATTTTGAAGGCTGTACTTAATTTCTGTCTACAGAAGGAAATCTCAGGTATTAGGAACTAAGAAGTCAAAATACATGAGAACATTTGTCAAGATCTGTGCTTAGGACACAGTTGATTTTCTAAACTCTAATTGCTGTTTTCTGTGGCTCTTCAAAACACAATCTGGTTTACTTTCTCTCAGTAATTTTGAGGTTGTTTGTACTTTGTACTTCAGTTACTAGGATTGTTGGCATCACTCATGGTCTAATGGCTACAGTATCTACGCATTAGTGTTTCAGGGCTGAGGAGACTGATTTTTTTTTCTGAATTTCTGTGGAAATACAGTCTTCTGTAGAAAAGATGTAGAATGGAATATAGAATTTGGACTAGTGCATATTACAATGTATTTCAATAAGACATTTACTATAGAAAGTGCTAACTACAGCATGGGGACACAGAGAAATTACTTTGCAGGGACATTCACAAGATAACAGGAAAGTTAACTCTCTTTCGTAAGACTAAGGTTTAATGACCTTTGAGTCATGTCAAAAAATAGTTCAGTTTTTTTAAAGGGGAAGAAGCTGATCTACACTTTACCTTGAATGCCAGCTGGAGATTCAAATGCTTTAAGGTCATCAGGCTTTTCAAGTGTAAATTTGGTAGTAGCTGACTGATGAGAGTTACACCTTATCATTTAGTCAAACTGAGAAATGGCTGGTTTGTGACGTGAACTGTTAAACCACACCTATTTAATTTTATATAGAAATTGTTACCACTGAATGAATTATATTAAAAATTAATTTTGATGTGGCAAAGTTCTGTAGAGTAATTAATTTGGATGCCAAAATATGTAAGTATAAATTTAATTAAAACTACATGTTAGAATGACAACTTTGTGATTGTATGTTTCTATTAACTGTTTTATAATTCATGAAAACATAATACTACAATAACTTTCTTGGCTTATATTGTCTACATGTGTTATGTATTCAGGAGCAAATGAGACAAAAGAAGAGGAAGATGAAGAGGAGGAGGAGGAAAGTGATGTCCAAGGATTTCTCTTTGGCAAATTAAAGTGAGTTGATATAAGTTATAATTAAATTTTTACATTTGTTTCTGGAACCTCAACCACTTGGGTTTTTTTAATAGAATAATTGAGATTTATGTTGAAAATTACTTAATTTGGTGGAAATTATGATTTTTTTTATTTTTTATGTCTTGTGAACATAAAGATGCAACGATTTTTTATTCTGTTATTTTCAATGTATTGCTTTTAGTTTTCTGATTATCTTAGAATGTATACAGTAAACTTTTTAAATTAAAAATATCTGCCTGGGTAACACTAACAAAAACTTAGAACATTTTGATTTCACATTTGTTACATAATTAGAATCAAAATGTTGTTTTCAAAATGCAAGAGTAGCACAAAAAATCCAAACACAAGTGCTGTATCTCCACAAGGTGTTTTTAAGAAGGATAGTAATGGATTTCATAGAGTTAAGGAGTGATACTTCTAGGAAGATGGGCTTATTATAGATACCATCTCATTCTGGAGTTTGTATTCTCTTCCATCAGGAACTCTTATCTCCAAGCTGCAGTCTGTTAAATGAAATTGAATGTTACCCTACTTAGCACTCCTTCCAGACCTCAGCTGGATTCATTTTGTGGTATCAGTCATCCAAAGTGCTTCCCTTTTCCTGTAACAGATCCATGTCATGGATTTTAAATTTTTTTCTTCAGCAAAATTCCTCGAGGATGTGGGTCTTCTCTAGATGTCATTCTCTTATTATTTAAAACAAGAAATAAACTTGTTTGTAAATATTGTCACTAAACCCTGTAAATCTCAGAGTTCAGAGCTGCTAATTCTGTCTAAATTCTTGAGAGCCCATCCCCTCCCTTCCTGCCTTTTTGTTCTCTAACATGTTGAGGTAAAAGTGCACTCAGATCTTGAGGCTTCCCTGTTGTTTCACCTATATGTTTGAGATCCTGCACAGCAGGTAATACCAAATGCTTATGCCATATCTTTATCTGAGCTTTTTTTTCTTCTTGTGTTTTGCTAGGTTTAGCTATACTTAGTCTCTTGATTCTCCACTGTGACTGATTTGTGAAGCTGTCAGATAATTCTATCTTTTTGACATTGTTTCTAGATTCATTGGGTTTTTTTTCCTCTTCTCCTTTTCATACAGGAGGTGAAATAGATATTTCAGTAGTCTGTAAATTGTCCCTCTGTTACAGCCATGTCAAAAGTTTTACTTTTCTCAGCTGCGAAATAGTTATGAATGTAAGCAGAAGACATAAAATGTTTAGAAATTTAATGGAGAATTTTTTCAAGCATATCTTATAGCAGGCTCTGAAATATTTGTCCTCAAAACTTTTTTACCTACCTATTATGTTCTCAAAACAAATAGCTAAGCTTTTGTGTACCATGTTCTTTAGCTCTGACAGACGATTTGTGTGCTCAGTAGATTGATTTTGTCAGTGCTGTCAGTTTATAAAATGTGTTCTCAACTTTGTATTGCCTATACTTCTTGTAGTTAATGCCACAAAAAGTGCATTCAGTTACAGTCAATGTATAGTACAGTTGAGTTACTTATACATCATCCCATAGTGAGCTAAATAAACAGTTACCTGTATGGCATGTTAATACTATCCCATCTTTGACTTCATTTATTCCATCTACATTTATGTGGCAGGTTTTGAGACACATCACTACAAAATAAGTGAACTCCTGGTATTCAGTAAGAATTTCCTTACAGGGAGAGTTGTCAAGCATTGGGATAGGCTGGCCAGGAGGGTGGTTGAGCTGCCATGCCTGGGTAGATGGGACACTTCAGGACATAGTTTAGTGGTGGACTTGACAGTGCTGCCCTAATGGTTGGACTTAAGGACCTTGGAGTTCCTTTCTGACCTAAATGATTCTGTAATTCTCTTTAACTGGGGTTTAGCCCTCAGAAATCACCTTTCTCACCCAAAAATCCATATTTTTGTTTCAATAATGAATTACAGTTCATTCTTGGTTGTTATCCTAAGAACACAGTGTTAGCTGTGAGCAGTACTGTGGATAAGAGCAGACATTGATGGATGTAATTGATTCTTTTTTGTAATAAAATGTTTTACTGTAGACGGATGCATCCTGATCTGAAAAACAATCTCATGGAGTTTAAAAAACATCTAATTGAAACTACTAACAACATGGAACCACTGAAGGTTTGGGAGATGCAGGGTATGTATTGAATTTTATTTTTAATTAACACAATACTCTATTTAATGTTTCTTTGGTTATTTTAATGTATTGACATTATGATAAAAGCTTTTTTTAAAAGAAGAGACATAATTTCATAAAAAAAACCCTAATTCCTTAAGTATTTAAAAGGCATGTTCTGAAACCTTGTATTGCATGCTAGAAATTCAAGGAACATTGAAGTAATTTTACAAGATGGAAAGATATATTACCTGTTTTTCTGCCTTATGTTTCATCTCAGGTATTAAAACTTGTTTTAGATACTTTTTTTAGAGGTCCGGCAAAAGATATAATTTTGACATGACTGCTAGGTTAGGATGAAATACATGTTAGGACAGCTTGTTTCCTTTAATTTATAAATTTTATCAGTATACTGGAGTTCACATCGGTAGCTTTTTAAAATATAATATCAAGTGGAAGAAAATGCTTTTGAAAGCTTTCCTGTAGAAAAGGAAAACAAATGCATTGATTGCTAAAGCTTATGTGCTGGTGACTTGCAGGACGCTCAGTAGCTTGAGTTAAATATAAATCTCTCATAAAATGTCACAATATTCAAGTTTATGCAAGTAAATTTTCCCTCTTACGGTCTTCAGCTTTAGAGGACAACCTGATCAAAATTAGTTTGCCTATATATTAGTGCAGTGAAGGAGACTGAGCAATCATCTGAGCTTGAGTTTCTTTTGGGACCCTGATCTTACAGAGCTTGCTAGCAATGTCCAGTCTGATATTAGCTGTGTGAGATAATTGTAGTTCATGTGCAATCCTTTATCAGTGAAGTTCAACTGCAGGATTTATCTTTGTCCAAAATTAAAAACTGTTGAAAAATATTGCTTTAAAGTTCTCTTGAGATAACAACTTTGAAAAATAAATTGGAAAAGAAAATAATGGGTTGGACTATTTTTTTTCTTTTTGTGTGTGATTGGATGCCACTTGGCTGATATTAAAGCTGAAGCAGCCATGAAACTTCAATCCCTTTAATGTCTACCTTCAAAAGGCAGTACAACATCTCTGTTTAGTGGTAGTCTTTTCTGTGGTGTTATGGCTACATATATAAAAAAGGAAACTGGTGCTGCTCCCCAAAGAACCAGTTCTTAGTGTTGAGTAGTTAAGTGTTGGGATGCTGTTAATTTATGTCAGGAAGACTTGTATTGACTTATGGTGCAGGATCTTCAGTCTTCAGCCCCCACATTTTTTGGTGCAGTTTTTTGATACCCTTACTGCTGACATGACAGGGTGCTTTCTCTAGATCGTTCTTAATGACTAATTACAGTGGCTGAATTAATGGCTCAGCTTCTCTCTGATTTCCTTTAATTAGCTTCAAAGTAAAAATCTAGCTAAATTTAAGCAAAACTACTTCAGCTATAGGGCACACTTCTATTTATAAATGAACCTAAACACCATTCAAGAGTTGTCTTTCAAGAGCTTTTATATTTTAGGTAAGTAATTAGTAAGTACTTTTTGCTCAAGGTGCCTTACACAGCACTCAGCTGTGTTAGGGTGCTGCAAGGGGAGGTCTGTAAGTGACAGCCCTGACCAGAGATAAGCAAGGAGGTAAAAAGATGTCAGTTGGCCTCAGTGCTATTTGAATATTTGGATCCTAGCTGTTCAGCATAAAATGGAAATTATTAACAGTTTATGAAGGGTTTTAAGTGTATGACCTAAGTTTACAGCTTCCTCACTATAGCAGCAACTGGGTGTTGTTGCTTCAACAGATCACAACTTATTTGCCTGTTGAAAGGGTCCTGAAACCTACTTTTGATTTCTTTTCTTGTTAAAATTATTACAAAATAGAAGTTAACATTCCACCTCTTGCTCACCTATTTTTTCATCCACGAAGTATTTTATCAGGCTAAACTAGGCATGTCTTATTCACTTTGATTCAGCCTTCCTTTTTTTTTTAATTTTATTTTTCATCCCCCATCCTAGATCTTAGTTTTCAAGCAGCTACTCGAATTATGTCTACCCCTGTTTATGACGCCTTAAAGGTAATGAAAGACATTGCTCAGAACTTCCCAATAAGAGCCAGGTATGGTATTAAGCTTTTTTTTTTTTTTCCAAATGCTGTCTTTGTTTGTATTTGACTGTAATGACAGTAGTACAGATTTATATCCAAATCTTGCAGTCACATATTCATGTTTGACAGCTTACTAGATGGATTCCAGGCAATTTCATTGAGTAGAAGATAACTCCAGGGAGAGCTCATGATCAGTCTCTTAAATGTTTCCTGTCTGATGCAGGAGATGCCATGAGGACATGCTAATCATTACTTGAGGCACTTAGTTCTCATGGATTTCAGTGGACTGCTATTTTCCCAGGTGAAAACTTCTGTTGAATTAGTAGCAGAACTACTCACAGTGGGAAGAGGCAAAATACCATTAATAAATTTCATGGGGATCCACACACATTAGTTCTGAGCACAGTGTTACTGTTGAGATGGCTGTTGTATGGCAGTATTCGTACTGGGGAAGATCTGTCTTCCATAACGGATTACTAAATAAAAGTTCAAGAGAAATAATAAATAAATGGACATGTCCTGATTTTAGCTATCTGAATATGAAAAATTATTTTTCTTGTGAACCAGTAGTACTGTAATTGAGACATGCTTTTCTTCATACTTAAGTTCTTCATGTAATCTTATCAGCAATATTTGCTTGAATTACTGAATTAAATGTGATGCTAAATAGGGTTCTTAACGCAGCGTGCTTTCACATTTTGCCACTCTTGTTTAATTATCACAGTATTTCATTGTCACCCCTGATTGTCTGTTGGAGAAAATCTACACCATAATGGAAGAACATCTTCTGTCAAGGAAGCAAAATGCCTTTTAAAATGCCTGAAGCATAATTATTATGAAATAGTATGGTATCAGTTTGCACTTAGATTAGCAATCAGAAAATTCAGCTTTCCAGTAGGAGATAGTGGAAGCATACTTAATGTCAAACTTCAAGTCCAGTTCTGTTCTTTAAAGGACAGGAAAAAAGTCATTTTGAAGTGTGCCAGGTGACATTTAAATCATGGATTTTACAAGTCATTAAATCGTTACATTCCACTCCAACTCCTGTTGTGTATTTGTGGCATTAGAGAGCTCAATTCACCTCCTCTTCAAGTATTTTCTGAATAAAAGTATAATAAGACTTTAAAATTATTAAAAGGGGAATCACTGTTTCTGTTCTGCATGATTTATTCTAACATGGTAATCTAGCATGTTATTTTTAACATGAGAAATTACAAATATTTAAATAATTTAAATTTCGTAGGTCTACAATGACAACTTAAAGGGGCATTGTGTAAAAATAGTGCACAGACTAAATTTCATTAATAGTCTAATCATGATGAATCAAAATACTAATTTGGAAGAAAAGAACCTAGAATAAAGAGGAAATGAAGAGATATTGCTTAGTCACTTTAGATAAATAGCCAATCATTATAATAATAGTGTTTTTAAACTGTGTAACTTTCAGACAATTTCTACATGAAAACAACCTTTTTTTTACACAAAATTTGGTTGAAGAAGGCTGTATGCAAATTTTAGAACAGTAGTTAGGAAAATAAAATACTGCATGTTTCTTAAAAATGGGGTTCCCTTAGACCTTGAAAAAATTAATGTACCATTCTTCTGAAATTTTCTTTCACTTTCTAATTTACCACCTGTGTTTTTGTGTCTCAGTATTTCCGGTTGAAAAGGTTAGGCTGAGGCAGATTTTACAAAATGTCATCAGATGTAGACAGTGTACCAGCTGATATATGTCATGGCAACATTTTGATAATTCATTTTATAAGGTATTTTTCATTTTTGATTTTTTATATACTTGTCATATTATTGCATTCTTAAAGAGCATATAATTAGGTATTATAATGCTCTGTTGCTTGCTATTTATTAATCATTCACAAATGTTAACATATGACCCTGTGAAACCTGTGAAAGGTTTCCTTTTTTCCCCTTAACCTTCGGTACTATATGGCTACATGTCCTTTCAGGTAAGAATAAAGATGCATAAAATTATAGAGACTATTTCAACCTTAAGGTGATTCAAGAACATTCCTACATCATGTGGAAAGATAAACAGTGTCCATTTACTTTCAGCCACTGAAGTGTTTCTCTTTAGTTAGTCTTTCACTTGACAATTACAAAAACATAAATAAAAATCTTATGAAGCTCTGAAAAATTTGAACAAAAGAAGGAACTCAAAATGAACAGATGTCTGTCACAGGTATGCTTGTTACCTCAGGTTGGTAGGGCGTCCTTTTCAAGGGTCAACCATCACAATTTCTCCATAAAATTATGCTAGAATCCTGCAATCTCAACTGCAATCTCAATCCTGTAATCTCCATGCATGAACAAGGAGCTGCTTTCTTACTACTAGAACAGCTATCTAAAGCTTACCTTTTGCTGATGAGTATTTTACTTCCTTGCTAATGTTGGACCACCTTTGTATTTTCCTTTGTCTTTTTATTATTTTCCCATTTATGCTTTATTTTTCTGCCCAGCTACTCACAGTAGGAGCTGTTTGGAAATACACAGGTTGTCCTTTTTATCTGTGCATTTTTTATCAACTGCGTGTGCTTCTGAAAGTTGCAGGCCCTACTATTTTTGTTGAGTTCAGCATGATAAAATTCAGGTTTTTAAAGTATTTTTTGAAATTTTTTACTTCAGAACTCTCTAATACCAAGCTTGGAGATCATACTGTTTGCTTCTACAGTATGTCTCTTTGGTGGTCTGGAAAGCTTTAATAGTTATTTAAAGTAAACTGATTTTATATCTTATTTCTGACATATTGTGAGAAATGTGGAGTATGCTAGCAAAATCTGTTCTAAATCAGTTTCTTTAGGGGGGAGATGAGAATTTATATTATTAAATGCTTTATTTTCCACAAGTTTGAAACTGGCTTAGCAGGGTCATTCTCAGTTTGCGTAGTGAACTTTCAGGTTTAAGATGATTCCAGTTTTTCTTGAAGACCTGTGCAAATTTGCTAAAACATGTGCAGTCCTGTTTTGAAAAAAAGTGTTCATATAGGCAACTAGAATGTAATGGTGTTCACAGGGGTTTTCAGGTGAGGGAAGAGACGAGAATGTTGACTCCATGTTCAGAGGGCTTGATTTATTATTTTATGATATACATTGCATTAAAACTATACTAAAAGAATAGAAGGAAAAGTTTCATCTCAGAAGCTAGCTAAGCTAATAGAATAGAAAAGAATGATAACAAAGGCAGCTGCCTCAGACTCTCTATCTGAGTCAGCTCTGCTGTGATTGGCCATTAATTACAAACAAGCAGATGAGACCAATCACAGATGGACCTGTTGCATTCCACAGCAGCAGACAACCACTGTTTACATTTTGTTCCTGAAGCCTCTCAGCTTCTCAGGAAGAAAAAAATCCCAAGAAAAGGATTTTCACAAAAAGGTGTCTGCGACAACTAGAACATTTATTTTGTTATTTGTCAGGACAGTCAGATTTAGGTTAATACTGTTTAGGTTTTTTTAAAACATGGAGAGATTAATTTGCCTCTGAAAGTGTTTTATGATAAGCCTGATAATTATAAACTTCACCAACAATACACTGTGGCAGGGGAAGATAAAATAGTCTTCCAGAACATTCATCAAAGGTAAAAAAGACAAATCAATGTGTTACCTTCAAAAGATAGAATGACTGAAGAAACTAAAACTTTTTCTGTCTGTGAATGCTGAACATTTTTAGGGTCTCTATCTCAAATCTCTTTTTTCTAAGTCTTAGCTAATTTTAAAGTGGTCATTGTTTGCATGTTTTCCTTGCCTTTGTCCAGACAAATCCATGGCTCTCCATGCTGTAAAGTTGAGCACCATGGAGACAGTAATATTAACTTAAAATATGCAAATGTGGTATGTATTCAGGTAATAATTTAGATGACCAAACAACTTACTTTTTTATAATATACATCCAGAAAAACAAGCCATGAGGAAAGACTGAGAGTGGTAAAAAATGCATTGATGATATTACTGCAAAAAAAAAATTAACCTGAATCTGAAACATGGGTTTACTAGAGTAAAACAGAACTATATTTGTCTTAACAATTCAGTATTTATGATACTGCATTACTCTTCTTTTCAAGACTTAATTACAGCATTCTTCAGTTACAGTGCACTGGATGTTTAATTAAAATACCAATTTCATATAAAAGAATGCTCTTTTAAAAACACAGTGGTTGAGCGATACAAATATTTTATTTTAACAGATCATTGACAAGAGTACCTGTAGACAAGAAAATGCAAAATGAAATAGAAGAAAATCAGAAGGTTTGTTTTTGTTTCTTCAGATGGACATTTGAAATACTATTGAATTGCTGCTTTTGGAGTTTTTTTACTGTAGCAACTTTCATGGTTTTTCTTGAAGAGAAAGAGCTAAGTGTTCTAAAAATCTGTTGTGAGACAGGTAACATTTAAATATATAATTCAAGTATTTCACTTTCTGCTGTTCGTGAAACTTTCTCCATTCTCTCTTTTGGTTTTACAGAATTAGGCAAGGCCAAACAATTTTCATGGAGTGTTGGGTTGAGTCACAGATTGTGTGCTGGGAAAGCAAAATAGGTATCAGTTACTTTTTCTATGGCTTTGGTGTTGAATCTAAGCTGCTGCTTATATTATGGTCAGCAAATGTGAACTTTGAGCTTTCCACACTCTTAAAATCACACATGCAGCTATGCTGCAAGGTGTTTTGAACATCCTCTGTGGCAGATGGTGGTTTTGTTTTCATCCTTGATTCACTGCATCTTTTGTGCCTTGTACTGCGTGAGGAGTCCCTGTTCCTGTGATTTTGACTGATCTGAGATTTATTCTGAGGCGCCACTTAATATTTGTTGAATTTGTTATGTCTGTCTCTGTTCAGTTTGGATTTTTTCTTTCAAGTTGAGTGTTGCAGTTAAATGTTAGGCACCATTCTTGTAGGACTGGTCATGTGAAATGACATCCGTGACTGGTCAAATGAAATGATTGGGAGAAGTAACTTAAAATTTGGATCTGAAACACATTTTCAATGGATATGTGTGGTTGGTTAGCTGAATCACTCCTATGATTCCATTAATGTATTAACTACATAAGGAGGATTTTATGCACCTATCACATTAAGTTTTAATTTCATGTGAGGGCACATCCTTCCTGTAGTCTAAAGGCCTTTAGACAGCTAAAAGCTAAAATTTGTTGAATTAAAGTAAAGAAACTTCCTGAACACTGCTGCTTGAGCACAATAAATTGTCATGTGCATTCTTGAACTGCAGTACATCCATCTAGCAGCAGGAGAGATATGATCCCATGCTGTGTGTAACTGGATGATTCCCTCTCAAGATAATGAAAGTTGAATAGGAAATGCAATGGGAGGAAATAAAGTTATTAAAAGTGAAAGACATATGATGATTTAGGTGTAATGAGTTGATACCTAAGCAAGAAATAGACAAAGAACTGCTATAGATAAAAGCAAAAAATAAAATCTCATTAAACTGAACTCACAACTTGTAATGCAATAATTTGGTGAAGTTTAGCAAGAAAATATTACGTGAATATTATCAGCCTTAAATTCTGGTGTTGGATGCCTGAATACTCCTTCCATCAACGTTTTTATGACAAAGTCAATGCACTTCTAGACAATCAAATATACAGCATCAAAATTGTATTAAGAACTTTACCTCTGATTTATTGATATCTATAAGTATCTGAAGGGAGGGTGTCAAGGAGAAGGAGCCAGGCTCTTCTCCATGGTGCTGAGCAATAGGACAAGAGGCAACGGGCAGAAACTGCTAAGTGGGGAAGTTCCACCTGAACACGAGGCAGAAGTTCTTTCCTTTGTGAGTGACTGAGCACTGGAACAGACTGCCCAGAGAGGTGGTGGAGTATCACTCACTGGAAATATTCAGGAATGCATATCTGGACACTCTCCTTTAGGATGACATTGTTTTAGGATGCTTTAGGATGACATTGTTTTAGGATGCTTTAGGATGACATTGTTTTGAGAGGAAGATGGGACCAGATGACACACTGTGACCCCTTCCAACCTTAACCATTCTGCAATTCAGCTCAGTTCTTTTCCTATTTGCATTTCTACTTATATTTAACTGTGGGAAAGTAACCACACTGCTTTACAGAAATGATAGCATTTTCAATGTTCTCTTATTTTTGCTCTCATTTGTCCAGTTACAGGTTTATATCAGGAGTGATATACTGAGCCTAGGTTGCTTGCTGTAGGCATGGTTTTCTTAAAGTACAGTTTTTGTTCACACTTACTTTGCTTAGCAAGTGAGAGCTAAATTGGGAAAAAATTATGTCTTGTGTGTTTGTTGTGTTTTCTATTTTTCTGTTGGGAATTAAGGTAGATCTGGAAATCTGACTGCTCCTTCTGTCATGAGTTAAAATACACTACTGCTGTTGCTCTTGTCACTTATCTTGCTACAGACTAAATGGTGTTGTGCCTCAGAGCTCTCTGTAGGAAAATAATAATACATGCTTTATTCCCTAAATACCACCTTCCTCTTGTATTTGTTTGTTGTGGATCTTTTCTTCTTTGCCAAGCAAAGATTCTATCCCTCTCTCATCTGTGTTCTTTCCATAGTCCCTTTGTTAGAGAAGATTTTAAGTTTCTAGTCTGTTTTTCCTAATTCTCTGAAACAATTCAACTACAGGTTTTTCAGAATTGAGAGATATTAAGTAATTGAGAAAGCTGGTTTCAAGTGGAGGGACACATGTAAGGTTTCCCTTTGCTGAATGGTTATATAGAAATAGTTTAAGAACTTACAAGCTGTATTTCTGTATGTGTGTATTTTCACTTTCTGTTGGCAAACACTGAGAATGTCCTTTTCTCTGCCTTGTAAAGGTAGGTTGTTTTCATTTGTATCTGTACATCAGAAGTGTATTAAATAGCACTCATAAAATATGTGGTCATTATTTTTTCAACACTCAGATAAAAAAAGAAATTGTGTGGAAGAGATTTGATGTGTCTGTTTCACACAATTGCTTAAGGGTGTTTATATATGTTAGTGTAGACATATACCTAAGTAAGTAAGTAGTTACTTTTTACTTTTTAGCATTTCCATGAAACACTTGGAATTCAACCTGGAGAAGCACGTTTGTTTCTAAATGGCCTTAATATTGACCTGGATTTTCAAGATCCCTTTAGGTAAGATGTACATTTTGTTTGAAGGTCACAGACTTACTGATAACACTGGGGAGTTGTGCTCGTGGTCCTATTCTCACCTGTTGCATTTTGGGGCAAGGAAGCGTTCCAGTAGGAGGAATACTGATTTAGTGGTTTTGCTCTTAAGTATGGACATTGTATAAGTAGTTGAGAATAGCCTTTTCTCTTGGAATATGTTTTCTAATTTGCTTATAATTTTACAACTCACCATGTCACATTAGTTTGGAAATAGAAGGAATCTAACGTGTGCTTGTAAAAAGGTGTGGAAAGCACTTTATAAAAAAGTAAGTAATGCTTTCATATCCCTGTTACTTAACAATCAGGAAAATACAGACATGGAGGCAGTCACCAAGTTTTGCCAGCTGTGTTCTGCTGGAGTATTTCAGGGGTTTTTTTATTCTCAAATTTGAACTTTCAGGTTGCAGCAGATGTTCCAGAGTCCCATCAGGTCTTCTGGGAGCTTTTAGGGTGTGGCTCTGTGTTTCCTCTGTGCTGAGTTCTGCCATGATACAGGCTTAGAGTTCCTCTGTGTCTCCATCACTTGTTGCTTGCTTCTCTACTCACTTGCAAAGCTGCTTCTTAGGGTGCCCCAGCTTGGATGGATTTCTGCCTCAGGCAGGAGAGGGCAGCAAGAAAGCTTTCACTCTGCTGTCCTGCCAACTTTGCCAACTTCTTACTAAGGATGGATAAAATTGCTTTGTATAAAGTAGATCTAAATGAATAAAAGAATTGTATAATCTGTTGTAATTATGTTTTGAAATAAGTTAGAGGCATACTGTTATTAACTGATGTTGGTTTAAACATTAGGCTGTGGGAGAATATAAAGAGAAAACCTTCCTTAGACTATTAACATGAAGATGTTTTTTTAATTTGAAAAATAATTTTTATGTCATGACAAGAGATCTTCGTAGACATTATGTACTTTATCTTCCTGAAAAAGCATTTTAGAGACTCTTAAACTGGAAGGAAAGGTGATGCATGGCCTTCATGAACTTGGAATCAAAGGGGAGACCCTGAGCAAATTTATGAGGTTGCATGTACATCCTACAGATAATAATTATGCACTAGATATTCGTCACTCTTCAATAATAGTAAGTAACTAAAGTTATTTATTTAGAGATTACATCTTTGATAATTCTCTGTATGAAACAGTTTTTCTTTTTTTTTACTGCAGTTGAAATACTCTTCATAAGGCCATAGATCAATTAGCAGTTTAAAATGTTTTCAAGGGTAATATCCCTTCAATATTTTTATGAGTAATTTTCTGTAGTTTTTATCTTATTAAAATATTAAGATATAGGGTGTTTAAAGGAAAAGAAAAATATATTTAGAGTAGTTGCATGCTCCAAACTATACAATTTGTCTTTTATATCAATTAATGTAGCTACATAATACTACATAATATCTCATTATGCAAGACTTTTGAGTGAATTTTGGGCCACTTAATATATTTCTTTCTAGCTGTCCAATGACTGTGATTTTTACCCTTCTTGAAAATTTGCACAGATTTCATTACAGAGGTTATGCACCAGGAGAAAATGCACAAACCAAAACCACTACAGCACTAAATTACTCCTTTCTTGCACCTGAAAGTGCCGCATTTCACTCTTCTGTTTGCCCCAGCTTGCACAGAAGGGACTAGAAGAACAGATCAGCCACATGTTAATTGGCTATTTTGATCTATCTCAAGTTCTGTTGCTGCAGTCTGAAGATAAATACTGTACATGGATTCCAAGATGGTTGTGCTGTGTTACACACATCTGTGTGATACATTGTTATGATGCTTGCATTGCAAAAGTAATTTCCCCGCTGGAAAAAAAATGGGTTTATTCACATCCTTGTACACAGTACTAATGGTCCTTTCTCCTTTTCCATCCAGTATTAGTTTTATTGTGTACTGCAGATAAAAACAGTTTGATTAAAAAGAAAAACTAAAGATAAAATTTAGAATCTATTTCCTGTTATTATTTTATGAAAGAAAGGGAGACATTTTATAGTATTATTATGTCCACATATTTCTCTGTGTTCGATGCATGTTTTCTAAATGACAGCTTTTTTTTGTTTTAGTGGATTAATAATATAGAACAAGATCCCAGCTATAGCACATGGCCTGAAAGCTATCAGGAACTGCTAAAACCCTCATTTCCTGGATTTTTACATGAGATTAGACGAAATTTATATAATTTGGTAAGTTTGGAGAACTTTGGGTTTTTGCCCACTGTATATGTTAATATGTGGGCAGACAGTTTATTAAAAAATACACATGCTGGATTTATTGTTAAGTTTTCTGTGTGGATCTGCTAAGAGTAGTGAATACTGCTTTATCTAGTGAGTCATATGTGGTTGTTAGTTTGATTTGCAGATGGATTTGGGCACAGTTTTGTGAATAGTTTTTATGTTCCTTTCCATGCTATGCATAGAAAATTCACTGCTATCAAAGCATGAGGGAAGGTAATGATAGCTGTCTGTGCTTTGGAGATGGCAAACTGAGGTACAAAGATATTTAAGTTATAAAGCATACTAATTATCACTACAATGTCTCTGCTACTGGTAACAGCACCCTTTCCTTCTTCTAAGTCTCCCTCTACTGATAGGAGAGGTGCTCCAGCTTCTGTTTGTTTTTGTGGCCCTTCTTTGAATCCACTTGAGGTCCATGTCTTTGCTGTGCTGGCACCCCAGAGCTGGATGCAGCACTCCAGGTGGGCTCTCACCATGGCACAGGGACAGAATCCCCTCCCTGGCCATGCTGCCCACGCTGCTTTGGATGCAGCCCAGGACATGTTTGGCTTTCTGGGCTGTGAGTGCACACTGCCAGCGCAAGTCCAACCTCTCATCCACCAGCAACTCCTAAGTCCTTCTTGGCAGGGCTGTTCTTGATCTGTTCATCCCTCAGCCTGTGTGGAGTTGCCCCAGCCTTGATGCAGCACTTTGTACTTGGCCTTGTTGAAACTTGTGAGGTTCCCATGGATGCACTTCTCGAGCCTATCCAGGTCCCTTTGAATGGCTTCCAATCCTTCCCATGTGTCAGCTGCACCACTTAGTCTGCTGTCCTCTGCAAAGCTGTTGAGGGGACACTTGATCCCTCTGATAGAGTTGCTTGAAGTGATGCAAAGTTTGTGTGTAAAAAGACAATGAAAATACCAGCAATAGGTAATTAAAAAGTGTATGTTTATAATGAAGTGTAACATGTGTTTAATATGAAGTAGATCACATTACATATTCAGGGTTAAATATAAGAGCTGTATTGTAGAAATCTATAACACACCATTTCATTATAATCTGAAGGGGAGTGTTCAAAATTTTTCAAGTTACCCTGCTTCATTTCAGCTACTCTAGCAAATTTGATGAATTGTAAGGGGAGTTTGCAGTGCAAAGTTGAATAAATGAGGTACAGATGTCCAATTAAAGCTACATAAGGGTAATTTGCCTATGCAGACACATCCCAGTTTTAAATTCTGTGCATGCCTGAAAGATCTGAGTTTATACTCCAAGCTACACTAAGTGAAAGAGTGAATACGAAGATAGGTGAGACAGGAAGGAAGAAATCTACCCAAAAGATCAATTTTTTGCTTGAAGTTTGCAGCCAAAATATCGTTAATTTATTTTTGTTTGGTTTTAACAACAGAAGAGTTTGTAACAGAAAAATCAACATTATATCTTTATAAAATAAATATGGAGTTTATTAATAAATGCAATGTAATGGCACAGAGTCTTTCAAAGGAGAAAAGCTGGATCACTTCATTTGAAGTTCAGTGAATGGTTAAATCCTATTTTCACTGTTTGGTCCAAATTCCTTAATTCTGATATTATTTTCATTTATAGTCTTAATGTTTTCTTACAATGAATGCTCTAAAAAAATTGAAAACAGCTGGGGCGTACAGCTCCTTTGGAAATTAATGTTCTTGTCTTAGATTTTATGTCTGAAGAAAAAATAAAAACAGACATCAAGAATAAATATTGGATTCCTGATATGTTTTCTCTTCTTAGGTACTTTTTGTTGATCCTATCCAAGAAGATACTGGTGATTATATGAAGCTCGCAGAATTATTCTATCATCATGATGTACCACTTAGGTAAGGAAAAGTGAAAGTTTTGAGGAAAGATCTTTAAAAAAGGATTCTTCCCTTTTTTCTTCTTCATTTTCTAGTCTGCTAGATGAGGATGTGAATTTGAGTTAAATCCAATGCAGCAACATTCTAATAAGGCACATTGGTTACCCATTTGTGTCAAGCTTACTCAGGTATTAATTATTTTTAAGCAAATAGATTGCAAGGTAAAACATACTTGAGTGTGTGTAAAATGAACTGCAAAAGTCTGATAAAAATTTATCTTGTCAAATCGTCCCGCTGGGTGCCCTTGAGAAGTTGCATTCTAATAAAAAATATTTGTTATGTAAAATATGCTTTCAGGGAATTCTGAAAATTCAGTTCTTTCAATTGTGGTTGCTTTATCTAATATTGTTTCAATATACACTCTTAAAGACCAAAGTGAGATTATCCTCGTTGAGTTTTGAATTTCTGGAAGTGAACATCATTTGAGAGACACTTCCGAGGAAGAGTCTGGTTGATCTGAGATACCTAGTTGTAAAAGAAATTTGAATGGCTGTTTATTTCCACAGTTTATAAAAGAAGGATATCCAAAGTTCAGCAAGATGAATTGCATGTTAAATATTTAAAATCCTCCTGTGAAATGGCTATTTGTGTCCTCAATAAATTAGAGGTGTTTCATTTTACTCTAAAATTTTACTAGTTCTGATCTTTTTTTGTAGTTGCTTTTCTTAATTTTTTACCATTCAATTACAAAAGCATAATGAAAGACAGATTGCAGTGTTTTGTGTGTCTTCACAGAAGGGTTTGGATTGGAAGGGACCATAAGTATAGTACAAGGTTTGGGTTGGAAGGGACCATAGTATGGCCTAGTCTCATCCAGGCTTTTTACATGAAAGCAGTATCAATGCACCACCTCCAATAGACCTTTTTACCTCCTAAGCCTCATATTCCTTTGGGTTTTCTTTCATTTAATGGAAATGTAGGGGTTAGTAGTAGGTGTGTTTAAAACCAATGTGAGTGGAAAATGAACGGCCATGTCAGGGTGGTGGAAAGCCCAGAAGGTTAAAAAGGTGAGAGAAGGGCTGGTAGGAATGGCACACACTGATGATGGGACATCAGTACCTCAGCACTGTCTTCATGCATCTACTCAAGATATCTCTGTCAGGAAAAATAAAAGACAGAGAATGCCCAGACTAAAACAAAGACTCAAGCCATTAAGAGATGATGGCAGGAATGTAAAAAATCAAAACCTTCATACAGGTAAGGAGAGGAAATACTGTGATTAAACCCTATTGACTCACAGAAATCTTAATTATTGTCAGCTGTAAAAGGTATATGTAAAGTCAGGACAGAGCTGGTAACCTAAGCATACTGTAGAGCTGATGAAGGATGCATGGCTGGTATCCTATGTCAGCACACAGTCATGGGAACACCACCCAGGTACGGGGTTTTTATCTCTACATGCTGGGCAGATCACTTGAATGCAAACATTTTGTTCTTCTGTGGTTGTGTCAGAATTTGTGTGAAGCAGATACTGTGTTAAAATATATGATCTCTTTTATTTTTTTATAGAATTGGAATAGTTTTTATTTTAAGTACACAAGAAGAAATTGATGGAGATGAAGATGCTGGAGTAGCTCTTTGGAGAACTTTTAATTACATTGCAGAGGAATCTGACGCCTCTCAGGCCTTTATGTCGATAATTAATGTTAGTTCTTTCATAAGAAATCATCTATTTACTTCTGGTTTATAATTTTATTAATAGTTAAGGTCTTGCTGCCTTGTGATAACATGAGATGCATGCATTTACTTTATGCAGAAATTAAGTATTAAAAGCATGTATAACATTAATAGTCTATAGAATTATTTGCAGAAATAGTTTCCTCTTGCATCAACCCATTTGCTCTTGTAGTTTTGCCTATCAACAGGTTTTCTTCAGTAATATAAAAAAGTAGGTGCATGCCTTTCAGCTTTTATTATTATGAAAAATTATTCTGTATTAATGTTAACATAATGGGCCTGTCTTTGTGTTCTGTATCTTTTGGAGTACAGGGATTTTAATGTCACTTTGGCAGTCCTGTAAGATTTGAAAAACCCTTTCTTATTGTCTAGTGTAGGAAGTGAAACAGTAAGATAATTTCTATTCTTTGCTCATGCTTGAGCTGTCCATGGGTGCAGAAAGCATAGAACTATTCCAGGCTTGCAGCTTAATGAGACAGGTTAACTTTGTGAGAGAATGCAGATTCTTATAAGACAGGAATTTCAGAGATTAGAGATGAATGGAGGAGAAATAAGGTGAGCCATCCATGTAAAGGCTCTGTGGGTAAAAGTTAGGGAATGTGGTATTTATTCCTAACAATTTTTCTTCCATTTGTTTTCTGGTTTTATGTTTAGTGCCTAGAAAATGTCATGGTGTCATGGACAAACTTTGAGAGCTTAAGATTAAAGGAATTGAAATAACTAAGAATACCTTGGAAGAGAAATCCACAAATGTTAGGGAGCTGACATGGGTAACAATTATCCATGGGTAACAAATATCCACTATCCACAATTATCCATTTTAGATCAAAAAATATAATTTAGAGTGTGCTTTTTAAAATGTTGTAGTCCTCTCTTTACTTCTTTGCATAATATAAAAAAAGAGGGTGATAAATATAATTGAAAGTTAACAAAAATAGAAGCAATAATATAAAGTTTGAGCTATTCAGAGCTATAGAGGAAAATATTACTCCTCATTTGAAGACAAATGAATAATTTTCACTTCAAATTTTTATTGTATGTATGATGAAAGTAATAAAATATTATTCTATGAAATAAAATAACAGTAAGGGAAAAATATCACTGTAGAAAAAAGTATCACTGACTAGTTTAGGCTTGGATTAATATAGATTCAGCTTAACTACCCCTATTAGTTAGCTTATAGAGAGAATTTAGATTACCTCTCCAATTACCTTTCACATTTAGCTCACATAGGTGTATTTCTAATCCACTTCAGATTTAGACTAAAGGTGTAATAATAGATCAATCAGAACAGTGCTCTAATAAAAAATTGTCCATATATGCAATGGTGATAATTACTAAAGCAGTATAAAAACTGGAGTACTGCAATAAAAGCAATACGAAATTATACCAGTATAAAATTTGCTAGCACACTATAAAAACATTATACTTATTTATTGTTTATTTACTTCTATTAATTTTATCAAGTTGTTTGGGACAACTTACTACATTTTTTAATTTCTTTGGGTTATAATTCTTCCAGATGTACCATGAAGTGAAAGATGGAAATGTTCTGACAGTGGATGATGTGAAACGTGTTCTTAGGAGTGAGTACCCCCATGCTGATGTTCAGAGTATCCTGGGTGTTCGTTCTGAATACGATGAAGGGAGGAAGGTACGTTTAGAGCTGTGCTGAGTAAGAAGTACTGCAGTGTGTACAACTCAATGCATTTACTAAGTTGAAGGATTGCTAAATATTAAAGCAAGTAAATACAGAACCTTTGAGTAAAATTTTTCTTCAGCCACCATTCAGTCATTGATGGAAATGTTATAAAGGTAACTGCATTAGTACTCTCACTATGAAAGTTTACTCTTGCCTGCTGCTTTCAAGAGCCACAACTATTTTTCTAGCAGGCATGTCAAGGGATGTGTCTTGAATTCTGCTTTCTTCTCAAATAAAGCTTGACTTACAAACATAAAAACCTTTTGACTTTTTTTGGGGTTCTTTCTTTGGTAAAAGCAGCTTTGACTGTCTCAGGGTTCTTCTCTGATGTTATTTGCTTCATTTTTATTTTTATTTAAAATAAAAGAATAAACTAGAATGTTAAGCAAATGAAAAACAATTTCTCAGCAAGATGTTAAAGCAAAAGTTCACAACAAAGTATTTGGATCTATAATTTCCTTTGTCATTCTGTTTGACAAATGAGTCCCATCTGTCCCGTCAGGTTTCCAAACACTTTGTTTTGTCCCTGCCACTGATGACAAGGTGTGACAGTGAAGCGTGCTTGGAGATTAGAGCTCATCCTCTCTTGATACTACTTTCATTTTTTTACTACAGTCAGCCCCAGTCTGTTTAATCCTGTGATATTTCTGATTTGATCAGGCAGGAGCAACCTTTCATAAGAAGAGTGGCCTGGGCCCGCTGCCTCAGGCGCTGTTTAATGGCGTGCCCTTTCCCAGAGAGGAGATGGATGCGGCAGAGCTGGAGACCCTTATTCTTCAGAGGATTTTTGATGCCACCGGCTTCTTCCAGCGGGCAGTGTTCATGGTATGCTTAACATTTCTGAAGGAGTGCAGGGTGAAGCATTTGACAGTGAATTGTTTCAGTCAGGTTTATATATTATGGTTTTTTATAATGAGGTGGCTTGAAATTAGTAATATCACACCTGCAATTACGTTGTTACCATCATTTGTGGTCATGGTTTTGAAAGAGTATATTGAAATTATTCAAGGCTGAAGGATCAGCTGAGCATATAGTCATTGTATAGAATTTTTCCACCAGAAACTGAGGATGTACTGCAGTTCTTCATTGAAAAATGTATATCTGGTATTTTGAAATGCTATCTGTGTGACATTTATATGGTTTTGACCTGACGTTGTCCATAACTTGATGTGTATAGAAACTTTAAGCTCAGCCGAAAGATTAAACAAATTCTTGGTCTTTGTTTGTCTTGAAAATCTGTCTTAATAGTACAAATTTTACATTTTTCTGTTACTGCAGGGCTTGTTAAATGATAATGTAAATGCAGTGGATTTTCTTATGGATCAGAACAATGTAGTTTCCCGTATAAACCCCAGTATTCTTGGAGCAGAAAGAAGATACATACATTTCAGATCCAGTCCTGGTAACTCCTTTTTTTGGATATTGCTATGATTTGTGGGTTGGTTTTTTGGGTTTGTTTTCATATTTTAAAGTCTAATACTTTGTGTCTTACATTATGCAGTTCCATTTCATGTGGAAGACTTCTCTACTTTCTCCTTTTTGGACTCACAAGATAAAAGTGCCGTAATTTCAGATAATATGAAGTATTTAACAAAAAAAGGTAATTAATTTGATGTATAGATTATATGTCTATATATGGCTATTACAAGTTGTTGAAATTTACCAGTTAAATATCCCAAATAAGTCAATATTCCAAGGATTCCATGTAAATTAAATATTTCTCAGTATCCCAGTATCCTCTTTCAGGAAGCAGAGCATATCTGAATATTATAAACCTAAATTATAATTAACAGGGTAGTTAGTTTTTGTGGCTTTGAATTGGGATGGATGTTGTGGCTAGTTGTTTTTGTTTTACAAACATGAAGTTAGAAACCTTTACAAGACTTTTGCAACTTTGAAGATAGACTCAGCTTCCATACATATGGTTTTACTTGAGGATATTGAAGTCTGTTTGGTTTTCAAGTGACTCTTACTTGCAGCATTGTCAGGGCAGAATGTATAGAGTTTGTATGTTTATATCAAAATTAGGTATTTCTAAATTTAAGGAATAAGTATCTCCTTGTTTTTCCTCTAGTTGGGTGGTTTAATTTTGCTGAACAAGCTTAGTCTTTCTATAAAAAATAGAGTTTATATTCTGATGAATTATAACTCATTTATACATTTTGTTTTTGTTATAACTCAAATGTTTTTGTACATTTCAAATGCTTTTTATATAAAGTATTTTCGTTGCATATGCAAGTATTTTCCTTGAGTGAGAAGATATTACAACAATGGGGTCATAATTCTGCATGGAATTTTACAATAGTCTGTGCCTTATGAAACAGCTGCTCATTTACATCAGTCCTTCAAAGGACACAAAAACCCTGTTAACAAAGAGCTTTCTTTTACTGCTTTTTATGTGGTATTTACAGAATTTTACTTAATTCATTATCAGAAAGAAATGCCAAACACTTAAATTTCTTTAAAATAAACTTATTTGACTCTTAGTTGATTCTGTGGCTACAACCACAGGGACATCCCAGTGAGCTGTCAAATCAATGGCTTTCAATCTGTGGGCTTATTTCTAAGATTGAAATCTCTTGTGTAAAACCTATAACCTTTAAGCTGGAATCTACATTTGAAATCTCTCTCCCCAGTGTGTTTCTCTAGACCACAGCAACAGTTAATAATAACCTTTTCCTAGCATCTCACCAGAACCCTGGAAAATTTCTGTCCCTGTGCATTATGTTTTAGGGGATGTATGGTAGACCTGAGTAGACTGATATTCTTCTAGAGATAATTTTGCAGAATTTTTCACCTACCATTGCTCTTCTATGACAAGTAAAGAACAGGAAACCATAGAGCAAGAAAAACAGAAATTATCTGTGTTCACTTACAGAGTAATTTACTTTCCTTGAACTGACTTCAGTATATTCCCATTTGTATCCTGAAATGATAAGTTTTTTCCTGCCTTTACTTGAAGGACTTTCCTTTTGCTGCCAGGGAAAGTGACTGGCCTAGTTTATGTGGCCCTGTAACTACTTAATTCTTTTCATTCCTGGCTATATATGATCAACCTTTATCAAATGTTCACAAGTAACCTCTGGTAAAGCAGGTTTTGTGAATTGGAACTAATTATTTAGGGCCCTCTTGTCTCAATGCTGTAACAATGGATCAGCTCTTGTAGTCTCTCTCTCCTATTAACATGATAAATTGTCTTCTAAGAATCTTACTTCAATTCAGAAGGCAAAAGATTCTGATGTGGCAAAGATTATTCTTACAGTTGAAGTCAGCAGTTAAATGTAGACATGAATTTAGAAATGACAAACAGAATTAATTTGTTTTTCATTAGTCATGAGAAGATTCTCCAGAATGTAAAACAGGATTATCTTTAATTCTCAGATGAAGATGCATTGTATGCTGTTACTCTCTGGATTGTTGCTGATTTTGATAAGCCAGCTGGCAGACGACTGCTTTCTGATGCCTTGAAAAGCCTGGTGAGTTTCTAGCCAGTTTTATTAAAATAGTTGTTATGAATATGTTCTTAACAACTCTCTCTGCACATTCAAAAATCATACTCTTAAATCAAAGTGTAGCAACTTTGTTGTTGGTCAGGTGCAGACTTAAGAGATTGTGCTTTTGTTTTACTCAGTTCCTGAAGGGTAATGATCATTTTGTTCATGGACTTGTGAGGCAGAAGACAAACTGTGACACTGTGTGTTAAAATTCCTTCCCACTTAGACTTGCTCCCATCAGGTAGCCCAGAATGTTACCTGGAAGGACTTTGGGATACTGCCTGTTGATGTGAACCATTAAGCAGTGTTCTCCTGTATTATGTGGCACAGCTGTGGCCATGAAGCATCCATTTTCCTCTACACTGTTTGTGTGCTTCTAAGATCAATTTTCCTGTGTATTTTAATGTCCTAGGAGAATCATCCACATTTATGAGTTTGCTTATTTTTAAGTTCTTCTCTGTTAATAATAGGATTTAGGTAGGAATGTCTGAAATATAAATATACTTCAGAAAGTATAAATGTCAAGCAATATAAATGACAGAAAGACCCTGTATTTGGGGCAGGTTAAAAGAGTACTTAAACTGAAATCAGGCAGTTATCTGGACTTTCTAATCAGGAATGAAATAGGAACTATCCTAAGGGAACTAGAAAATTGGGATGTTGTCAAGAGAATGTGATAACAACTATGTCTTAGAAAAAGGCTCTAAAAAAGATAAAGAAGAATATTCAGTACAAGTCCTTGTTACAGAAAAGCATTTAATTTCTTGAACTGCTTGATTTATGTCTCAGGCTTGACAGATGTACTCCCTCTGTAGCTTAATTTGTTAACCCTCTTCAGCAGGGGAAATTTGCCACAGCCACCATCTAAGAGGTGAGAACCACCTGGGCAAGTCCCCTTGTGTTGGTGAGAAGAATCTAGGGAAAAAAACCCAAAACATTAGATGAATTTCATGTGTTGCTTGGTCTAGTGATTTTCAGATTTCATGAGAAATAAAACGAGTATTTTTTTTAAGTCCACCGATTTTTATTGAGGATATTTACTCCTTTCTAGTTCCTTCTATCTCTCAAGTCAGGGTCTAGTATAATTCCTGATAGTAGCAGAATTGGCACAGTCACCACTTGCTCATGACTTGCCATCAGCATTTGAAGTAAAGCATGCAAAAATCTGGTGGTGAAAATGGCTGAAGGAAATTCACTTCTAGCTATTCCAGCTAATACATGCTATTTTGAAAACTCTGAATAATTTTTACTTCCTTGGTAAAAACCTTGAGCTGTCTTAGCTGGAAGAGACCTCTTGAAGTCATCCAGTTGGGCCTCCCACTCAAAGTGGAATTATTGACTTCATTACATCAGGTCATCTGTAGGTGTGTTTGAAGGATTTCTGAAAATCTCCAAGGAGATGACTCTGTCCCTTCCCTTTTCAAATTACTCTGGTGTTGCACTGCCTTCCTATTGTAGTTCTTTTCTGCCAGGCCAAACTTTGTGAGCATTACCCCTTGTTACTCTCTGCTGGTACCAGGAAGGGTTTAGCCCTCTCATGTTTTTCACTCCCCTTCAGTAACTCTTGGTTGCTATTCGAGTTCTCTGTAGTCTCCTCTTTGCCAGGTGGAGCAAGCCCAGATTCCTCAGTACTTCCTCATAGTTTTTTGACCATCTTGGAAGTACTTAGTGGAAGCCTTTCCAGTGCAGAATACCAGTGACTGCATGGCTTATTTTTTGTTTTTCCTGCATTGGAGTCCATTTACCTTTTCTTCAGTTAGTGGTGTTATTTGATCCTACCTTAGAATCATCATCACACTCTCTGGTAAAATTTGAGTGGCATTACTGATTTTAGCAAGTGAAGGATTTTGCTCCTGCTGAACTTTAAAAGTGGTAAGTGGATACATTCTCTTGCATTTATTTTATGCCTAGTTCGATAATTTTTGAAAAACAGACAGACATCTATCAAACTAGTTCTGAAGTCTGTAAATGAGCACTTGTTTATGTCCTTTGTTAAAAACATGCTTCTGCAAAATGCTCAAAGGCAATTGTTCTATTAAAGAAACTTAACACTTCTATTTAAAATATTTATCACAGAATAGGTAAATCCTTACTAATCACTTTTTTACTTACAGTTGGAATACTGAATTAGTCATTGATGTATCTTTTCTAAAGACAAATAGCTGCAAAAAATTAAATACTCAAGGGCATTTCACATAGTTATAAATGATATGAATACATTAGGTAACAGCAGATGGAACTGTAAAATTACTCATTGTTCTGTTTTTCTTTGCAGAAAACAAGCAGTCATGCACGAATTGGGATTTTGAACAATCCTTCATCAAAAATAAAGGAAGATAACACAGCCATTGCAAGAGGAATTTTGGCAGCTTTTTTAACCCAAAACAACAGGAACTTAAAAAGTTTCCTAAGTAAACTCAGTAAGGAGGAGACAGCAAAATCCCTTGCTGCTGGAACTAAAATTGTTAAATTCCTCATCCCAGTGAGTACAAGCTAAATTAGATTATTTCCTTTTTTTATTTTCCATATATCTTATTGGAAGGAGGTGGTGAGAATAACAGTGTTTGGCCAGATGCCATGAAGTTTATAACCCATATACAGTTTCTTCTCAAGCAGACTTGGATTTTTGATGGCTTTCATGTGATTGAAGAATAGAGAATTTCTTTAAAGGGAGAAAATATGACAGTACTGAAAAATTCACAATAGGGGTACCAGATAATTGAGACCAAAATAGTTTAATTTTTAATTTTTTTATTTTCTTAATAGCTCTCTCATTTAGTTAAAATTGCAGTATTAATGTTTTTCAAGAATTTAGACTTCAGAGAAACTTAAGACTATGGGAGAGAATGGAGCTGAGTTATTTCATAACAGCTGCTAACTACTGGTTTTTGTCTCAGAAGGAGTTGCAAATTTTAGCCTTTTTAAATAGGAAGTGTTGGAAGACTAAGAAAACTCTCCATATTAGAAAGTGAATATTTTTGAGTCATATTTCTTGTTTCATTGTTTAATAAATTTTGAAAGACATAAAGGTCTCTAATGAAGCTCTGTATGCTAATTATGTTACTAATTAATGTCATTTTATTAATTGTATCTGAATGAATCCGTTTGCTTGGTCTCTTTATTACTAATGAATACATATCAGAATAATTCTGACAGGTGAGACACAATTCCAATTTTGTCATGTTTCTCTCCTCTTTGAAAATGAATTCATGTGTCTTTCTGGATGATGTTGGCTTCCCCAGAATATGTTCAAATTGTATCCAATGTCCATATTAGAATGACCATTAGGTTTTTGGAGTATTACAAATTTTTTTATATCTTTTTTCTAAAAGTGGTAATACAGTTGAGTTGTTAACAGAGTGTTACTTTTCATGCAGCTGTTGTGCTGGATGATGGAAAAATTGCTTCACCTCAGGCTCAGCTTTGCTCTCATGGTTATTCACAGTTGCCCCAGGGTACAAACTGCACTCTTGGGCTCCCCACCAGCAGTTGTGTGCTTACACTGAACCTGAGCTGGCTGTGTTACTTTGATTTCTGGTTACCACATAACTTGAAGAAAATCTTTGATTTCCTCACATGATACAAAATTTATTTTTGCTGAATCATTCCAGCATCTCATGCTTTACCTTTGCTTTAGGGAATGGATGGTGATACTTTTGAGAAGAAGTACAACACTTTAGGACTGGATTTAATTAAAACTCAACAGATGTTCTGCCAGGAGGTTCTGAAGCTGCTTCCTGGGCAAATGGCTGTTATTAGCAATGGCAGGGTAAGAAGGAAATTAAGACTCTCCATCTTTTTTAGGATGTTTTTACTTCTGAAACTTCAGTTTCAAACTAAAGAAAATGCGTTCTCTTGATTTCCCATTTATTCAGACAATTGTTAGAGAATGGTATGAACGTTTGCCTTTTTATTTTGTTTTACTGCTAATTTGTTCATTAGCTCCATTCCATTGAAGCTACTATGTGTGTATGTCATTCCCACAGCTAGTATAGAGTTAATCTGACAAAATTCTCAAAATAGGTTAGTATCTGATTTATGGTGATGTTTAAGAATAAGTTTTGATCCTGAAGTTACTTTTATTTTACTATGTAGATGAATGTATATAAATTACATTGAGTAGGTTAGTATTTCAAGCTCTAAAGCATCACATTTTAATAAATATTTAGTTGTTTTATAGTCTTAATTCTTAATTTACAGATAAAAGTGTAGTAATTTTCTTGTTTCAGTGTCTTGTATGTATATGCTGAAAATAGTAGCCTTAATTACAATATGTCAATAGATGATCTGTGATCAAAAGATAAAATGTTGCATTCAATATTTAGTGCTTCTTAAATGACAGTCAATGCCTTACATTGCAAATACAATTTACAAACTACATTTTAATTCTTCTATTTTTGATTTTCTCCACCATTTGAAAGAAATAGAAAGAAAACTATGTTGGCATCTCATAACTGGAAACTCTTTAAATTCAGTGAGTTTAGTTACTCTTGTGCATCCTAAATGCTTCTGAGATGCAACTGAAATACAGCTAAGAAACACACAGAAAGCATTTTTGTTGATGAAGCCTTAAAGAATTGTTGGGTTTTTTTGTGTCAGCTCCCTCATAACTAAATTAGTGAATTTATTTTATAAATTATTCTTACTGTTCTCCATGCCTAAAAAAGCTAAAATAATGTCATATTTTAAGTTTTGGGGAAATAAGTTTGATTGAAATATTTGGATAAATTTAGTAATGTATATTCATATCTGTGTTTTCACTTTAAACTATCACTTTTCAAAAGACGTGGGATATCCTTCATTTCTGTCCTTGCTATTTCATCACAGACATTTTGCTTTTTATGAGCAAATTAATTTTTTTCAAATTGACTTCTCCAAATTACCATAGCATTTCTTAATTACACTGTGGTTTCATCTATATCATGCATCATTAATAAAAAAAATCAAAAGTGGAATTTGTTATATCAACTCTCATTTGTAGGACACAGTTGAATTTTGATGAAGAGGCATTCAGCACCCAGCATATATAATGAGAGTCTGGCAGCCCTGTAGACTATTGAAGTTGTCTTGGCTCAATTTGGCCTGATAGACTGAGTAGGAAATCCAAACAACATCCTCAAAGCTGTTTTCTGGGACTCCAAGGCACTTTCTTTTCTTTCAGACACCAAAAAATGTAGTAATCCTGTATCCTCTCATATGATGCATTTTGTGTCCTTTCCCATTCTTTCTATCTGTTCTGCTTCATTTGACAAGTGGTAGAAGGAGACTGTGTTCATAGAATTAGAAACCTAAAGAGTGTGGTAGACAAATAGTAATTTGAGTTTAAAATATTTCACATAAGAGAGCTTTTTCTTAGAGTTATTTCTAAATAGTGTATTCCTTAACAGATGGATGTATAATGAAAAGTAGCATGGATATTTCCATTGCAGTTATTCTTTGTGATTGATAATTACTGTAATCATATAACTATAAAAGCCTAATCCTGCATAGTTACTATAAAATTTAATTAGCTTTATAATCAATAGTATTGATGTATATGGAGATTGGGGTTTCATCTTCCGTATTGTGCATTCATTTAAAGTATTAGTTTATTTTTACTTACAAACAGAGCATTATTGGGACATTCTTCACTTAATGTTTTTTTTTCTCTGTCTAAGGTACTGGGTCCTTTAGATGAAAATGAGTTCTGTGCAGAAGACTTTAATTTGTTGGAAAAGATAACATACAGTACCTCAGCAGAGAAGATTAAAGCCATTGTCAAGGAGATGGGAAACAGTAGTAAAAGGTAAAATTCTCTTGCCTCATAACATGTGTGCAGCTCTGCTGAATTACTCCAAATACTTTCCCTGCTTTCACTGTCCTTACAACCAAGAGTATAGCTAACAGTAAAGGATTCCTACTAGGTTTTGTTTACATAAGAGGAATTGTAAAGAATAATAATAAGCTTGATAAAATACAGTGCATCTTAGGCCAAATCTGAGTATTAATATTTGAGGTCATTGTCTTGGGGAATTGTTAGTTAGGGAGCTGGTAGAGGCATGGGCTGATGTTGTGCCCTGACACCATAATAGACAGCATTCACACATCTGTTCACTGAAGTGTGAAGATGAGATGAGTTCAGGCCATCTTCTGGTCCTAAGGATACAGCTTGTGTACAAAGAAGAAAGCAAAATTACACTCTTCTTACAGTACCTCTCAACTTCGAGTATCATTTCTGTTATCTAGAAGGACTGGCATAACTGAAAGAATCATTACCAGAAAAACAAACTCAACAAGAGATAAATAGTGAGATAAGAGATAAGGAGATAAGTAGTGAGAGACAAAATATATTTAGACAAATGTTCTGACTTAACAACACTGAAATGGAGCTATGATTTCTAAGGAAACTTCAGTAGGAAATGCCAATAGAAAAAATTGAAGGATGTGGCCAGACTTGAAACCAGGTCATTTATGTCTGTTCCTTAATGTTTTCATAAATGGGAAAAAATTAAAAAAAAAAAAAAAGCTAGAAATGTCAGCAGATCTTAACATCATATACTCACTTCTCTTGATTCTGAATCATGTCTTTTTTACAAATTTGTGAATAATAAAAACTTGTCATTATTTCAGGTTTAATTTGTCTTGTGGACCAAGCTCCACATTTTCATCATATTACACAGATTTGAATACCCAACAATTGAGAAAAATAATTGCTGTGAGGCTGAATGATAACTCTGTGAATTCTGCATCTCTTAAAATTAAGAACTGTCCATTGCACAAGGCTTCTCTAAGGCTGTAGTGGTTCTTGGGCATTGTCATGCTGAAGGTTTAACTCCAAGCTACAAGTCCTGAGGTGTTAATCACCTTAGAGTCCAGGTCTGGGATGTGGGCTTCCTAAATAGGCTTTATGCAAAGAGACTGACATTAAAATGTTAATGTTTTGCTCCTTTTCTAATGACAACCAAACTATATGTGCCTTATTTAATACAGTGGCAGTGACTTGATTATGAAAATAGATGCCCTGCTGTCATCTTTGCCTAAAACAGAGATGAGACAAGATGTTGAATTACTCAAGGACCAGCACAGGTCAGTTTTGTCATGATAATGCACTTAAGAGTAATTTTTTAACATTTGAATGTCCTGATGATTGCATAGTCTTTGGAAAGTTGAGTAAGCATTCTAATTTTGAAACTGTTTTATGAACAGCCTGCTCATCTGCCATAGCATAATGCATCTTTACCTTTCTCCTAATAAATTCATTGGTAATGCCTATTGATTTCCCAGCCTTACCCTTTGCTGAAAAGAGAGGAGAGGGGTACATTTTTAAAAAGGACATATGATAATACAGAAACTGTAATCAAATTACAAATTTTTATAAAAATTTTTGTTGTTTCCAAATCTCTACTTGTTTTTATTGGTAAAGGTGCTCCAGTAGTAGTTGTGTGTACTGTTGGACTGTCCCTGTTGGTGAAAGCAGGAGTGAAATCAGTGGTAGCCTTTTCTAAGAGGCTGACACCTTTTTCAAAGTTACACTAGTAGCAGTCAGTACTGTGCTGCTACCATATATTTTGTGGAAAACAAATTCCAATTGTCCCTTTTCTGTATTTACAGCATATGACTTTTTTTTTTTTTTTCCATTTTTTTAAATTAAGTTTACTGACATTTCCTTCCTGTAAATACAGAGTACTTTAACCAGGTTCTGCTTGACTTAGCCTAATCAAGTCTATCAAACTGAATTATTTTCTGGAATGCATAAAGCTATTCCAGCCTATCAAGTTCCACACTTCTCAAATGCCATTTTTCCCCCTCTTTTTAAATTATGTCACCACCACCGCTTGCCTGATCCAATGATTCCTGATCTCCACGAAGGGAATTGTAAGCAAATGACAAAAAGACCCTTTTTCTTACTGTGTTTTATTTTATTGATTTTGTTTTAGAGAATGTATCTAATCACTAACCAGTACAGAAGTATGTAGATTAATGCTGTATTTTTTACTCCTGTTCACATTTAGCTTTTCTAATTGTATCACAGGGAGCAATCATGATTATTACTTGAAATGAGGGAAATATTTTCTTGAGAAGTAAAATCTTAAACACCTCTGATGTTACAAATCCATCTCTAAAAATGTTAGTCCTTTCAAGAAATTCAGATTTGAGTTTTCATGTCACTTGTTTTGAATACTTTTTTAACAGTGTAATAAAAGTCGAGCCCCAGGAGAACGACCCATTCTATGATGTTGTTGCTATTGTGGATCCATTGACAAGAGAAGCACAGAAGATGACCCATTTATTGATTGTAAGATGGTGGTCATTTCTTGTAATTTGCTTATTTGTACCTCAGTTGTTACTAAAGTTCTTCTAATTTCCACATCAGTATAGTAAAGAGTAAACTAAATGTGATTGTTTTTTCTTTCCCTTTAAAATATGTGTTTAGTTATTTTAATGCATAGAAGAAGTTCAACTATCTAGTTCATCATTATGAATATCTCATTTGAAAGTAAAATTCAGATGCCCCATGGCCCAATCCTCTTAAAGTGAGCCTGTAAGTGCTCTCTACAGTCAGTAGAAAGAAAGGAGGAGATTGTGTACATAATTTTTTGCATCTCAAAATCTCAGGGGGTATGTGCTTCTTTCCATTAAACCAGATCACCTTAGTTTTCCAAGGCACCTAAATGAGGTGGTCTAAATCTGACTTGTAATATCATCATAAGAAGATTGGACTATAAAGCTTTCAGCTCTTGGTGGGGTATTTCTCAGTTGATTAATGCTATCAAGTATATCTAGTTAGGCTTCCATTGTGTGTAGCTATTGATCTTCTAAAGAGAAACTGTCTTAAAAACACAGCTGCTAAAATTATTTTCTTCTTTCACCTACTGCAGAATATCACTGTGTCTCAGGATCCTTTATAGTTTCCCATAAAAATGTAAATTTTGTCTTCACTTTATGGTCTGTTATAATTCTGAAACCTCCAACTTGATTTTTGCTGCATCTTATTTTATCTTTTTTTTTCCTGCAGTAATTATGCAAGTTTCATAAATTCTTCAAGTGCTTTTCCCCCTCCCATTTTCATATCCTTTTATATCAAATGTTGAAGCATCCACTCACTCTTCATATAGTGGAGCGAAGTAAAACATTTTTTAAAATTCATGAAAAAATTTGCTATTTCAAGATTCTGGAATACTAGCTTACCTCTAGAACTAGATCTCTCATTTCACCCTTCTCAGTGAAAATGAAAGTTTGATATTACCAAATGAAAATATTTTCAGGTTGAAATGGGCTGGAAACTCTCCATTTATCCAGAAGTTCATATTATGAGTATAAATCACATCAAGGATCTTGCAGCTCAGAGCAGAAACCTCCATTCCTCTGAGCTCAACAGACTCTCTCATGCATGCCCAGGCAAATGACTCCCATGGTGTCCCCAGCTGTTCAGCTGTGGCAGATCCTGCTTGAGTCATAGGAGCTCTAGTTTTAGTCAAGAAGCCAACCCTTAGGAGAGAGTAATGAAATGCTGTTGAAAGTAAACAAACCAGAAATATTTTCATGTAGATTAGACTTTTCAATAATATCTTTTTAAAAATGAAAAATAGCAATTTATATGCACACATATGCACACACACACACACACACACATATATATATATATATATAATTACCTGGAAAGCCACCATCTCCTGCTGTAGAAACAAAACAGACATGCAAATACAGCAAGCCCCAAACTCCAAGTTCTTAAATGAATGCCTTTCTGATTAGCTTACTACAGATAGGTGATTTAAATACTATAAACTTTAATCACTGGAATAAATTTATATTTAAAGGCTCTGATTTTTCATTTATATTATTGGATTAGAGCTGAGTATATTGGATTGGTAACCATTCATGGTGCAAAATTGGTTGAGTATCTACCATGGCAGAACACGTGATTCTTGCCCCATTCTGCATTGAATATGTCCATATAATGACTGGGTTTTTTCACCCTGGTGAAACTATTGTATTACTTTCTGTCACTTAATAGCTACTTCAAATAAATCTTTTGGTCTTTTTTATTAAAAATACAAACAAAATGTTATTCATATTAAGTGGGATTGAAATTGAGATAGGTGTAAATAGCTGGAGGTGGGCTGTAATCTAAACTTTACTGCTTAGTCTGAGAGACTGGCAGTGTAAGGATGGAGGAAGGTATGAGTCAGAGCACAAATGAGACCTCAGTCAAAGCTGCTGCTTGTTTTTAAAATATGTACTGGATTGTATCATAAGAACTGCTCTAATCCTTTCCAGACTGAGGCAGGTAGCACCTTCCATATAGTCTTTGTTTTTTCCCTTTTTTCAAAACATTTTGTTACAGACTTTAGCATCAAGTATTTCCAGACAAGGCAGAGTCACTGTCCACTGTAAATATTTAAATGCCAGCCATAACTTTACCATGGTTGGGCCACATAAGTTCTCAGCAGAATATATGGAAGAACTAACTGGTCCCGAAGTTATGAAGGTGATCTCTAAGGTGATGTGAGAAAAGTAGAAATTCCTTCTGCTAAAATGAAGGACAAAAGTGAAGAGTTGTGGATTTTTTTTCCTCATGGTTCACCAAAAACAGGAGCAAAGATTATTCTGTATAGTCTTAGGATTATCCACCTTTTCTTTTCTTGTTCCAGTAAGTATCCAGCAATTCGAAAACGTGGAGAAAAAAATCAAACCTTTTATTTTTTTCTTGTCAGTTATCTTTTGCCTTTTTTCCTTTGTTCATTCTGTCTTCCGTGAGGACTTACTATTCCATGCCTAAAGTAAAAGAATCCCTGAGGGAGCCCCTTTTGGTGATCTAGTCTGATTGCCTATATAATGCATGTGTCAGGACTCCTTTTTCACAATTATTATTTGAAGTAGAAATAATTTTTAATCAATTCCTAATTTAAATATTACCAAGCAGCTGAGTACAGATTAGAGCTCCTACTGAGATTTTTCCGTGGCTAATTAACCTTTCTGTTAAACTCAGACTTGGAATTACAGGTTTTTGTTTAGATCCATGCTTCTCATCATTTTGCCAGTTCTGTTGAAGATTCTATTAAAAGTTTGTTTTCAGTGCAGATAGTTTGTATTATCCTGAAGTTCTCAAACAATTCCAAGTGACTGGTTAGATAATCATGGTTTACTGAGTTAATGTTCTTCAGATGAGTTGTAGTAACTCAAGTAAGTGTCTTGCAACTGACTTTTTGTTGTGCACATGCACAATAAAACTAGCTCTTGAATAATTTTCAGGCCTCCTGAAATATTTCAACCATGTTTTACAGTGCTCCCTGAACTAAATTTCCATGCTCTTTGAATTTTCTTACTTAAAGTAAACAGACTGAACTCTTCAAGTATCCTGTAAAAGAGTCTTCTTAATTTTGTCACCATTTTCATGTGTTAACTCAAATGGCCTGGTTTCTGGTGTCCTCAGAAGCCCTACATAATAGAACCAAGTTCAGTATTTTCAGAAGTTGTATTGTTGAAAAACACAGAGATAATGAATTATTGTCTTATTTGTCATTTCGTATTTAAAGTCCTTTGAAATGTTAATTAAGAAAGGCTTTTAGGGTTTTTTTTTTGCTACTGTACTAAATTTCATGGTCAGCTGATGAATTGGGATGATGCATCAGCCTTCTGCAAGATAATTTCATTCTATACAAAAAAGCCTAGCAATGCAGATTGCTGAAGAATCATTCTTGCTGTTGGGTTGAGGGTTTTGTTTAGTTTGAAGGTAAAGTCCTTACAGGATTTTATCATTCTTTTTATTCTGAATGGTAGTTAGATATTTGAGTCACTTTGACCTCTGTTTTGATTTTGGTGGTCTTAACCTTATGTCATGTGATGCTTTCCCTTTTTATCCTTCCAGTGCTCTTAGGTTCTCATTTCCTGCTTCTTCACTTGTTCACACCAATATGCTATTCTCTACTCTTTGTTTTTATTCAGTAGTTTTTCAGTGATGGTATTCAGGTGGCACAAAAGATAAGAATAAGAAAGCAGGAATAGAACAGTTCCCTAGGGCTAAGTAAAGTTACGGCATTGTAGTAAAGAATGTGTGTAAGCCATGGGCTGAACTGAGGAAAGAAAAATTATAGTCATAATAAAAAAGAGATTTAATGATGAATATTGTCTTGCTTTGTTCCCAATTTATTTGCTATTGTAGTAATTTTAGATATTAACCTTACTAGTATTGGTGTTATAACTTAGCTTTTATGTCTTACTGGCCTTTCTAATATCCATAAGTGTAGGCACAGCTGCTTTATGCTTTCAGGTAAGCACTTTGTGTCAGAAACCACAGAACTGAAGGTAATTTGATAAAGGTTTTTTTGAGTGCTTTAAAGAAATTAATGACTTGGTTAGCTTTAAGCAAAACAAAACAGATTGCTCACAAAAATTAGAAAAAAATACTGTCCTAATATTATGGTTCCTATATAACAGCATCCAAAACATTACTATTTTAGAAATTAACAGATGAAGAAACTGAGAGAAAAAAAATAGAAATATGTTAACTTACCAAAATGTTTTGAAGTTAATTGAATGGTTTAGTACATCATTAGTCTATTGTTGACATTTAAAGTTATTAATTAATTGAGTATTAAAATGGTTCTCTGAACTTCACTATATTTAACAATTTTCTATATACAGCTATTTTAATAAGAGTGAAAGCAATTGTTTTAAGATTGGTTGTTGGATTAAAGGCAGGTGTTGTACTTAGAGACCTTCAAGTGTTTTAAAATCACAATGTAACAAGGGTGATAATATCATTTACTCAAGCGTTGGAAAATGCTCTTGAAAAAATTGCATGAAGACATTAAAATGTTGACTGTCAAGAATATCATGTGCTAAAATAAATCATGCAGTTTTAGGAAAGGTCACATATTCATTTATAGTATCTGACAATAACCTTTAATATACAGATATATTTACATCTTGAAAAAGTTTTAGATTCCTGCTGAAACTTGAGAAATGGCAGGATGTCACAAGGGTAACTTTGGCTTATTTTCAAAGTTTGGTGATTACCAAGAACCATTTTTTACAGAGATTTTTTTTTCTGTAGGTACTCAAAGACGTTATCAATATGAAACTCAGGTTATTTTTGAACTGCAGATCTAAGCTGTCTGAAGTGCCACTGAAGAGGTTAGTAGTTCATAGCTTGTCATGCTCATTTTGGAAAAACAGTCTTAATGATGTATTTTTCTTAAAAAGTAAACATTGCTTTGTGTTTCTGAATTCTTTTTGTTGGCTCATTTTTCACTGAATGTTACCTAAGCAGTTGGCACTTGTTTAGATAAAAGTTTTTGTTCTAATATGTCAAGCATAGTATCACAGGGAAGTGATCTAGTCCATCAAATACATCTCTCATTAACAGGCTTTAAATAAATCAATAGAGTCTTTTATGGCTGTGAAAACTTGCAGAGGGGGATTATCTGTCTAAGCTGTTCCCTTCTTTACAGCCCACTGTTTGTGTAATGGATTGTACAGATTCCATACTCCTAGGAATTAAATTCATCTGAATAAATATACAGTCTGCATTTGTTATATTGAGATGATGTTATATTTCATTGAGAACATGATATCCTCAATGTATCTACTCTAAATTGAAGTTTCTTTTATCTGTGTGTAAAAACATGGTTCACTAATTCAGTGATAGACATTTACACTGAAATTAATTCCTTCCAAGAGGATTTCTTTCCCTCTAAGAGAAATGTTTAAGTACAGCCATCTCCTTGGCAGGTATTTTACCTATAATCCTAACACCTATATTACTAATTACCTCTGAGAGAGGCTGGTGGTAGTGCCTGTCCTTTAGCCATAGGGCTGTAAAATTAATCATTTGCCCACAAAACAGAAGTCTTTAGTATTTATTCATTTTGAGGGGAATTACTCTCATCTCTTGTTCCACAAGAGGGTCCTAATTATCAGTCTTCTGAGTGTCTTCTTGTATGAACATCATTATGATGGCTTTTGAAGCTGGGCACTTTCCAGGTCTTGGTGCCTGGTTCTTTCTTTGTGCTTGGGAGAACTTTTATGTGTGGAATAATTGGGGTAAGAGCTGGAGAGGAACAGGGAAACCCTACCCTTCCTCTACTCTAGTGGTCCTTGCTGCTGCTAGTGACAGTAGCCATTCTCAAAGACTTCTCCTCCAATAGAGATTAGTCCTTCTGCATAGTTCAGTGATAGGGATTCTGAGAATTCAAGGCTGCTAACAGTCAGGGTATCTAGATGCACCTCTTGGGTATTCACTTTCATAACCTTTAGTGTTAATGGAAAATAGACACATCCACAGAAAAATTACCAAAAGTGTATAGGTCTGTGTTCATCTACCAGCCCATTTGAGATACTGTAGATATTGTCTGATGATATTCTAAAAGAATAAGGAGCTACTTTGCCTCCAAATTTCATCATACTTGGTAAATACTCACTATATTTGAAAATATTTTAGAAGAGCTTAATGTTTGTATTTTACCAAAAGTTGGGTTTTGTCACACTTCTTTTTCAACAGCTTCTATCGTTTTGTTCTGGAACCAGAATTAACTTACGGAATCAATAAGCACCTTCCTTCTGAACCTGTAGCAAAATTCCTAGAATTGCCAGAATCACCTCTTTTGACCCTAAACATGATCACCCCTGAAAGCTGGCTGGTTGAAGCAGTAAACAGTTCCTGTGACCTTGATAACATTCATTTGCAGGAAGTAAGTAATGGTTTGCAAACACTGTAAAACTTGTGTTGGCCCTTCTACTTCAAGAGGGAAGTAGAAATATTGCAAGATTTGTCTTGTGTCAGTTCTCCTGAAATATTTTCTTTGGCAATTGTTTCTTTGGTAATTTTCTTTGGTAAATTTTTCTCTGGTAATAGGCAATATTTTACCATTTCTGTTGTCATCGTCTTTTTGTCCTTTTCTCTCTTAAAAAAAAAAAGGGACAAGTCTTAAAGGAAAGCAATGGAATAGAAAAAAATCAGAATGCAAACTACAAGTTAAAGCAATTTACCTGCTATGTTGAGTTTTGTGTTTAGAGAAATACTGCATTTAAGATAAAAGTAAAGCAATTAAAGGATTCTTTGTGTTTCCTAGTTCTTGTACCCTAGGTAAATCTTCATATAAACTGGAATATATGACTGTTTATTAATGTAGTTCAAAATGTATTTCACCCTCTTTTAGTTCACAATTCTTTCAATTATTATTTAATTCTATTTTAATCCCCCATCTTCAAAATGATTAGATTTGTTTGAGTCAATAAGCTTATGCAAAATATTGAGAATGTTTGATTGACCAAAGCTGTGTCATTTGGAAAGCGTATTGTGAAGGCAAAGCTGGGATGTGCCTTACAAAGGCAGAGGCGCCTCAGCTTCAACACTCAGTGGAGAGAAGGTCCCTCCAGAGAGTGGTCCTTCCTCTTTGTCTTGGATAACTGTTTTAGAATTGAGTTAAGTTCCTGTGGATGGACTTTTCTTTGGGTTTTTTTGTCTGTGGGAGTTACATTGTGGTAAATCCCACACAACATGTTTGTGACTGTAATATTTTGCTTTTCCCACATGGTTAAATGACATAATTTATTGATGAAGCATTCCTTCCATAGATAAAAGGGGCAGTTATAGCAGAATATGAACTGGAATATATATTGCTTGAAGGACATTGCTTTGATGTGACAACTGGACAACCTCCTCGAGGGTTACAGTTCACTCTGGGCACAAAGAAGAATCCTGTCATGGTTGATACTATTGTGATGGCCAATCTTGTAAGTACTTAGTACAGGAATAGTCATTACAGTTGCACACTTCTTGTGAGAATTCTTCATGAGCATCTTGTTCTTTAAATCCATTTCTCTGTGTTGCAAGCTTAGTAATGCTAAAAGTAACAGGCACATCCTGGAGCTGAGCTCATCTCCAATTTGTTGAGCTTTCCCCCCTGCTCCTCTCCTGTGATGCAGTATAGGTTTGAATACAGCCTAATTTTATACTCTTGCCTGAAGTGCCTAAACTGGCAGCCTAATTGCTTCTAGTAGGAGGTAGGACAGTTTTATTCAGGCTGAGATTCCCTGACAAATGTAAGGTATGGTTCACATTCTGAATAAAATAACCCTTTTTGTTATACAGTGATCCAGGCAAAAGAAGACTCCCGTTTTAGATGCTTCAGGTAAGTGCTTAGAGCCTTGGTGGGACATACCCACACCTGAGAATTTCTCTCATCATGCAAAGCAGTTATTTTTCATGTTGGCAGTCTGTTGAGCAGACGACCATGTGACTTCTGAAGTAAAACCTTTATTTTCTGTTGGCTAAGGGAATTTGAATGGGAAGGATTTTGATAAGACCTTTTACCTATCTGCTGTTCTCTAGTCTTTGTAAATACTGTGTCATAAGGAATGAAATACTTAATAAATTGTGAATCTTTGAGTTTTGCACAAGTATTGAATATGGGTTCAACAGTAGATGATGTTTGGCATGAAGAAACTTCTTACAATTCTTCACATTTCAAAGCTTGCTCTCTGTGACTTTAACTTAGCAATAGGTGTTTACAGTGTTCCTGAAATGGCAAGCAATTGTGTTGACTTGGAAAGTTGTTTCAGACAAAAATTTTGAGTTTCAAAGAAGCTTTTCAATTTAGGATCTGTTCAATAATTTATTTCTTTGCTTCTCTTTTACTTGCTGTCCTTGGTGGAGTTTTTGTATGTAACTCAAATTCAGCTAGAAACAAATAGAGCACAGAAAGACATTAAAACAGACATGCAGGAAAGGTGATAGTTATTGCATCCCTGACACACTTCTTTCAGGGCTAGTACAAATGCTGAGTAGTTTATTGTTGTATATGAAGATGGTTGAGTCTGAAATGCAACCAGAACAAGTGCCTGTGTTTTTTCTTTAGGGGTATTTCCAGCTGAAAGCAAATCCAGGTGCTTGGACGCTGAGATTGCGTAAAGGGAGATCTGAGGAGATTTATCAGGTTTTTTCGTAAGTATGAATCCATCATTTGGAAACAAATTAATCTGAACCTGCAACATATTTTGGAAAGATGACAACACTGAAAGAAAGTGAGCAAAGATAGCATTAAAAAGGACAAGATGCAAATGATGATTTAAAGTTTGTAAGGAATACCTTATTTCCTTGTATTGTTGTTGTTTGATGGCTACATGTATTGTTGAAGGCATAATAAAGCCACGCTGCTCAGCTAGATTAGATGCTAGCAATGTCCCTTACTATACAGTTGCACAGCTACCAGACACTTTCCCTGTCAGTTCTGTGCATGGTTAGCATTATCTCACCACCAAATTCTCTTGAAATGTCACTCATGGTTTTGTTTGTAATATTTTTGCATTTCCAACATACTTAACATGTAATTTTAAGAGTATGTCCAATGGAGCATTGCTCTCACAAATTATCTCCAGAACTATCTGAAGGAAGTACCACAAATTTCCCTCTCACAGTTTTTTTCAGCCCTCTGAATACAGTATTTTTACAAGTGGCATCTTTTTTTAACAGGAGCATTGTAATAATTTCAGTTCTAGACTTTTTTCTTCACTGAATTCTGAGTGTTACTTAGTTGTCTAAGTCATCTAAGGATCACTGTAGTTACACCTCCACCTTAGGATATCAAAGCATCCTTCATTTTGAGACCCTGCATGTTGACTGCACCACATCTCCCTCTCTTGGGAGAAACCTCTGTCCATAGAAAGACAGTTGTATTCCTGTAACTGGCGTTTAGGTGACATCTCTGTGGCTTCTAGATCTGTAATTTCCACGGTTGATTTTCATGGAAAGGAATATATATGCTCACCATCATTCCAACTATTCCTTAGAAGAATCACCTTTTCCCCATGTTCTATGTAAAAGCACAGACCTGTAGCCTATGAGAGCTTTCTCCTGAAGCTTTAGATCTAATCACTTCTAGAGGAGCAGTATTGTTTATTTAATTTCAGCTTCAGTTTTTCTTTGTTTTTTCGTTTTTCCTGTTCTCTCTTTTCCCCCTCAAAGTAATTGTGGGGTTTGAAATAGGTCTCTTTCTTATAAAATATTTATTATTACTTGAAGCCCAGGAAGACATAGTTCCATATGTTGTTAATTATAGCTTCTATTAAAAACCAAAATCTTGCTGAACCTCTTTGTGCTTTTGAACATTTAGTTAATATCAGTGTTACAGGGAGAAATATTAATGGGATGTTAGATTCATTCTGTTTGTTTGCAATTTTCAATTTTTTTTTTCAGAAATCACTTACAATCTGTTGAAAAAGCAGAAAAACATAGTCCTTACCCTTTGAGGTTCACCTAATCTCCACCAACTGCATCTGTACCATTTTTCTAATTTAGCATTCAATTCTTAAGAAATATAAAGTGATTTATATAAGATAGCATGGTTTAAAAAATAATGTAATGAGGTGCAGTTGGGTTAAATAATGAAACAAAATGAAACAAAACAACTCTACATTCTAGCCTGGATCAAAGGAAATTTAAATTATCTACTGGGGTTTTGCTCATTTTCCCTCTTAGCACAAATGGGCTTAATTGAACTCAGCTAAGTTACTAAAAACTAATACCTCATGAGCAGTCTAAACAATGCAATTTATTTCATCTTACTCTTCCAACTGGAGACTTAAAGTACAACAGGAAAAGTATGTTTGTGGGGCTGCACCAGGATCTTTGATATTTCTGTTTCAGTATTAACAGTATGAAGTTGCTATCAGAGCTCAGGCACCTGTTTGATACAATGGAATTTTGCCAAGAGCTGTTGCAGTATATTCTCCATCCGTAAATATTAGTCACACCCTCCCCTGTTGAACTGTGAGATGAACCTGGTTTCTTTGAGGCACAGGCCTGTACATTATAAAGGGAGTTTTAGAATGTTCTACATCTCAGTATTTATCTTACTTGCTTCTCTCATAGTTGGAAGTAATTTGTTTTTGCTATATATAAATACTTAACATTTAAAATAAGCTGCCTCTTTCTTCTTAAAGACTGCATCTAACAAGGATAATTATATTGATGCAATCACACTTGTAAATCAATTTGTTACTAATAAATTACTATGAATATTAGGAAAGTAAAAATTGTTATACTCAGCAATAATCTGAGCACTTCTTATTACTGGGACTTTGATGTTGGTAGGAAAACAAGTAGGTATTACTAGATAAGATTGCAGAAAATTATTTATAGCTAAAGATACCTATAAAATCCTGATATTTTACTTTTTAAAAAAGCAGGTAGACAGAATATTATGTTTTGATGTCATGCAGACTGCCCAGCTGAAAGGTATATCTTTTATAATTTAGGAAAGGAGTTGTATGCTTGTTTCTTGGGCTTGAGCTTTTAAAGGATCTCCATTTCTTGAAGCCAAATTCTTTTGTCCCCCATATGGAAAATTATAATTTGTATTATATTGGTACTTACTTGTATTTGTATTAAAAGCATCTAAGTGTTTTGAAGTTAAAGTTGTGAGGTAAATAGTCTGCTAGACATGTTTTGCTTTTCACAATTACATAATATGAAGGTAGCTGTTATTACATATGTCATAGTGCTGTCAGTATGCAAGATATTTTGCTTGGATTTAAAAAGTTTGTTCATAGTAGGACAGAAATTCATCAAACTGAGTTCTGTGCAGAGTAGAACAGTTGGCACTCAGTAAAGATGGAGCCCACAGGGAGGCATCCATGAAAGAGATTTAGGGAGACAAAGCAATGTTGTTGAATTTACATCCAAACCAAACACTCTGAGAATATTGCAGAGACTTTGGAAAACCCTCTTTATCAGCAGATTCCTCTCTATCTACCTACAAAATTCATAGCATAGGGATTTTGAGCTAACTGAGTGAATAACAGAGAAAAAATATTGGTTGTGTGAACACTGGGGGCAAAACTGGAACACTGGGCCAGCTGCTGCTATCAGCAGTTTGTGTTTGGATCAAATTTTACTATTTTAGAACTTTTTAGTGACACACTTTATTTAAAATGAAATTAATATCTGAGCACTATGTATCCTTGTGATGCAAAGACCCTTATTGGCTGGGTGTGCATATGTATGATATTTTAAAAGTGTGAAAATAAAACTACAATAGAGAGTAGAAAAGTTCAGATAATTCTGAACATTGTTTTAGTCAAGGATAGGCCATCTCCATGAGACTTAGTGATTACAGGCACTTTTTACCAAAAAATGTATTAAATAGAAAATTCAGATGAGTGTGTAAAATCCTGCAGTGTTCAGGTAAGTGGTATGATGCACATTGAAACAAGATTTAAATACTTCTGTTTTCTAGGGGAAAAAATATGAAGCCTAAGGGGTAGCAGATTACTTTCTTAAACCCATTTTTTGTGTGGGTAGCTTTAGCAAGAGGAGCCCACATAATGCTGATAATAGATAGAAGAGATTGAAGGGGAAATATATTGAGGGGCTGTTGAGGTGTAAAACAAGAAAATTTGAAAATTATGTTGTTATTATACTCTATCACAGTAACATTTTTCATATGAGCTACTATGTGGACTGCAGGAGTTTGGAGACACCTGAATGGCTTTAAACTCATGTTCAGTAGGGCAGAGGTTCATGTGATGCTTGCACAGCTGTTTCTTCAGGGGTACAGCTCCCAAAGCCAGCCAGTTGAAAGCCAGTATTCACTATCTCAGCTCTGTGATGAAGCCTTCCCTATACTTTTAAAAGCAGATCTATTTTAAAAGTACATTTAATGCTGTCACACAATTTCTAAGCTGTTTTCCATATTTGCAAAATAAATTGTTGTTATATTTGAATATAATATATATGTATATATAATACTTAATCATGTGTTTAGCTGTAGTTTACTGCAGTTTTTCATTGATTAATAAATTTCCTGTGAAAATTCAAATAAAAAAATTAAGGTGATGACTGTGGACAATGTCCAGTGATGAATAAAACTCAATGTTTTTGAAGTTAAAATATAAATGCAAGTCATTTTTTTCTGTAAACAGCAATTCTAAACCTTATTCTCTGATTAAACCCAAGTAACAATGCATATTTTAATGAGACAGTACCTTTGCCTGGGTTTTTGTCTCCTCACAGCCATGAAGGAACAGACTCTATAGCTGACCTGGCAGACGTTATTGTGGTATTAAACAACTTCAGAAGCAAAATTATCAAAGTTCAAGTATGTATGCAGTGTTTCCTGGTATGAAATGAGACTTCTGCTTATGTGTCTCAGGCTGTATTTAATGGAAATATATATACTGAAATATATAATTTAGATTTTGTATAATTAAAGAGAAGGATGTGCAAATTAATGTAGTTAATTTGATCCAATCAGGTTATACTAATTGTGTGGGAGATTTGTTAAATAGCTGTTAAACATAGATAACATTTATCTCATCTAGCTCGAGGTGCCCAAGTGTGTAGTCTTTGTGACTTAAATCCCTTTCTGCTTAGCAGGAGAGAGTCCAAAGGACTGCTCATCCCTGCTCATATATGGATTTAAATCAAGAGAATGACCTCTTGAGACATCCATTTCTCTCCAGTGAGTAAGGACAGATTTTACACAAAGTCCAGATTCCAGAATGGAAGTCAAAATCAGTTGTGTTGAATTTTACCCTAGGCGACCAAATTTGTGTCACCAAAATTACATTACTTTCATTAGATGTATCAAAACAGCTAATGAAGCACCACTTACAGAGGAGAAAGATCCTCATAATACATTATATTTCCCACTATATATTTTAAATATTTTTAAAATATTTGTAAATATTTTAAAACACCAGACATTACTCTCTTCCCCAGTCCTGAAAGTTTCCAGAAGCCAGGGAAAATGTAAGACTCTGGAGCATGATGAGCCTGTCTTTAAACAACAGAGAATGGGTAAAAGGGTGCCTAATTTTCCTATTTTATGCCAAAATAGGAATATTATTTTATGTGAAAGGTGGTATGTGTATTAAGCTTATAACTACAATATGTAAGCTCTGCCATTCAGTTGAACTCTAGAATCACTTCACTGATCTGTAGGATGTGGCTTCAGGATAGTGTCAACAGAAATCTATGTTAGCTTGACAATATAAACATGTGAAATTAATATGATTAGATTCACACATTCAGGGTGTTAGAAGCTATTTGGTTTTCAAAAGCAATTTGATTTCTTTTAATCAAGGAAATTGAGGTGGTAAATGAAATTAATCTTGAGCCATTACAAGCATCTGGATAAGACAGCAGAAATTGCTTAAGTTGGATGCAAGAGCTTATGTTTCAGTGACAAATTTGTCACTTTCTCCCTGTGAAGGGCTTATGAAAATAACAATTTCCTCTCAGGTGACTTCCATTGTGACATGCTATCCTTCTTCCAGCTAATGGCTGGATCATAAACTTGTGAGGGAGGAAGATGAGAGAAAATTCACCATGTTTTTAGTTGTTGTTTGATAAAGATGTGCAGAGGGCTTGAAATGTGCTGGCTGATTTATTAATCACCATACTTAGTGGCTCTAGCCAGTTAGTACACCATAGTGAGATATCACAATACAAGTAGTAATTACTATCAACTACCTTCCCAACTTGCACAAAGACCTTTATTTTATTGACTAGGTACAGAAAAAGCCTGATAAAGTGAATGAAGAGCTTCTTACAGATGGAGCAACAGGAAAAAAAGGAAAGGTGGAATCAGTTGCAAGGTAATGCTTAACTTAATTCTAATTCAGCTGTTCCAGCACATGTTTATTATTACTCATAGCAAGTAAATTTTCTTACTTGATACTGATACAAACGTGTAAAAAGTCTCTCTAGAGATTTATAATGTAAATAAAAAGGGGGAAAGATAAGCTATAATGTCATGTAAATCTCCTTTTTTATTCTCTTCTTAATCTATCCTTTGTATTTCCAGTTTCTCTTCATTTTCTCCTTTGGCTGTTTTTTCATTTTGTTGTGGCAGGGAATCAGACTCAATGCGAAAATCTCAGCTGGTTATGTGGTACTCATGTATGTCAAACTGAACATCAAAAAGCAGATCAATGCTGCTTGTCTGCTCCTGGACATAATTTATGAAATCTCAAGTGTTTTACCTTTTACTTTCAAGTTTGTGTTCTTTAAGTAATTGTAATAAGTATCTCAAGCATTACATTTGGGGATAATAACTTTGTAGTATTTCTAATTTGCTGTTTTGAACAAGACTCAAAAAAGGTTTTATTCAGTTTTCAGTAGCTTAGGCAATGGTTGTCAGTCACAGACTGCTAAAGAAAATAAGGAAAAGGCATAGCAGTTCTACTTCATCTACTAATCACTTGGCTCCAGTCAGTCCTGTACACACACCTCTCTTGGTAGATCCAGGACTGGCTTCTGTTCCAGCTTTAAAATGTCTCATGATGAAGCCTCTTGTGCCACGAGTACCTTCAGACCTGAGATAATATTGAGTGTCCGTTGCTGATTTTATGTTTATCACCATTTATCCACAGATGATTTTACTGTTCCAGTGTAATAGAATCACAGAGTGTTAAGGGTTAGGAGCAGAGCACCCTTGAAGATCATCCAGTCTCAAACCCCCTGCCATGGGTAGGAACACCTCCCACCAGGCCAGCTTGTTCAGAGCACCATCCAGCTTGGCCTTGAACACTGCCAGGGATGGGCCAGCCACAGCCTCCCAGGGCAGCCTGTTCCAATGTCTAACCACCCTCACACTAAAGAATTCCTTCCTACTATCTAACCTAAATTTCCCCTTTTGCAATTTGTACCCATATTGACTAGATTCAGAGACCTTCCCAGACTACTATGCTACAACTCTCTAAAATTTCTTCCACCCTGGATCCACATTACTGCACAAAGGTGCCTCCTCTGAAGAATGATGTTAGTTGAAGGAATTTTTCATTGACTTCAAACTTCCCACTTCTAATTGGCTGTGTCAAAGGATGTATGTGCAGAGATCAAAATCTTGACTCCCCCTGAGAAGGTTACAAAGCCAGAGATCTCTCAGCCTTCCAGGTCTTGCCTTTTATCACAGTGGCATTCATCATGCTCTGAGCTTGGCTGGCCCAAGGAAGCCCCTCATGCAGTGAAGTTTATTTGCTCTTCCCAGTGATTCAAGGTTGTGGCTCAGGTGCATGATTTGAGGCTGTCAGCCTTTTGCCATCTAGGATCCTGTCAAATACCCTTCCTTTTTGTTATCCCACAATGAAAAGAATATCCACCAGCACATTGTTCACTACAGGAACCCACATGTGCTCTAAAATGGGAGATGTGTATACCACTTTGCCCAAGCCCTTTCATACCTGAGCTGCCCTTCTCTATCTGACTACTTTTCCCATATGACCTTAAAGGTCAGCCCAGCAGTTTTGGGAAATTTCTGCTTTCTCTAAAGCTTTGCAGAATCAATATTTTCAAGATCCTTGCATCAAACCCTGATTTTCTCTTTTCACATGTGATGGCTGCTTTATAAAGAGCTTGACACTCTTTCAATCCTGCTATCACTAAATATTAGACATGGGACAAAAAGTCAGGAAGAAAGGAGACAGACTACTTAGACCTGTGAGCTGCAGTCTGTTTAGCCTGTGAGGGTTCAGTGCTGCTTGAGAGGTTGTCTGTCTTCTTTGAAGATGCCACACCATGCTGACAATGCCACTCCACTGATGTCTCTCTCTTTCACCATGCCTGAGTGAATAGAACATGGGTTTCTCAAAAGATTATTCACACCACTTAAACACATTGCAGCCTCTCAGCTATTTCTGAGCTTTCAGCTTTGTATCAGTGGAGTGATCTGAATTCTTTTGAATACATTGGAGATCTGAGACTTGGCTTAGTTGCTCTTAAAGATTATGAGGATACCTATTTTTACACTTTCTAAAGGATACTTTTAAAAGGGATATAACCAGAAGAAAAAGTAATAGGGTGACTCATGCAGTCTAAGTGTGTGAGGAATGACTCATCTCACAAAAAAGACTATTGAGGTAAATTTCCAACAGTATCAAATGGCTTGATAACCATTTGATAACTGTAACCAATCTGGCTCTGCAGTTCTGAGATCTGTGAAGCAGTGCCTGAGGGAGACTGCAGCCACCATCCCCTGCCTCTGTGTGCTGGAAGGCAGCTGATTAAAAAAAACCATCCCTGGCAGACTTTGGTATTCAAAATAAGCAAAGAATGCTGTGCAGCAGAAACAGAAACCTCTGTACAACATACCTCAAATACATAGGTTAGCATCTAGGGAGAGGAATCAGAGTAATCTGAAGAAGAATTCAACAAGTGTTACAAAAAACACTGGGGAATCCCATCACCACAGACCTCTGAAAGTTATGAGAGTATTTTGGGGAAGGTTATAACTCCTAAGCCAAGGCATGTGCAGTGGAAGTAGAATCCAAGTGTATTTGTTTACTGCAGGATGTGTATTTCTTTTGTGTATTTTTTTTTTTGATTCTCTATGAACTTAATGATAATTTAGTAGGACTTTTTTCTGCAGAATTTTAACTTTATATAATTATTTATAATAATTCTTAGATTTTCAGAAGAAATTCCAGCCGATGAGAAGGAAAAGAAAAGTGATATTCTTAACATTTTTTCTGTTGCTTCAGGCCATTTATATGAACGTTTTTTAAGGTAAGGAGAGGTAAAAAAGGAAGCAAGAATTTCATAGCAATACTCCACATTTTCTTAATAAAACCAAGCAACCTAAAGAAACGGACTTTTTAAACAACATCCAAATAATAAATTTTCAAAACTGAGAAAAGTTGTATACAGTGAGAACTAAAGTAATCTTTAAGAACAAAATGATTCAACGTATAGATGTTCAAAAATACCATTATTCTTTGAATGTCTTTCATGTATGAAGTACAAACATAAAAGATGAAGTTCAGCCTCTCTGTATACAGACACAACAGAAGTGACTTCATTAGAGTTGTGTCTGTTTGTGTTTCATACAAAGTGGATTTACTACATGGACATATGGCCTTACTTATCTCAGTGTCCTTTCAATAAGGAGTGAGTGCTTTTAAGGAATTCTTACAGTGTTGCCTGATCTCTTCACAACCATCTGTGTTACTTTTTTGATTTGAGCACTGGTGATTTGATGGCTGAGTCATCTGAAGTTGGAGCACTGTGGTTCTTTCCTTCAGCTTGCAACCACCTTCATAAAGGGAAAGACACATTTACTTTAAAGGAGAAAAAGTAATCTTAAACATCATACTTGCTGCTTTGTCTTATTTTCGAGTTCATTATGTCTTGATTTTAAGGCAGACTTGACTTCTTGTAAGGCTGTAAGTCACTGCTTACACCAAACAAAGGGCACGATAGTGAAAAATAATTGAACCCAAAACAGGGATTCTTAGTTAAGGGTTTTCAGAAGAGGGTCTGACTCGAACTTTGCTTTTTTTCTTTTGAGCAACCTGTTAAACTCAACCAGTAGATTCTAAAATAAGTTATTTCAGTGGCCAAGTTAATATTTAAGGTACTAACCATTATCTGATTTAGTCAGTCACCTCTCCTAGAATAAAACATGTTAATAGATCCACTTTTGAAATTGTTCCTTCTACTGTTGCTTAGCCAATCTGGATCAAATAAGGCCATCTCAAAGTGCCCTTGAGCACATGCTCTTTAAAGCTTTTAATTAGAAGTAGATAAAAATTTCTACTTAAATTGGGTTAAAGAAATTATACTTAGAGTTTTAGTACTTTCTAAGTGCAGTTGAAATTTAATGACACGTGTGTATTTGTTTGTTTATTGTAGACTTATATTTCCACAGAATAATGATGCTTTCTGTCCTGCGCAATACAAAAACACCAGTTAAATTTTGGTTTCTGAAAAACTATCTCTCCCCAACATTTAAGGTAGGAGAAAATTCTTCCTCTTTTTTTTTTTTCTTTAAAATTTTAAGTTATTTCTTTTGAATTGCAATTGACTAATTATATAATTTAAATTAAATTTTCACAGTGGAAAATAATCCCTAAATCTATTACCTAGCAGTGTTAGGTATAAGGCTCTCCTCTTCTGGGACTTGAAGCCCAGTGATACATGATAATAATTTATTCTCTTTTGATAGTCTCCAAGAGCTTGCATGAAAGGCTATTTCTATATCATAGAAATTATATGTCTATTCTATCCCTCAGTTTAGCTGAGGATACTGCTAAAACTAAGGGATCATTTTAAGTAATAAATTACATAGTCAGTAAGGCCAACACAGCTGCAGCTGCCTTGCAGCATTCCCTTCTTTTCCTTATGAGTCCTTGTGTGTCTCATATATGTGCACCTGATGGATTTTTGTTCTTCTTTTTGTTCTTCCAGGATGTAATTCCTCACATGGCTAAAAAGTATGGATTCAAATATGAGCTGGTCCAGTATAAGTGGCCCCGCTGGCTTTATCAACAGACAGAAAAACAAAGAATTATCTGGGGTTACAAAATTCTTTTCTTGGATGTTCTTTTCCCTTTAGCTGTGGATAAAATAATATTTGTTGATGCTGACCAGGTAAGAAAAGACAATGGCATATTACTGTATGAGGAATTAATTTGGGCTTAAATTGATCCAGTTTCATTCTCTGTGGTCATTTTATTCAGATGTTGGTCTCTGTTGCAAAGAAAGACTGTTGCAATTGTACAAACAGAACCAATGGTGTTGCAGAATGTAGATGTAAGAATTTCACTGGTCTTCAGTTGTGTGACATTAAGAGTTGTCCTAAATTGTCTGTGTGGAGAGACAGGCACCTGGAGAGATGTGTGTGATCTTAAAGCTGCATTTCACTGAAAGCATATTGGAGTGATTCCATCTCTGGGCTGATTGTGAGAGGAATTCTCCACTATGGCCAGTGTCTGAGGTGATCTGGACCATTTGAACAACTTCTAGATGGCTGAAATTCTTCAACATTAATCCTATCTCTGTTTTAAATTTGCATGCAGTCCTTCATTCAGGAATGAACGTTGTATAATGGTACTGAAAGACAAAGTGCTGTCACAGATGAGTTTATTACAAGGTTATTAAAAACCTTGAAGCAAATTCTGACGTATTTTGGTCCTTTTCCAAAGCTCAAGAATAAATTAAACTTGGGTGTAGCAATGCAGACTGCAACTCCCTGCAATTTCATCTGGATACACCATCTGGGAACACTGATTGTCTGTCCTGACTACTGTAAGGACTTCTCTGTGCTCCCAAATAGCTGTAACATTTTTTACCACTGATAAATTACGTAAGTGGGGTTTGATGGAAGAAGGATTGATTAACAAATAAAGGACATGTGTAAAATGTCATTAAAACCTCTTTTTTGAAAGGACTTTACCATTAGATACAAGGATTTTTCAAATGATGCAGTAATTTTGGAATGCCCAAGGTGGGTAACAAAGAAGGAGGATTCTTTAGAAGGGACATGACTGGTAGATTTCAAAAGTTATGTTTCTTAATTAAGGCATTTTGTATTGGCCAACCAGAAACACTGGTCTGTGAATTTAAAAAATATTGCCAGTTTTATATAACTTATTCAATAAATGTGTTACATTTATTATCACAGATGGCCACTGTTAATAACATCATAAAAAATAATAAATAATTTTTGGAACAATAATTTGGTAACTGTCTCCCAGTGGAATAGTTTATTTATACCCCACTGATGTAGTGTCTGTAGCTTTTTTTAATAAAAGTTAAACATTGTGAAGCCTGCTGCAATCCCTACCCTCATAGAAAGAGTAGTAAAGTCTATTCTTGTTTAGATTGTGAGGAGTGACCTGAAAGAGCTCAGAGACCTCGACCTGAATGGAGCCCCCTATGGCTACACTCCTTTCTGTGACAGCCGCAGGGAGATGGACGGGTACCGCTTCTGGAAATCGGGATACTGGGCTTCACACCTGGGCAAGAGGAAATACCACATCAGGTGGGACAAGCCCTTGCACACTGCTTGTGCACTCTGGGAACTGGATTGAAATCTGGGTGTTGGTGTTGGTCACTGAGCCATTCAAGAGCTATTCTCAGTAAAGGCAGGAATTCTGCTGACATATTGATTTCACTGTTTTATGGTGGTTTCAGCCACTTAATAAAGAAAAATATCCCTTCAGGATGGGAACATGTTTTATTTTCTCGTTATTTTTATTACTATTGTCAAAAAGAGGGTGACCCCCCCCAGAAATCTTACTACTTTGGTTTTTTATTCGTTTTAGTGCCTTGTATGTTGTGGACCTGAAAAAGTTCAGGAAGATTGCAGCTGGAGATCGGCTTCGGGGCCAGTACCAGGCTCTTAGTCAGGATCCAAACAGTCTGTCAAATCTAGATCAGGTATATATGGTTTTGAGCAGTTTTGGGTTTATTTTCTTTCTCAATATGTATGGAATATCTTGTATCTCAGCATAAATGTTACATAATTGCAAAGCTGTTTGCCATTTACTGCTGTTTTAGCCTATTTTCAGGAGTGCATATGAACACAGCTCAGAAAACTGCTGATTTTTTTTAATTTAAAAATGAGATATAACCCCAATTACAGAACTTTTCACCTTTATTTGTAGTTGTTCTGTGTGCATTTATGTTTTTCTGATGATAACCCTATATTCTGATAATGGTAATTATATTTGTGTTTACCAAGAGCTTGTTTTCCTTTTTCTTCTTTTTTTCCATTAATGTAAATTCAATTTTCTTCCGTAAGTTAACTGCAAATGCACTCTGGTGGTTGTTGTACATGGTCACGTTGGAGTGGCTGGAGTTTGTCTCACTTTGGGTGAACCTCAGAAGGCTTCATAAGTGAGATTGTCCCTGCTTTTGGTGTTTCCCTTGTGGAATTACTTAAGCACAGAAGATTTTTACCTGCCCCTAGCAGCAACAGGATCCTATGGTAGCAAAGCCCACATTGCTCAGTGCTTTTCTACACCCCTGCTCTGCAAGCAGGTTTCTCTCTTACATAAAGACATTATTACTACTTGCATTTTTTTCTCCAGAAATAAAAGTAAAAATTGAAAATAGGAGTTCTTATGATACTGGAGAAAGAAAAGTGGGAATACAGCTACACTAAAAACTCAGACCAGACTGGACACCTGGAGCTGGCACAGCCTTCAGCTGTATGTTAAGAGCAAAAGGCTGAAATAACAGCAGCAGTCAGAGTTCACATCTTTCTGGACAACAGAATGAATTCCTGGCTCTGATCACCCATGCAGAGTCCTGATGTGATAGAGCTGTGTGTTCTCCAAACACAGTCTTACCCACATGCACAAGGTGTCTTTCTGAAAGACCTTTTACGAGTCAGAGGTTGCAGGGTTTTCACCATAATGCTGGTTTTCAGAAAATTGGTTTTATCTAATGTTCTCAAAAAATTAAAACTTCTCATTTTAAGATTCTTATATTTCCAATTACAGCTTTAATACATGATAGCATATATCTCCTATTAGCCTGTTGGATCAAATCAAAAGCCACTTAAGCACTAGATGTTAAGGTAGCTAACTCTTGGCAGAATGGAATTGGAATTACTTTGGAAAGTGAATATTTCAAAGTAGTATTTTCATAATAATCTGGTTTGACCATATTGACAGGAGCTACTTGCTGTCTTCATTGCTTCTTCTTACACAAAATACAGCAATACTCCTAGAAATACAAACCACAGTGCAATGTATTGGAGACCTGGAGAGCTTTCATCTACTGATAAGGATGCATTATAACTCTGTTATTACTATTTTTGTTTTAAATACCTGTCTGGAGTGCTCACTGCTCTTCTCAAAGAAGCAGCAATCCCAGCTCTCTGTTAATCTTCCAGCAGTGCCATCTTCATGGGTGGCAGTTAAGGTTCTTAAACCACAGAAGAGAAGTAGATAGAAGGGGAAATGATGATTTTAACTGCAAAGGAGAATAAGTATAGAACTCCTAGGGAGAAAAAATGACACATCATAAAAACTAGACTTCCAGTACAGTAATTTTGTACAGAGCAGTTTTTGTATTTATTTTTTTTTCATTTACTTTAAATCCTGAAACTAACAGCTGATTTTCTACATTTTACTGCATGTAACAATTTTTAAATTGACAGCTTCTAAAAGTACTGCAGTAATTCAGGAATTGTGATTTCATTTAGAAAGTCAGAGAGGCACAACAGAAAACCAGTCTCTCTTCTTTTGGAATTGAAATGGTGGTAAGCAATTCCAAATGGTGATCAACTACATTCCAAAAATTATAAGTTATAAAAAAAATAAAGCATTTCAATTAATGCTGAATGTCTTGGCTCTCCATATAATTTGATGTAATTCTTTGGTACCAATGTCTGTATTTCAGTTAAATTATACATCTTTCATAATGCAGCAATATGTGCCATTTTATTCTGTCACATTTAGCAGTGTGACTTGGCAAAATAAGATGTGACTAACACTTGAGTGCTGACATTTATTTTGAAATCTAATGTAAGGTTGCACACGTGAGGGTGCTTACCAATGGATGTGCCTGTTACTGCCCCTGCTCTTTGCAGCTCTGGCCAGAGCAGGTGCAGCCAGCCTGAAACCTGCCTGAGGAGTTTCTCATTTATGAATGCTGTTCTCTGCATTCTGCCAGATCTTGGCCCAGAGTTTTCATGACAAGATTTCCTGACTATGTAATAAAGGTCAAAAAAAAAAAAAAAACCCCTAGAAGTAAAGTAAGGAACTGAGCCAGAATAGCAGTTTAAAGCTTTTCCTTCTCAAGCTTGTTTCTGGAATCCATTTTCCTACAAGTCAGCTCAATTCATAGTGGCATAATTCTGTATTAGATGTTTTTTGAGTCAGAGTTATTTTTTTTTTCAAGGAATGGAAAGCTGGTTTCTATTCAATGCTAATTTATGATTTTACAAAATTTGTACAGGATCTTCCCAATAATATGATTCATCAAGTAGCCATTAAGTCTCTCCCTCAGGAGTGGCTTTGGTGTGAAACCTGGTGTGATGATAAATCCAAGAAAAAGGCTAAAACAATAGACCTGGTGAGTTGATCCTGATTTAGATGAGTTGTACAGATGAAAAATTTTGCTGTGATTTCTGAGGCATTTCAGGTTGAATGTGTTTCATGTCATGTAGCCAGCCTTGCTGGAAGGCACTGCAACATTGCATCCCTTCCCCTGAAACATTTTCTCCAGAGACTTCTCCCACTTGCTCTCTACCAAATCTGCTTACATTAAAGCTGAAATCTGTACCAAAAAATTCAGTGTTATCTCTTAACCAGATGGGATTGAGGCTTTTCATGCCCATACATGTATTTTCCTTATAATTTTTCCATAGTCAGCCAAGTTACTGGAACTGTGACAAAGTGCTGTTACCTGTCTGGGCACTATGGGCTGCTCTTGTTCTCCCCACTAAGAAGGTTCCTCCAAAACCTTAACATTGTCATGGTTTTCTTGGTCTGTTTCATTGCTATAAACAGGAGATAAAGCAAAGTTTTAAAAGCATAATGCTCATGACACTATCCATGTTTAGGAAGAAGAAAGTTTCTTTCTTTGGGAATAGAAAGAGACAAAAATCTTTTTCCTGTCATTATTATCCCCATCCCATTTTTCCCCCATTTAGATTTTTTGACAACACACATACACTATTTCTGATGCTTTAGCTATAATTTGAAAGGAAAACTGACAGTTGGAACTTGGTGTGATTTTTCAGTATGCAAATAGTTTTCTTTGTGTCCTTACAGTTGTTAGAATGAGTTAGTTTGTGCTTTGAAGACAGGTGCTCTCTGTTCAAAACCCACATCAGGTTCAGTTTCAATGTGCCAATGTCAATCTTGCATCTCCTGGGCAACTTTGTCTAAATTTTAGTAGTGTTGTGCCAGCCATGTCTGTGCTATGCTGACAGTCAGCAAAAAGAAAAGTATTTACAATTCATTTGAGCTAAATTCTCTGAAAAGGTGTTATTTTCACATTGGCTTTGTTTACATCTGTTTTAACCTTTCAGTGCAACAACCCCCAAACCAAAGAACCAAAACTAAAGGCTGCTGCCCGGATAGTCCCTGAATGGGTCGATTATGACTCTGAGATCCGAAACTTAATACAGCAAATTGAAAGAGAGAAGAAAAATCTAACATCATTATTTCAAAAAGGTAATTTAGATGCATATTCAGCTGTTAGCTTTTAAAAATAAAATATCAGTCTAGTTGAAGTTAAGACTGGGGTCAATAGGTACAAATCTTGTATTTGTGTAATTTCCCTTGTTGTTAGAGAAATGGTGTGGGGTTTGATAGTTGTGTGATGCTTCTTTCCACAGGAGTTACACTGACAGCAAACCCTCTTGTTTCATGCCAGAATCTAAGAGAAAGCTCAGTGGTCCTGTTCCTGCACCTCAAGCACAACCAACAGTCACATTATTTTGGCCACAAATATTAAGCACATTAGCTTAGACTTCACTTGGATAATCTAAAGCTCATGTCTGTTAAGCAGTTGGGGACTGAGTATTAATTTGCCTCTGCATCTCTCTCTCTCTCTCTAGGTTTATCTATCCAAGCCTTTTTGCACTAAATTCTATTTTAGTTAGTTTGGGGTTAAGGTTTGGTTTTTTGTTTGTTTGGGGGTTTTTGTTGTTGTTGTTTTGTTTGGCTTTTTTTTTTTTTAACTAAAATTGTTTTCAACTAAATAATTAAATAACATGAAAGCCCCAGACAAACAAAACCTAAAAGCAGAAAAAAAGGCACAAACACATATGCAGGACTCCCAGTAAGACTTGACTTCTTGGAGTAATGTAAAACAAAATGAAAAGATTATCTGAGCTCTCAAGGTTGAAGAAAAAATGAGCAGATAAATATTTATAAGTCTTGAGTGGAGGAACAAATACACTTTTCCTTTTAAAGAATTCTTAGTGGGTTTTATTCTTTGTGAAAGCTTTTGGTCAGCTTGTAGCAAGGCTCCAAAAATGAAGTTCATGTTCCTGAACAGACTGATTAGCAGGAAATGGAAAGTAAAAGGCTTTCTCCACATCTTACAAACCCAGGCACTGTCTGTGTGTAACTCTTTTGTGTATTTTTCCCTTTGGCTCCAGGGCTCAAGCATGATGAACTTTAGCACAGCCCATGACCAGCAATGGTGACAGCTCCAGAGTCTTCTGGGAAGGACTGAACAGAATTTACAGCTGTTACATTGGCACTATTCGCAGCATTCTTTAATGTGAAGTCAAATATTTTATAACTTAAAGTGTTATTTAAAACATTTTAAATGCAATACAAAATGAGAAATCCACAGGTACTTGGGGGTTTGGGGTTTTTTAAGTGGCATGGAGCAGCTTTCCCAATGGCTTTGTTTTTCTTTTCCTTCTCTAAAGTACAGTTTGCCCAGAGGACTTTGGAATATAAAGGAAGATTGTGTTCAGGACTGTCAGTCCAGGGGAGGACACACACATTAAATATGTACTTGAAAACTGTTTTGTGCATATTCCATGCATTAGGCTACTGTATTTAAATATCAGAAATTTTGATTATATGCCCATAGTTTTGTCACTCAAGAAATGCTGTGGTCACAATAAAGAACTTCATAAAATATAAGATGTCTAATTTAGACCATACAAAGATAACTCCACGTGGAAGCTAAAGCAAGGAATGACAGTCTTCATTTATTATGCAGGATTTCTGCACTCTTATTAGAGATTTTTAAAACTGATTTTTGATTCTTAGGCTGCTTTTGGCCACTTAGTGTGTGATAAAATTCCATTATGGTTTTGGTTGAGGTGATTTTCTGACCAGCATACATTGTATCAGAAGGTCAGTACCTGAAAGCTGCTTCTACTCACTTTTGATTATCATCATTCTGTTTATAACTGAAAATAATAAAATACATGAGTATTTTTTGACTATCAGTGGTGTCTCCTGTAATTTTCTAAACCTGTACTCACAAAACTGTTGCTTTAATGGGATACTGACATTTTGATCCCACAGAAATTGCAGGGAACAGTTCTTAAAATACACATACTTGAAAATGGGGAATTTGTGTCTCAAAGTGAAACCTAGTGCCTTAAATACACACCCTGTTGTTCAGGCTGTGCTAGTTTCAAAATAGGATTGCGTGAGACCACACTTTCTTATAGGAAGCCTTCCAGTTTAAATGCTTGAATTTACACAAGACCATGTAATTAGCTCTAAGTGGGTGAATCAGCAAGGATTGCACATTATTTTCCATAGCAGCAAATAACTGAATAAACAATTAGAGAAATGAAGCAGATTTTGTATCCACTGTCATTGTCCTCAGCTGTTGGTTACTTACCATTTCTTACTGTAAGAGCGAGTATTTAAAATCATGTTGCTGATATTTTTCAAGCCATATTACTAAGGAATGGGAGACATGCAGATTTTTTTACAGCTCTTTGTATTCTCTGTGGTTTTACCTTTATGTATTTAGAACAGTTCTAGCATGTCGCATACAGGTTTTTAAAAGTCTGTTGAGAGATTTCCTTTTTATGAAGTACCCAATGGAGTATTTCCTGTGCAACCCAATAGCAAAAGTCAGTAAAGCCTAATGTCAGTTCCCTTTATGTCTGACCCATTTCAGTGCAGGAGCTGTTTTGTTATGCTTGTTCTCTTAATTACTGTGGGATATCATGCACCATTACTAAAAATTCCCTGCATAACAAGGAAGTAACTGATTTGCCATAGCAGAGGACAAAAACCCCCAAACCATTATTCAGCTGTTTGCTGCATTATTTTATTTTATTTTCAAAATATTTTTCAGATTTATACTTCCATGCTACTGCCTGACTCTGCAGCAGCATTGCACACGGATCTGCCTTGGTATTCCAAGCTTGAAGCATATATTGGAAAACTTGCTTTAGGAGAGAAGTTAAAGGTTTTTTAAGAAACCTTAGTTCTCTTTAATTATGATTATCTATGTGAGCATGTTCTGCAATATAAAAAGTGGATAATTCATGCACTGATTTCATGTTCATTTTCTTTGTAGCATCCTGTTCTTTTTAAAATTGGTTTACCTCTACTGGCTTTAAAAAAAGAAATGGTTCTTTAAATACTATTTCCTTGAGATTGCTTAAATGATTAGAATATAATTTTATAAATGTAATTTGCTGGAGATAATTTTGAAGATGTAAAAGGTTTCATGCTGTTTTCTAGTGTTTTCTATATTTGTACAAAATGTTCTAGTTGGTTTTTTTTCCCTGCAAAATACTAGTTTCAAAGAAAGCTTTTTTTAATATACAATGGTTTATAAAATAATAATAAAATAAAATAAGAAAGGTCCCACAAACATATTCACTGCTTTTTAAAGATCTCTTTAAGGCAGCACTTTGAGTCATTAGCATGCCTTAGTCCTAAATCCATGGATTGTGTATGTTGTACAAAGTATTAAAAGGTTCCTCTGGAGAAACAAAGATGGATTATTTTCTGCTCTCCCTTTTTGTATTACACAATTACCATTCCCTACTTGGCTAATAGAGCCAAAGAAAAAAAATGGCAGCAAGTCCTCAACTGCCTTTCCTCTAAAGTGTTTTTGCAGGGAAGCAATAGCAGTGTTCAAATCAAGGCATCTGCTGTGAGGTGAGATGTAGAGGTGCAGAGAGAGATTGTTTTTTATTTCCAGTCTTTGTGCTCTGCCCTGTGAAAGGGATGAAAACACATGCTGCTTTAGAGTGTTGCCAAAACATGGCACAACTCAGGAAATAAGCAAAAGAATATTTGAACTATTCAAATGAAAGGGTTTTACAATTTATATTCCTATGACAGTGTCTTTTCTATGTCTTGATCTTGAGATCAGGTGGTAAGTTTAACAGAAAATGAACAAACCAGGCATTAGTGCAGTATTGTTGATGAGCCAGAGCTTTATTTAGTATTAAAAATATTTCTCAGTAATGTTCCTTTTAACCCATTCCCTGAATCAAGTACTTGCCTTCAGTCTGAGATTTCATGGAATCACAGGATACCAGATTGGAAAAGACCTCAAGAATCACCTGGTCCAGCCTTCTTTGGCAAAAGCACAGTCCAGGTAAGATGGCTCAGCACCCTATCAGGCAAATCTTACTGTTCCAACACTGGGGAATCCAGCATTTCCTAGGGATATTCCAAGGGCTGGATGTTCTCACTGTGAAATCAGCACTCAACAGAGCTTCTACAGGTGCTGCATTTAACTTCTATACAAGGTTCTCCTCCACACAGAATGTGGCTGCTTCCTTCTCTTCCTGTCCCCCACCTGCAGAAGTGCCCTGTGCAGTCCTGCACAGCTCCAGCTTCAAACCTGAAGAGCAGCATGAGGAAAGAAGGGAAGACAAATGCACAGCTATGCTTTCTTGTCATCATAAATATCTTTATTGTGAAAAATACCATAAAATAATTCCCACAGTTCTAGAAAAAACAGTTCTTGCTTTGTAGATTTATGATTCCATATAAAGACATTTTATAATTTGAAACATTTGATAAATCTCTGGCTAACTTTACTTACCCTTCTTAAAACATGAAACTGCTACTTAGTAATTTGCTGAGGGCAAAAAAAAATTATTCTCCCAATTATTTTGTTACGGCTTTATGGATAAAAGTGTGTATTACAGAGCAAACAATACCTTACAATAAGGCACTTTTAAATATAACTAACCTGCTAGGCTATCCTGGCTAGTTTCCAGCAAAGCTCCTATAAATCACGGCCCTAAACAGAAGAATAATTCTTGTTCCAAACACCAGTCTGAAAACTGAAATGATAACAAGCATTAAGGTTTGTTGTTGTTTTTTTTTTTTTTTAAGTTTAAACTAATACATTTTCTGCATATGTCACAAGTTTGAGCTCTTCAGTTGTAATTCCCTTCAAATCTCTTATAATACTGATCAATTATCATATCAGTATTTTACCAGGTAAAATATGCTCCCCCCACCTTCATTTTAAAACAAGTTGGAAACGAGTTTATTAAAACTGAAAGAACTCCACAGAGAAAGTTTGCATCTACATACAGGCCAATGATGGGAACAATGTTTCATGCACATCTCAGGGTTGACAAACTACCGGGACATTTACTTCAATGTTCAGTTACTGAACATTATTGCACTACAGACACCCACAAATAAATAAAGGCGAGTTCAGCTTCCTTGCGTGTCGCCTGCACCATTAACATTCAGCATGGGACCAGCACTTCCTTTGCCAGAGTCACATCAGGAAATGCAGCGCCAAAGCTGGAGAGCCTTGCAACATAAATGGTTTCTTTTAAACACAACTTGGTCTGGTTTCCCAGAATACCTCAATGCCCTTCAAAACAGCACCGGGGTGGTAACACTTCTTGTGCACAGCAGCTGCTCAATACTAGAAAGCCTTGTTCTCCGCTGTTGCGTTTTGCTATTGTTTCCAAAAACCTGTCTTCCAACAAAAGGAATCTATGAACAGCAATCATGCATCAATCATCTTCTACTGACTACATTCAAGCTTTTTTGTTCTTAAAATGTAATTTTCCCGTTCCCATTCATTCATTTTCAAAACGCACACTGTCCTTTTTTGTTCGTCTCTGTCCCGCTGCCTCCGAGAAACAAACCCACACTGCTCCAACATCAGTGCCTAGTATGAAGAATTTACTCATGAGGGAACATCTTATTCCTTCTCTATACAAAAAAAAAAAAATGAAACCTCAGGAAACAATTCTCTCAGCTCGAGCTTTTAAAGCTGCACAAGGGTAGTCCTTTGAAAGAGAACTTATTTCCAGCAGTCCCCTGGCACACAAGCACAGCTGTCTGTAGTCTTTACTGTGACTTCGCACAGCCCTGCCACTCCTGCATGTACGCAATCGGGCACATCGCTCACGCTGCTCATTCAATACTCATTTTCAAGCAGCCCCTGCTGGAGAGAACAAGGCAATACACAAGTGTTCCAATGGCTCACACACAACCCAGGGCTAGCACAGCTGGGTGGAGCTCACCCCTCAGGGCGGAGGGCTGACAAGAGCCGCAGGAGGACACGGACAGCTGCCCCCCACAGCTACCTGCCCAACCTTAGGTACTGCCAGCAAGCTGCAGGGGCACAGAGGCCAAGCCCACGGGGAAGCAGGCTCCTCACTGTGCAGTCAGTTCCTATGTCTGAGCCCCAGCCCCTGAGAGCTGTGCCAGCCTTGAGCGCTCTCAACAGCCCTGAGCATCTCCAACACTTTGAGCCAAAATATTTCCAACAGGTCACAAGCACAAGTTGAACTTGTAGAAAGTCATTCAACTTAGTGAACATCCAACACTGGAGTTTAAGAGGCTGCTGTGGTGGTTTTGTACCATAAACCATTAGAAATCACCATACAACCTCCTCAGTTTGAAGATAAATTTGTGAACACTGACCTTTAAAGTGCTGTTGAAAAACATTTTACAAAGCTGCATGGCCTCACAATTATATTGGTGAAGTACTTGAGGCAGGAGCCAAGGGTTCTACTTCAACAGCAACTTCATCTACAGTAAGAAACCCCTCCCTTTCAGACTGAAGGCCTTATTTGCTAATTTCATTTGTTTTACTGAGGCTGCTTAGGTTTTCAAGTGCCAGGAGTTGAAGCAAGAGAAGACTTCTATCAACTGATTATTGTTTTCCAGTTAAAATCCAATCAAGAGAACACTGATGAACTGTAATTCTTGCATTCCAAGAAAATGGCTGCTGATGAAACTCAGTAATTATGTCAGTAATTATGACAGATGCAGTTACAGAATGAGAAGACTCCTCACTCCTACCAGCTGCAGCCCTGGTAACACCACACAGCGCATTCACACAACTCCAACAACTACACCAAACCCATTTTAAGTATGTGCATATAGAAAAAAATTAGAAACAGACTTTTGGCTAGTGGGAAGTGAGTCCCTCTTTTTGCACACAGCTGTCTCTGCAGTACCGATGCTATTACATGAAACATAAAATTACTACAATTTCATGTAGTACTAACTCTCTGTTGCATCATCCAGCAGAATTGAAGTTGTATTGCATGGTAAGGCTGGAGTTAATATCACATTCCTGCAGTACACTCACATCACAACCTGTCTCAGTTCTGACTTTATCTACAGAACCAACAAATTGCTGCAGAGTCAGGAAAATGTCACATCAAATTTTCTGCTCAAATTTGAAGCAGATGTTTTGTTGAAGTGCAAACTACTCAAAAATGATACCTAAACAAACACCCAAAAATCACATTAAGAAAAGAAGCGTTCTGAAAATCAAGTCTTTCCCCCCAACCCCACCTCACTGCTGACAATTCCACCAAGGAAGTCATCCCAATTAATTTCAGGTTAGTGAACAACAAAGTGAGCAGTATTTCAGCTACAGTTACCCCCAAGCACTCTTTGTCCAGAGCAATTGTTGAGACTGGTTCAGTGCGCAGCCTCTTCCCCACCCTTGGCACTTCCATCACCAATCCAGCAGGTGGCCACTTGGGTTTCCTCTGAAAAATACTGGGAGATGGATCATTCTGCTGAGCACAACCAACAGTTTGTTAACGTAGAGACTACTGTAACTACCCTTGCCATGTTTATTAGGCTCCAATCCACAAAAATATTTACATGCATTTTTATCTTTAAGCATATACTTGAATTCTAAATTTAAAGTGTTGTCCTAAGTAGCATCTTACTGTTTTTTCCATCCGTAGGAATAAACGTGTCCTGCATATCCCACAGCAAATACATAGGCAGCACAACCCCCATCAGTGTGAGCTTGTCAAGCTCATCACAAATCAAACCCAACAAAAGAAAAAAGGAGCTTTCTTCTAGTGCAGTAAGACTCCGGGTTAAGGACAACATTATAGAAATTAAGATTTTGGGTCTTGAACAGAGAGACTTTTTATTTTTCAATGAATTAAGTAAAAAACAGCAGCAGCCACCCAGAAACAGTCTTGGCTCTAACTGAAGTGAAATTTGAATGTAAATGGTCCTCCTCCAGAACCAAAGGGGTTGAATCCTTGCCACGTGTTCCAGCTCCTGTGGAAAGGGTTGTTGCCACCCTGCTGACTCTCCGCATCCAATGGGTCCTCTCCCGCATCAAACTTCCGCCTCATTTCTGGAGGAAACAAAACCAAGGTGGAATCATGGCACACTAATAACAGGGCTTCCCCAGAGTACTTCAGCTGCTGCTATAATCTAAATGCAGTTTGCAATAGCACTTGAAGCAGAAGGAGACACACATATCCTTGACATAAGTATATCCAGAGTTGGTCAATCCTAGACACCTTCAAAATATAATTTCTATTTGACTTTTAACAAAAGTCATTGAGTCACAATAAGTACAGATTACATCTGACTTCATGCAACAGACTTGATACAAGTGTTAGTGTACTGCTTTCTCAAGATGGGTAAGGGCAGAAAGGGAAAAAGGGAAGCTGAAATGCTTATTATGACTTACACGTTTGTTTTGACCTTGATGTAAAAGAAGTAATTAAAATAAGAAGCCACTGCATCATTACCTGGGTCAGTGAGGACTTCTTTAGCAGCTGCAATATCAATGAATTTCTTCTCTGCTTTCTTTTTTTCTTCCTCACTCTGGAAGTTATCAGGGTGCCACTGGGATGCCAGCTTTCTGTAAGCTTTTATGATTTCTTGCTTTCGAGCATTTCTAGATGAATAAAATTACAGATAACTTCATTTTCTGATTGCCCAAATGCCACACTAATGAAGTTTAAAATAAACACTGAGACACCAATTAAGGACATCAGAAAAGTTATGAGGTGATGTTAACCTTCTTCAAGTGGCATTGAGGACTCTTTACACAAAACAAAGGAAGCAAGCTGCAACCTTAAGCAAAGATTCTTCACTCTCTCCTTCACCACCCATATACTTCTCTTGGAAAGATGCTACTGCCAGTGACTGCAGAATATAGTTCTCAGTCTGAGGAATTTGCCATCAGATGAATAACAAAAAACAGATCAAATTAGTTCCCAATTGGAAGGACGACCAATACTAGTTCAGAACTTTGCTTGCTCCTCATTATCAAGGGAAGTTGTTCAGTCAGTCCTTCCAGATCTATCACACTATCTGCCACAATTTTTGTTACTTTTAGTAATTCTTGCCAGTCTTATTTCTTCCCCAACTCATCCATATGACTCAGGGTCATCTATACTAAGAATTTCTTCCCAAAGAATTTATTTCCTCTCTTCTTGCTGTTTTTCCATTCTTTCTAAAGGAATTGTAAACAAATGCCACTTTACAAGCTGAACATTAAAAATTAGTACAGCAGAAGAGTGAAGATAGCAAGATACAGAACAAAAATTAACACTCAGCAGAACAAATTCAAGTGATCCGCCCTAGAAGTACTGGTTTAAATAACCATCTTTCACATCATCATATCTGGAATTAGTATCTCACCTTTTTACTCCCAGGATTTTATAATAATCCCTCTTCTGTGATTGCTTCAGCATTCTCTGGGCACGTTCCAGCCCTTCCCGAATCTGTTGGTCATTTTCACTATTGGCTTGAGCAGTCTCATAGTCTTTAATAGCTTTTATAGAAAAAGTCAATGAAAAAAGGTTTCACTACTCTACAAACTTCCAGTTAAAGAATTCAGCCACTCAACAAAACTGAAGCTATGTCATTAACATACAGAAACAGCAAAACTTTACTTTCAACATTACATGTTTTGGGAGTTTTTTCTTAAATTAGAAAATCATGGAATAGAGGAAATTCACTTTCACACATTAATTAGGTAATTTTCTTTCTTTAGGTTCATCACACTTGTGGGAAATGAAAAAGAAGGGAGGGTACCAATGTAGGTCACACCAGTCTCTGGACGTTACTACAAACACAAGGATGAACATAATGCATATCCTGGACTGGGATGAAGAAACAGAAACCAAGAAGAAAGATTCAGCAATTAGTAGTTGAAAAGCTCACTGCACATTAGTCCCACATTGTTGTTCAACTGAAGGATGAATTAACCAGAGTCCTTAAATGAATACTCATTTTTCTCCCCCAGTCTGCACTCAATCAACACAATAGAAAGTCTCTTCCTCTTTAGTGACTATAAAGACAGATTTCAGACTACCAGTAAGTTCATATTGTTAGCAAAAGGCAAATATTGGCTTTTTACACCTCTGCATGCATAATATGCAAAGTTATATTTTAGGGTTTTTTTTCCCAAAGGCATGCTCTCACTTTTATATCAAGAGTTTCATTTCTCAGGAATGAAAGGAAGAGACGACAATTTTTAAGAAATTTGAGGTCTACACTTCTTTACTTAAATTCTAGTATTATTGCAAGTGCTTAAGACACCAAGTTGATATATTCTTCAATATCAAAATTTATCAAGGGAAGCAAGCTGAAGTCTTTAATAAGACTGCTCTTCTTTCACTGTTACAATAATCCTCAAGCTCTCATTCGCAGATCCAAGTCTCTTAAGTTTCTCAAGTTAGACAAAGTACTTGCATCAGATTATTTCCAAGCAGATGCTATTTCTCAGCAGGTGTTACATTTGTTTTTCACTGTTTCTGAGCAAGACAGCAGGAAGTGCTAATGAATTTGTATTACCCAGACATCTGATACCACTGCAATCTTGTTTCAGTTACTGAAAAAAACCCCTCCAAAAAGTATTGCCAGAGCCCAAACAATTTCCTAGGCTACTACAAATCAAATGAAATTTCTATTTATTTTCATATCACAGGACACTGCCTTTGCTGCTTAAAGCATTCTGGCTTCTACTTGTATTTTTAATAATTTGTCCAGTCATTAAAAAAAAAACCCAAAACAGGAGTGTGCACTAATATCTGTGCTGAATATATGCTATCAAAACTAATAAAAGCAGTGAAAATGCAGGGATTTCATTATGCTGCTTTATTACACCAATAATGTTAAGCCCCACTGAACTTCATCTGCTTCAGGTAATACTAGGAGGAGCTAGGAGAATGTCCTCCAAATGCAGCTTAGATTGCTCAGCCTCACTGAGCACCACATCACCTACAGCACCATCATGGAAACCTGCTCAGGGGACAACTACCTGCCATGACAGTATTAGATTGCTCTTCTTTTTTTCTTAATCAACTTCTTTATTTAAGGACTGCAAGCATTAAGCACAGGGGAAGGTGTTTCAGTGCTGCACACTGCAGAAGGAATGCATCCAGCACACTCTGCAAGTACACATTGCCCTTTCCCTCTTTAATTTTGATGGTACACTTCAGTGTAGGGATTTTCCTCTTTCAGAGAGCTAATTGCTCTCTCCATCTGAGGGGTGAAGGTTGGAAGCAGGTGGAAAAGGATGGCAACTTCATGACCACAAGAAGTTTGCTATAAAGCCAGGAGACTTATTACTAATTCCTGGTATGTCAACTTAGATATTTAATCAATTCTTTTGAGTCACTATTTCTAAAAGCAGTAGTACCTCACAAGCAAACAGAAGAGTCACTGCTGCTTCTTACTGGCCTGCTATTTCAGGAAACTTCCTTTCATCCTGCTCCATGACATGAAAGGAACAACTATTTTCCAATGTCACTTTCAGTTTAAATACTTCAGTCAAATCTAACTCTCATTATTTCAATACAAGAATCTTCATGATCTCTCAAAAGGTAATCATATTGTATCTCTAAACAACTTTGCTGGCTTTGGTATCTTGCCTGAGTTTTTCAAACGGTGACAGATTAATTCTGTATGTGGAATGATGGCCAATTTCCCATCAAATATAAGTAACTGCAGACAACCTACATCCATGCCAAGACTGTTGGAGAAATAACAGAACCACTTTATGCTCTTACTGAAACCTCTACAGTAGTAAAGTAGGGAGAGAAAAAAAAGAAAACACAAAAATTAGTACGTTTTGACCAATTTTGAAACAGCAAGGCAGGTTTTTCCTTTTTTGACAAAACTTGTGCTCTAGACAGATAGACTCCTGTACTTATGAGGTATGCCAGAAATGGAGTCATTAAACATCTGTCTCCATAGACAAGCCCTGGATCTCATGTGATTATGAAGTAATTAAAACCATCTCATGAACACAGCTATACAAAGTGAACTGCATCTTGAACACTTAACAATAATCACCTTCAAAGTTCTGAATTACAAGTACTTTGAAATTTCCTACCTTTAACAGGAAAATAGGTGCCTCCAGCTTGAAAATATTTTTGAGGGAAGAATGAGAATCATTTTGCCCCTTTAAATATGAAAGTACAATTTTAATTGCTCTGGTGTTCTCTATGGCAAAGAGAAACCAGCCATCAAAAGATAAATGAAGACACCTCCAGGCAGATGAACAGTAATGGGCTGCAATGCTGTTGATGGAGGCTCTGCTGGAAGGCAGAGTATAACTACATCCACCTCACTGCTGTCAAGGGCAGGGGGAAGGCACAGGAGATGTTACACAATCTGGAGAAGCACAGTTCTGCTCAGCATGGTTCTTCACTTGGAACCAGGCTAGGCCAAGCCCAGTATGCACCAGCACAGGAAATATGCTCTCCCAGACCCCAGGTATGTGCTCTGTTTCCTTATATCCTGTAACAGGGAGGCAATTTGCCCCAGCACAAGACCAGGTTGGCTGTCTGCATTTGTGCAGGACCTTGTTAAAAAACTTTTCTTTCTTCCCATTCGCTACAGTTTGAGCCACCCTCCCTGGAGGTATTGAGAAGTGATGCAGATACGGCACTTGGAGACACCATGGTTTAGTGGTGCACTTGGCAGTGCTGGGTTAATGGCTGGACTTGATAATCTTAGAGGTCATTTCTATCACTCCATGTAATAGGATGCATTGTACAGAAACTCCATATGGAAAATGCAGCCTCAGGAATAGAATCAATTTACTCTCTGAGCAAGACTACAGAGATCATGGAAGGAGAAGCAATGGCTGTTACCTTCCTCTGCCCTCAGCACATGCTAGGGAAGAGAACAGTATTATTTCATGCTGCCATCTCAAGACATGAAAATGGAACTCCTAAAATGGATTTACATTACCCTAACTCTAATCACCTTTTACCTAAATGCAATTCTCTGACACTGCTGATTATATAAAACATCTCTGAGCTGAGTAATCTGCACAGTCTCATAAAACATCCTGAACACAGTCCACTGTTGTAAAGACAACTCTGCTGTAGATGAAACAAGTACATTCCACTTACACTAATCAAGGCAAAATTACCACCAAGTAGTTTTGTAAATCTGCAACTACCAGGGCTAATTAAGGATAACATGGTGTAGAATCAAAGTGCATGTTAAAAAAAAGCCTTTGAAACGCTGACTACATTTTAAACATATACATTAAGCATGTGCCAATGGCATAAAAGTGTACCTTCTTCATACATGTCTTCTAGCAAATAAGCTTCTGCTCTGTCTTTCAGGGCATTCACATTGGTTGGCTCCAGCTGCAGAACTTCTGAACAAAGTTTGATGGCTTCTGTAGCCTGCTGATTCTAGAGAGGCAAAAGTAAAACCAAACTCATGTAGTTGTGGAAGTTTTGTTTCATGTTTATCTTGAAGACATTTAGAGGGAGATAAGAAGAATTACCTTTGATAAGCAGTGACAGATCCTTTCTTTGGCACGAGTAGAATAAACTGGGACTTCTGGCTCAGTTTTCATTACAGACTCATATTTACTGATAGCATCTTCATACCTGTTTAAACATAAAGCGTAATATCATGAAATGTAATCACTATCTCAGGGTGTTGCATTTTATTTTAAAATTCTTAAAATTCACAGATTCTCCCATCCTTCTACCAAAGGACCTTCCCTTCAATAGCCTTAAAGTTGAGGTGTGAAACAACAGTGTAAAGAAAACTTGCAGGCACTTCAAGAATTACATTCCCATTCCCTTCTCTGTGCTGAGAGACAGAGGAGCAGGCACTAGGCCTGCTCAGGCTTATGCACAAGGTAACAACAGCAATCCTTCACAATGCACAGCCAAGGGTCTCCAGATTTGCCTCCTGTCCAACATGACACTCCACTTCAAAATAAGCATCTCCCCCACTGATACCTGAGATTGGACTCAGTTCTGTGCTCACAGTAAGAGTCCAGACTATCTGCACACTACAAAAGGTAGCTATTCACAGAGGTACAAAAAAGCTCCTTATGCCAGTTTTAATCAAGCAGATGTTTTCTCCTTTTCTTTTCACAAGTCACACAGTCAAGTGTTATTTGCTGTGAAGGCCTGAAAATGCTAAAGTTACATGGTTTGAGTGAGAAACAGATTAGAACATTTACCTAAAAATACAAGAGTGAGACTGAATTCACGGGTTGCTACAAGTTAGAGAAATGCAAGCTCTCAGACTCCCTGAAACTTTGCTGATGCTGTATTAAATAAGTGAAAAGAGTCCAAATTCTGGCTTAATAAAACTGGCATCAGTTCTGCTTATTCACACTCCTGATGTACTTCATTTTAAAAAACCACCTTGACAATATCTAATGATTTGTTCAGGGTCCTTACAGCTGGATGTCATGTGCTTGGGAACACAAAATTGAAGTAAAGCAAGAACTACAAGAATATGGAGGCACTGTCTATCATCGAACAGGGTGCATGAAAGAAAAAAAGCTCATCAGTCAGAACCACTTCTGCCATCAAGGCACTGCAGAGCTACTAAGTGGTTTTAGTCTTAAGATATGGTCCTTTCATCACAGAATAGCCGAAGTTGCAAGGAACTCTTAGAAATCTTCTCATCTAACCCCACTGCCCACACAGGGCCACCTCCAGAAATCTGCCTACAACTGTGTCCAAAATGTTTTTGTTTAACTCTCAAGTGGGAAGACTCCATAAACCCCCTGGACAACCTGCACCAGTGGAATAGAGGCAGTGTAAAAAGCATATCCTAATGTTTCAAGGGAATTTCATGTTTCAGTTTGCACCCATTGGCCTGATCCCATCACAGAACACCACCGAGCAGAGCCTGGCTCCACCCTCTTTGCACCCTCCCTTCAGGTAAATTGATGAAATCACCCTGTAGCAGAGAAGTCTCAGGGCAAACACTCTCAGCCACCCCAGCCTTTCCTTGCAGAAGAGAGATGCTCCTCACCTCCAATCTTAGTGGAACTTCACTGGACTTTATCAGTAGTTTCATCTCTCCTGCACTGGGGAGCCCAGTGCTCAGGTGGGGTTCCCATCAGTGCTGAGTAATAATATATGAGAGCTGAAAACTCCCATCCCTATGTTTGTCTTACTACCTGCTGCAGAAAGAAGTTAAGTATGCAAAAGGGACACAGTGGCATCAGAAGGAATCAGAATAGAATAGTTGCTATGCAAGTCAATATTTATTTTAATTGTAATTTGAGAGCTCTGCTCAGTACCCACTTCAACTGACACAGGCAAAAAGCATCACTTTAATCAGCTCCTCAATCAGTAAGTTGGTGCCTCAATTGTGGGTTTTTTCTATTTTTTTTTCCTTTATATAGCAGTGAATACTTACCTGCCTTCTCTGATGAATTCCTCTGCTGACTCGATCTGCTTATTGAGTTTCTTCACTTGCTTATAGAGGGAGAAGCATTGCTTATGGTCTTGGTCCAATTTCAGACACTCCCGGACCTCACTTTTCACAGAGAGGTAAGGAGAAGTGGAAAAAAAAAAAAAAACACAAAACAACACACCTAAGTCACCACATACTATGAAATTTTACCAGGAGACATAATGCAGCATTTATAAACTGTTCAGAATAACACTTGAGTTCTTTCACAGATCTCTCTCTTCATCCAAATATTAATATAAAGACCAAAAAGAGTCTTCCAAAATATACAGGGATACTTATCTGGATTTGGTTTTAATTCTTTTGTATTGTCAAACACACAAAAGATTAAATGCTACACTAATAACTGACTAAAGAGCTGAAGAGTACCTTTGAAGAAAAAGGCACTCTGTGAAAGAAATTATATTCAGCAGTTATCAGATGAATAGATAGGAAAATTACCATCAATTGTAACTCAGATATATTACAAAATTCCTACATTCAAGTGTATTTTGTGTCGTTTCAAAGAGAAATCTCAACTAAGACACAAACCTCCTTGATGGAGTCTCAGCCAAGCCTGAGGCTGATGTTTCACCGTGAAGAATGTTTAATCAGACTCTGATTAGGGAAAATGTGTGTCAAAATAGTCCAAAGTCTAAAAAAACTCAAAAAACCTCCAGAATGCAGTCATATGAAGGAATAAATGTTATGGATCCCACAGAGTCACCATAGCACAACCACTATGTCAATTTCAGGAAGAGATTACAAAATCTTATTTTGTTCCTAAGCACAGACAAAAATATCTTACAATTTGAAAATAATTAGGCCTTTAAGAGGAAGAAACTAAGGGAAGGACAACAGATAGCACCCAGCAAGTTCAAGAGCTATAGAACTCTTTCTCAGCATATCTCATGAAGCAAAAATTAATGGTATCAGACAAGAATAAAGGAAAGAGGCTTATCCCTTTCTTTCTGATTCCGTTCTGTTCTTCAACAGCATCCTCAATTGTGCTTTTAAATACCACCTACCCTTGAAATCACTGGGCAAAGTGATGGCCACCTCCCAAAAGTCATCATCACGGAAGTGACCTATGAGCTCACAAGATTAAGTAGGCTCTGGAAAGGGAATGCCTAATGCAAACCAATTAATTTCATGTTTACTTTTGGCCAGCTATAAAACAAACTTTGCAAGTATAATCACATGCATTTTCCATCTGCCAAGGAAAGAAACACAGGCTTTTTCTGTTCTCTTCACCTTATTGAAGGGACTCTGTGGCAGAAATAACATTGGAAGGATTCTGGAGATGAAGGCAACATATCTGAAATTATGATTGGCACAGAAACCACTTCTGTGCAATAGGAAGAATTCCATCATTTGTGCAGCTAGCCACAGAGCACAAACTGAACAGTCCAGACTGGGCAAGGGCAGTTATCTCCAGATTGCCTAGGGACATATGGGAATAAGACCTTAAATTTAACTCAGTATGAATAAAAGGACAGGGCATTATCAAAAAGTCATCTAGGACTGTCTGCAGGAATGAGAGGCAAACAGCTCTGCACCCCAAGCTCTTCATATTTGGATGCTCCTGTACTTTTTATTTATTCTTAAGCTTGTAACATAATGTAGACATCTTCGGTTTGCATCTTAAATTCAACAGAGGTTTAAGGTTAAAAGAAAAATTCCACTACAGGAAATTTAGAGAAGCACTTCCTTCTAGGAGAAACACAATGAAAACAGCACTTGTAAGCAACTCTGATGGAGAGGGACTCTGGCTTCTGTTTAAGGAAACAAGATGCCTGGAACCATTGATGGTTGGTCTTGCCAAGAACAAACATGGGTTTCTTCACTGCCAATCCTTAGTTTCTAGAAAGGAACTCCCTTTATCAGATCTAGACCACAGATGATTCTCCATCCAAACCTCACACAAGAGATACTTCATGATTTATCATCACCTATATAATTATATTTTCTGTCTCAATTATAATGATTAGAGGAAATAGTAAAATTACCTGAGAGATAATTCATGGTCCCCCAGCTGATAATATATTTTGCTGATTTTATAAAAGGCTTCAGTATTATCATTCTTTAATTTGGCAGCAGCTTTCAAGTCACTAATGGCTTTGCTTGGTTCCCCTTCCTTTATGTAACACTCTGCTCGAAGTTCCCGTAGCTCTGCATCCCAAACACAAACCTTGAGAAATCAAAATTAAAGCTTGTTTTTGGTCCATAACACTTCACTTCTTTTTCTCCCCAAAAGAAAAAATCCCATTTAATTTCACTTTGCCAACTGCAACAGCATAAGGTTCAAGCTGCATGCAGAGCTCATGAAATTAGCATCTCTGCTTCCTGGTGGATGCTGTGATGCACCTGCCCAAATAGAAAAACAAAGGCCTGAAAATTTTGTAAATGATGCAATGAACTCATGCAGAGAGATGAATTAAATCTACTGGCATTGCTTAAACTAGGACAGTCTGTTGAGCCTCCAGGAAAGGATATCAGAATCATAAATTATTGCATCTTCCCAAAAGAATAGAGGTAATGAACAGCAAGGACCAAGCTGTCAATTGTTCTCCAGGAAGAAGCCTGTGGGTAAGATGCAGCTCCACCAAGTTTGACCTTAATATCTAGATTTTAAGAATAAAGAGAGGTAAAATTGTCACAGTAAGGCAAAACTAATTACTCATGAGGAACTGCCTATCAAAATTTGATTTAGGGAATTAAATCTGTCTAAGTCTTATCAGCTGTTTGGAAATTATCTTAGAGGAGACTTTCCTGCTTTTCCACGCTACCTCCCCATAAACCAATTCCTGCACTGTGGCAGTTTCATCACCAAAAGCTCCAAGGTTGTAAACTCCAATTTGTATGTACAGAGTTATAGCAGTTAACTGTCTTTTAGTACATTTCTATATGACACACAAAATGCCCACATGATTAAGTTATTTACACTTGCATTATCAGGCTGTTTACACCAATTAAGATTCAACAAATATAGCTACCTAAGGAACAAGAGGAAAATTCAGCTAGCTATCTACATTTTTAATTTTGTAGGGGTTTTTTTAATCTTTTTTCTCAAGACTAAAACTGTCTGCCTATATACAACAAAAAATCCAGATTAAAAAAAACCCTGTAACTCCTATACTTGGCAAAACTTCATTGATTTCAGAAAAACTTCTTCCCAGCTTCCCCAAGAATAACAAATTGTAGAAAAACAGGAAAGTATAATCAATAAAGTTATCTGTAATTGAAGTTTAACTGAAGTATCTTTAAGACAGACTATGACTTCTTCTGCAGCTAGTGCTCAGCCCTCTCCTCTCTCCAACACTATTACAGACCCAAAGTGCTCAGCAAAACTAAACTGGTTACACCAAAGTTACTTTCACATCAGTAAAGAAACTATTACAAAAACAAAGATGTCAGAAGCTCTTACTTTCACAGTACCATTTGACTTAACACTTACAGCCAAGATTTCATCAAGAAGAGAAATAGCAGCTCCATAATCCTCTTGCTGGTAGGCAGATAATGCCTGTGAATGTAGGCGCTGCAGCTCATCAGATTTTGTCAGCTGCGTCTGGGCTTCTTTTTCCTCATTATTGCTAGGATTGGATTTGAGCTGCGAACATGAACAAGAAAAGAGACTCAAATGCTTGTTCAAGGATCTCTTTCAGTCCCATAAATAATCATATCATGGAGAACTGACTAAAGCTGAGAATAGAGTGAGTTTCCAAACTCCACTGGAAGCACTTCTACCTCTGAACTTCAGAAGAAAGAATCATTTTGAGATTCAACGCAAGATGTCAGAAGTCAGAGAAATCCAGTTCTTCATGCCTGATCAATCATCACTGGACACATCAAACACAACAGTCACTGTTCCCCATCACCTGCTGGATGTTGTGGACCTCTTTGTAACCTAATTAATTTACCTCTGCTATCAGTTGTTAAACACTGGATTCCTCAGCAGCAACAGACAGTGTAATCACGTGATCTAACTGCATCTCTCACTTTAAGCACTACACATATTTATAACTTCATAGCAGAAATAAATGAAACATGTTCCAGACAGCTGTTACTGTGAAGTTGTGTTTCTTACATTTTCCTCAAAAAGACTGGCTGCAGCAGCAAGTTAAGTGGCTACCACCAGGAAAAAGACTCAGCTGGGCAGTCATGCATTCTGTTTCTTACATAGTTTTAAACAATGTTTTGTCTACAAGGACTCTTATTTCTCTTAACCCCACTCTCTGAGCAAGTGGAAGTCTTGCCTGTTTCATTTAGGCAGGTTTATCTTTTCAAAGAAAAAATTTAAAAATATCTTTCAGGAAACTTTACTATCACCCAGGAAGATACACATGGCCAGAGAGAATCTCAGCCATTCCCTTGCAAAGCCAGGGAATTTGTAGCATTACTGTAGCTTGAAAGAAGCACTGACTTCACAATTGTTGCTGATCAGAATGACTTTCAAAGTTTAAAAGGGACAAATCAGCATGACTTTTTTTTTGTTTGTTTTTAAGTAAAAACTTGTATTATCTTGCATTCTATACACAGAAAGTGAACTGAAGTCACTCAAAGACATCCAGTACTTTTTTCTTTCCCCATTTATCTTGAAGTGGCCACTTCCCTTTTTCTCACCAGTAAGTTCTTGAAAGACATGTATTCTGTGCTTATGTCTCTAACATAATTCAACTTCAGCCCTTAGATGTCCTTTATCAGAATTTCCCCTGGTTCTACCACTTGAGTATATGAAAGGAAAGAGCCTAAATGCTATACCAAAATCATGCACAAGTCCCACACTGTCTTCAATTCCTCTTTATAAATCTTTTTGAACCCTATGCAATTTTTCATTTTACCTGGCAAAAGTCAAGTTGTACCTAGACCTGAAAATTCTCCTTTATTCCCTATGTTGTCTTTCAGCAAGAGGAGAGGAATGTGATCAAAGAGTTTTCTTTCTTTAAGATTCCCAATATAAGTCTCATAAAGCTCTTCTTCTAGTTAGAACTCTGCCTACAAGCCCTTGATGCTGTGCATCCACTCTCTTCCCAAAATCTGGAGCTTGTAGCAGAGGCAAATTTCTACTCCTGTAATTTCAAAAAATACCAAGTCCACAAAACTCTCTGAAGTTCTGAACTCCTTAGTTCCAGCAGACTTGTTTGATTTCTTTCTTAATTTCTCAGCATTTCCTCCTTAAAAATTAAGAGCCTTTGGTATGGATAAGCCTTACACTTCCATAAAAACTTATGATAACATCACACTCCTTAGACTCATGGTATGCTTCTTGTAATGTATTTGGAGAAAATGTCAGTGGAATATGAAAAGCAATGTTACAATGATGGAGGCAAGTCCAACAGTAACCAAGACCATTTGAGTCAATCATCCTAGGTAATTTTAGGTAGCACATGTCCAGTTAAAGACAGGGAAATTTTTCAAGGTATCATTCAAACAAAAGTCATTGAGCGTGTGCTACAGTATGATGAAAATACACACTCATAAGTTCCTAACAACTAATAGCATATTGCTATGATGTTTAAATAAGTAACATTAACTAAAGCAAAAAGAAGCCAGCTCATTCAGTTTGTGAAAAACATCCTGAAGGGAACTGAGGAAACCTCCATGGTTTGTGGTATCTAAAATCAAGACATCCATGCACTCAAGGACAGTGCACAGATGAAAGCCCTGCACTGGTAACATATCAGGTAACACAACTAAAATGACAGACAGATGAAAAAAAAAAACCCCAAGGAAATATTTAAATACCTTTTATTCTTTAGTTCGGAAGCTACAGATGATCACTGTAGCACAGAGGAATGTATTTGGAAATATCTAATGCTATATTAAATATCTCAGATGGGGTTAAGAGAGCTTTAAACAGCCAACTAGATTGCCTAGTAACTTAACCCAATTTGATTAACTTACAGTGCCATAAGATGGCCTCTCCCACCTACCTCCAAAACAGTACTATTACACATAACAACCAACCATGGAAAGCTGTTGCCCAATGTATTTTGCAACAGGCAAGGGTTTAGATGAGAAAGCAATTTGCAATGTTCAGAGCTCAGTCACTTGGTCTTGGCTGACATCTAGTGGAACTAGAAGCGGTGCCTTCAGTGTCGAGCCTTGAAATGTTTGTTCTTCCAAGGCAGACAGAATTGTCTATTCAGGACACCTCCATTTACAGTATTTATTGCAATAAATTGCACTGTGTTACAGTGGGTCTTCAAAGAGACTAGAATTTGAAAGAAATATAACAATTTCGTCCTTTCCTCACTTTCCAATAGACAAGGCAGAAGTTCTGCTCTAATTCTGTACCTTCCACAGAATTCACCAACTCAAATGCTTTTTTGAGCATTTCCTCTGGAACATAAACAGAGGACATAAGGAAGAGGAACATAAGCAGAGTCACTGACAACACTGAAAGGCACATACACAGGGCTGCCAGGATTTGCATTGTTTTTGTCACCTTTCCAGAAGGCCTACCATCAATGAAAGTATCCCTTTTATTTTCAGTCAAAATCACATGCTTACAGGTAAAATAAACATTCCAGGGCTTTCATGGCTCAAGGCCCTGGACACAAATGTTGATGCACCCCCAGATCTGTCCTGCTGGCTTCTCTTAATCGGAAACCACTAACCCAAACAGAAAGAACTTGATATTAAAGCATATGAATACTAAACCAAAGTTGTAGCAGAGAAATAATTACTATTCATACAGCATGAGCAACAACTTTGTAAAATCACCAAAGGAATTCTGCTTACTCCTTGTTTCTTGTGGAAAACCTGACCCATGTAAAACATTTAATCAGCTTGATTCATCTGTAGGCCAAAAGGAGAGGTTTCTAGAAATGTATTAGTATTGCTTAATATGTGAACACATAAGTCTGAATCACACTCTCTATCCAAACCCCGTGATTAATTTCAGCCAACAGGAAAGTACAGAGTACAAAAAAAAAGATAGCTAAAAATAACACATGAAGGCTGAATCTCAAGAGGCTCAGCTCCCAAAAAGGAATACTGTATCCTTTACAGCTAGGCATTTCCACTGCCTGCTCTCACACTAGCACTGCCTCACAAGGCAGTCAGTGCCAATATGCCAGAGAGGGCAGGAATATACAGACAAACTGCTCAGAAATCAATCACTTAAAGATATTTAGGGTGCTCACCATGAAACCTTCTCCTGATACTATGAAATTACACAGAAAGAATTTGAATACATGAATTTTCTTTTCACAAGTACTCATTAAAGGACAGGTTTATTGTTTTATATGAAGAATAGTTATAATGTTTTTTTAAGTTCTACACAAAGCCACTGGTCTGACAAGCTGCGAAAGTTTACCTGTCATCCTTCCCTCCATTTAGATGGGCTGAATTTTTCTTGCCTTCTCTCCCTCAAAAATGACTGCATCTCCTAAATTATTGAGACCCCTTTTTAAGGAACATGACTACAAGAGAAGGAATGAGAAATCTGCAAGATTTAGAAAACAAGGAAAACCTGTCAAAGAAATGGGTATTCTACTTAAAGATTTCAAGGTATGTAGCACAATTTAACCCACTCCACACACGAACAATTTAACCTATTGCAAATTACTACTTTAGTATTTACTCATTTTGCTTGAATATATTGTACTTAAATGAAAATTATGCTCTTCAAAACAGACCACTCTAAGTACATAGACAATGTTGTTCATAGAACAAAGGAAAATGGAAGTCAGATTGAGAACTAATATGCTCGTTTCCTAAATTAGCTTCTGGGAAGAAACTCTGTTCTACTTCAGACTTAAAGCCTGATTGAGTATTGTAACTATTTGACTGACCAAAAGCAGCAAATAAATTTTTGCAGCAGGTTTGGCAATAGGAGAAGATATTTTACAGTTGACTGGAGAAACAATTCCATATGCAGCATTAAGCAATACTTCAAGAAAAAGTAACTGCAGAGAGATGCACACAGAGACTCCCAATCAACCCTGACACTGCATAATTGTTACTGCAGCAACTGCGTCCTCAATTAATCCGAGCTGAATGACTCTCTCCCACGTTTACAGATAGCAGGGCTGCGCTGCTATCAGACCACACACTCCTAAGAAACTTACTGAGGAAGGAGCAGCCAGAGGTGCCATTGCTATGTGAACTTCAGAATAAGCTGCTGGAGCTCTGCTACAGACACAAGAACTGCCTGGTGCATTTCTACCTGCAAGAGCCATCCCTCGTTGCTGCCCTGCAGAACATACAGAATAACCACTCCAGTTTTGTCATCCACACTTCCTAGTAAGATTTCCATTAAACAGCTGCAATCTGGACCACACAGCTTCTTTTTTCATCGGTCTCTTCAGAGACAGCCAACAAGACAGCATCTGTTTCTTTGCAAATTCTTCTTATTTTGGCTTAAGGGACACATCAGCTGCTCAAACTAACAACTCTTGAAGAGCAAGCAAGAATGTAGAATGTATCTTATTCATACTCATATTTACATTAATTTTGTGCAATAGAGAGGAAATCTAGATTCATATTCTTTGAGGGCTTTTTTCCTGGGGTTAGATCCGCTTAGCTTTGCAGCATAGGGCTGAAATGCACAAAATACCCATCAAAACTAAAAACAGCCCAAGTGAGTTTTAGGTGGGTAATATCCAAGTACTTGTAGCTGGAAGCCGCACAATTCCTATCATGGAGAGAAAGTACTGTCAGACATTCATGAACATGGAGAACTCTGCAGATTAGGAGACAGAGGGATGCCACTGAAATGTACTGATTTAACTACTCAGTGACTAAATTAAGAGTCAACAATTCTTTTGCAACAGGTAAAAAGAGATAGGAACTTGTAAAGGTTGATCCATGATGCCCCTAGTGACTTCCCAGGGAGACATCAATATAGTGATGTCAACCAGAGTTCAACTACATCACTCTTTCCTGAATGAAGGCTGCTCCCTTCAGCTACCAGTAAGCAGAGATCATGAAGTATCAGGCACACACAAGAAAGACTTTCCAAAGTGCTCCTTTGCTTCAGACAACACCCCATTTCATCTGCATCACTATACTGCAACTTCACTGGTCATTTATTCATACAAAGGTTGCTTAGCTACTATGCCTGCAAAGAACAGGAAAGACAAACTCAGGCCTAGACAGCATATACTCTATATAGCATCAGAGTTCAGATGTGACCATGGCTCAGAACCCAACCTTAAAAAGTAGTGATGTAGCTCAACACTGGTCTCCAACTTACCACATTTTTGAAGTCATCCTCTGCTTCATCAAATTTCCCTTGCTTAAGCAATAAGTGTCCTCTTTGTAATCTTGCCTGAAATGAAACATAACTTTTTATTTACAAATGGGAATAGAGCAAACTATGAATACAAGTTTCATTTTAGTACAGCTAACAAGCTGAAACAGGGATCATGACACCCATTCTTTGTCTTTTTGATTTAACAATGTTCTTGTAAGGCCTCTTCAATGGCAAAGGATTGCTCTGCACCAGAACTGAGGGACAAAAAGCAGACAATTTTTTTGAAAAGAACTCATGTAAGAAGTTTCACAAATCAAAGTGAATGTAACTTTCCACCACTTTCCTGATTATAACTGCTTACATATTAAATAAATAGCAGAAATAATAAACAATTCCCACATTTAATTATTTCATTAAACTCTCAGAATAATAGAAGCTATGTAAAAAGAAGTGATTTAGAAGACTTTGATTTCTAATACGAATATTTTCATACAACAGTGAATTTAACATTTGCTCCTTTATTGTCAACTATACAGGACATGCCACTGCCCACAAAAAAGGGAGGTGAGAGAATCAGTTTGAGAGGACTTCAGCATCAGTTTCCAACTAGTGAGGCAGTCTCTGCATATAGTACACAGAATGGAGAAAGGGGTAGGCAAATCTGAGCTTGCAACAGTCACACAGGAACGCAATGAGATTAGGACAGTTACTGTGGAGAACAGATACCTCAGATCTAATGCTGCTTAAGAGAAAAAAAACCCAGAGGCATCTGTGTGCTTTCTTCTCCCTGTCTCAAATGGCAAAGCCTTGGTGAACAACCAAATAACCACAAGTGAGAGAAGTGTTTAGTATAAATCCATGAACTTAGTAAAACTAGTAGTTGGTCAAATAACTGTCTAGACTGTACTCAACATCGTTGCAAATTAAGGCACATACACCACTGCTATTATTTGACCCACTTTAAAGCCCTCTGAGGGACAATGATTCTCTATTCCTGTTGAGCAAAGTCTGAAAAAAACCCCAAACCTTCTTTGAAGCAGTTCTTTTTTTTTTTTTTACACTTGAGCAATCTTCAGTTCCAGTAATACTTACTGATGTGAAGTCCTGCTTTAATTCAACCACTTTACTTAAATCGCGAATTGCCGCTTTAGATTTGCCCATGGCTAAGTACACTGTGGCTCTTCTGTAATAAGCAATGTAGTTCTCAGAGTCTCCCTCTGCAAATGAACAAACAGTAATCAAATACTATCTCAAAGCTACTGAAATTTCTGGCACAGTGGAACTGTAATGACTAAAAATATATCAACCATCTGCCTTTTAAACCACTGGAAACAATGGTATACATTAATAAGACATAAAATATGCAACATCATGCAAGCAGTATTTTCTATGCAGTTTAATTATTTAACAATAAAGATTACACAAATACTGTAAATGCCAAATAACTGAGAGTGAAGGTCAAATGTGGATGTGTTCTTCAGCTTTATATGGGAGAACAGCCTCTACGTACTAATGCTTTACCTCCAACTGCAGGCCTACATTTGAAAGTACATTAATTCATCATTTTCCAGCCCAGGTGCTGATCACCATATCAGACACATGCAAATACTCCCAAAATTACTAATGTTAGTGCAATGTCAACACAGACACTAACTCTTTATATCATTCACTGAAATATCAGCAACTTCTTTCCTTAGTAGTAAAGTGGGCACCAACATTCCCTCTCACCAGCAGACAAATGCACACACTATCAACATGAAGACTAACTTCAGGGCCCACACATTCAATGTAGTCTCCTGGTCAAAATTCCAAGATCCAGCTACTTTAACACTCTCCAAGCTAGCACATACACCTGTACAAGAGGCAAACATCAGTCTCTGAAAACAAGAATAATATTCTTAATTTTCTTCTGTATGCAGTATTTCACAGAAACAGGTGACAGTTACTGTGGGCTCTCAAGGAAAAGTAACCCAATGTTGGAATACAGAAAACCTTTTACTATACTATTAAAAACATAATAATCAATCCAGAATTTGCAGACAAGAACATCCATATCTGAGGAACAGAAGTAATATTTTTCTTCCTCACATAATTTGTGGTTAAAGTTGAACTTCAAAATAAATGGAAGAAATAGCACCACCAATAATCTTATGCTCAGCAATGAAGTTTCATAGCTGGCCACCTCCATTACCAAGAAGAAGCTATCTGCACTCTTCCTCTACAGTATCTTGGTTGTGGAAATGCTGATCTCCAGAGCTGAAATTTAATAGGCACTCCCATGCTGTATGCCTCTTTGTATGTCAGCATTAGACACATCAAATAAATTCAAGTGTTACTACCCTTAAAAAAAAAAGCAGCATTGAGTCCTGAAGGTGAAGGCTAAGTACAAATCGAGGGCTGTAATTAAGGAACTTGATTAATACACAAAGGATGAAAGGTAGGAAAGAGCTAACAAAGAAAGCACATTTCAGCACCAGATGATTATCTGGTTTTACCTCAGTACTCCAGCAACAGTAATGAACAGCAATTGACACCCAGACAGAAGGCATAAGCTGGGATGGAAGAAAGAGTAGAAAATTTAACTGAAGAGAGGTAATATGGACAGCAGTTTTCATCTATTTCAGATGTTTGCAAAAAAACCAAAAATAGACTGCCTGAGACAAGACAGAAAAATCTATTTACCTCACAGTCTACAACGATGCAGTACAGCCAGGAAAGAATTCTTACCTCCTCACTAGCACAGTTGGCAAATCATGCTTAAAATCTTTTCAAAAAGGCAAAATCCAAAGAAATCCGATGAAAATGAGGCAATCAGGCTAAAATCAGCATCCAAATAAGAATCCCATAAAGGTCACAACTGAGGTGGTCATACCGTATTTCTACAAGCTGCTCTAGCACAGCTGGCAAAGCAGTGGCTTTCACCCATGCAGGCACCTCACACCACTGCTGCCTCTACAACACCACCAGGACCTGCACAGCCACACACTGAACTGGTCTCCTCATCAATCCAAGTTCAAGTTTGCCAACCAATACTAAAGGAAAAAATCAGGCTGCAGCACTAACTGTGCACAGACCCCACAGCACATTGCCCTAGCCACTGTGCACTAGCTGTGCACAGACCCGCCCCTCTTTGGCAGCAACATAGAAACCAAAGGAATAACAGACTGCATCTAGGTGGAACAAGGAACTTCCACAACAGAAAAAAAGGGAAGTTGCCTCCTCCATTCTCTTTATATAAAGGAAGTCTTGGAGAACGATTTTGGAGAATGCAAAAAAAATATTAATAACTCAGAAGCAACCCATGTTTCATTTACATCTCACTATTAAACCAAGGCATAAATTAAAAAGTATCAACAGTACGACTCATCAATGTATAACATCTCAGTAATATTCTTTTCACAGAGAAAAAAAATGCACTTGTACACATTATAACAAAGTCCAACAACTTAAAACAGTACCATGCAATTAAGAAACCAGTGTTAATGGACACTGCTCTTTACCAGTGCTGCCTCTATGCTTCAATTAAAGGATTTTAATCAGCTAAGTTGCTTTAAAATTCTTAAAAGCAAACATTTAACTTCTCAGTTTGCTGAAGATGCAGAACACCAAACAAGAACAAACTCACTATCTGACTGCAAGAGAGGGACGATTTTGCTCTCCACTGCCAATTCAGTATCTCAAACATGAGAGCAGCATCAGTTTCACTGAGATACCACCTACTTCAAGATTTAATTAAGAAAAAATAAGAAGAGAGAAAGTGACTATTTTAAACATTGAATTTTTTACAGCACTGGATAGAAGAAAGCATGGATAAAGTCAGCCTTTCAAAGACATACTCATACTTTGAAAAACATCATAAAGATGAAAACTGATCTTGATGGGATTAGACAGACAGGGAATACCTCATCAAACAGTATCAGAGTCAATTATAATTCCTCTCATACAGCTAGCTTCTAGACCAACAGTGACTTAAGTGTTTATGAATTGTGTAGTTAATTAAACAGTTTTCTTTTATCAAAACCAAAGCATAAATATTCTACTGCATCTCTGCTGGCTTCTGTCCAAACTGCTGTATAAAGATACCCCAAATTCTGTGATTCATGGAATGCAATTTGCAAGAAAGCAGGATATTTAATGAAGCAAACAGTGGGAAGAACCCACCCAAAGGTATTTCAGTACAAGAGTCACCTCCCTGAGATACATACCTATAGCTGCATGAAAGTGAGACAAAGCATCTGCCAGCTGCCCAGCAGCCAATAACTTCTTCCCCATTTCAAGCTGTTTTTCTACTTCTGCATTTATTCCACACTCAGCTCCTTAAAGAAAAACAAAAAGATGAAAGTTCTGAATGAACAGTTTGATTACAGCAAACACATACAGTGATAATACAATACATGTAACAAACCATTATTGACAGAGGCAGAAGTCACATCCTCCTGCATTTTAGCTAATCTCAGAGGTCTTTTCCAACCTAAGGGATTCTGAGATTCTATAAAGCACCCTGCAGTCTAATAACCTCATAGCATGTCCCAATTAGGATGTGTCAAAGTACAAAAGACATTGCTTTGCACCCCACTGTGACAAGGCACCAAATACACACCCACACATTCAGTAACATACTCTGACTTCCAATTCCAGAAGAATCTGGGAAGGACTCATAACACACACATGCAGCAAATACATACAGGTTCTAAATTAGAATTCATAACCCTGATAGTAACTTCATACTTAACTGAGAACTGTTTGGCTACTTAGAGATTGGCTTCTCATCTACTACACTTGTCTCATCTTTGTAATTTCCAGGGCAAACTTTTACAGGACTGCAAGTTTAGACAACTAAAATTCTCACTCCTTTTTCCTTTAACCAGTAGCATGAAAACCATACTAAAGTGGTAAGTCTCTGAAGTGCCAGTTTGAGTTTAAAGCTAATAAATTGCTGCTGCTCAACCAACAGAGAAAGACTATTGCTGAGAAGAAATAAGCAGCCAAGTGCAGGTACATGCTGTACGTACATCAACTCAGCAACAGCTTTTCCATTTGTCCTGCTTCCTGCAGTCTTCAGATCAGGGCAGAATTCCACTACAAATTACCCACCAGCTTATGATTATTAAAAAACTTTCACACTAGAAAAAATTTCATTTATTAAGAGGATACCCTATGCCTAGATTTAAGCAAGGCAATATACTGAAATCCTGAATAAGCACATTATATTAAAACCCAATGATTTATAACTTATTTCACTCAGGTTTTGCACTGAGCTGATTCAGATAGGCACTTTAAATACAAAAATGCAGCAGCATTCCAGAGTTGTTTTTTAGAATCCAAATAAAAATGTTACAGTACAACTGATTGAAGGAAAATATATTCAAACTTCTCACAATGAAAAGTGGTTAAACCACAACGTATTTGTAATGAACGAACAGTAATTTCTTATCACCAAATTATCACGATTTTAGATGTAGGAGCTCTCAACACCTGGGACCTTAATTTATTTTTTCCTTTCTACACCATGATACAGCTCATAATTCTTTTGATTCCACATTACAAGAAAATCCTTGAGCTGTCTCTACTAAAATGAACAAAATCCTCTCTGCATCCACTAGAGAAAATTCTGTCTGCTAAAAGACTGACAATAAGTCAGCACACTGGATTCAAGGGCTCAACTCAATTATTTGTTTTAGAACAATGATAGAAAGCAATTTTTTTTTAATTAATGGAAATTACTTTATGAAGTCCCAAATTTCCAGTGAATATTTTTTGTTTAAGTAGATGGACTTAAAACTGCCTACATCACAAATAATTATTATTTGAGGATCTTACTAAATGATTCATTTTCAAGTCAATTCTAGGCATGTAAAAAACGTATTCCCATTTTATGTGTCCAATTTGCAGCAAAAATGGACATTCTTCCTTGCCCATTTCCCTTCACCAGCTTAAAGCTTCAATCATCAAGTAGTCCAGTGTCCTTTAAAATGACAAAGCAAGTATATGAAACACAATGAAAAAACTAAGAACTGAAAAAAAGCCTCACCACAAATTTCCCTGGCTTTGGAAGTATGCTAGCAGTAAAGCAGGTATAAAACTATAAACAGACTGAAGTATTTAACATGACCTAATACCAACTAAAAACTCTTAAGTTTCATCCCTCACATGTTTCCCCATACACAAATACCTGAAATCTTTCAAAACTTGTCAGCTGGGAGTGGTATCCTAGAATTGGGCTGTAAATTACTCTTTGATGAACTTTCCATCTACTCAAATATGGCATTCAATCCCCCCAGTCTCAAGCATCCTTGTTTTACACTCAGTCACATCAGAATAGCTCCAAGAACACATTTTTCCACAGTAAGATGTACCTACACAATGTAGTGTCTTTCAAACATGTTGTGTACAGTACAGTTTTACAGTTACATAATACCTTAGGTGGAAGAGCCATCTTTTTCCTTGAAAATAATGAAGACAATTAGTAAAACAATGAGAAAGGTGACCACTGAGAGCAAACAAGTAAGAAAAGCAGGAGCAACATAGATAAATGAAGAAGCAAATTGTGAAGTCCTCTAGATTCCCTGTAAAATACATTAAACATTGACATACATTAAACTATACATTAAACCTCAGCTCTGCAAGCTGCTGAACATCCTAAATTGGTGCATGAATCTCCAGAAGCACCTGCATCATCAGCCTAACCATGATGAAAAGTGACATTTACCGTAACTACTCAGGAACACTCTGCACTGACCTGATGGTTGAGCTGTTTATTCACAGAAATCTATGCTTATTCATTTTCTGTAGGCAAACAATTGCTCTAAATAAAGCAGCCCATAGTAGACATCTGAAAACTGATAACAGAAGCACAGGAGTCCAAGGACTCAAATTCTCTGCAACCTATTTGGGTACCTATGCACTCTTTGGTCTGGGAATGAGCCTAAGAAGTAAAGTTCAGCTGAGGAAAAAAAAGCCACCAAACCCCACACCACAGAGCTCTTTACAGCAGATACACATTGATGAGCTGGATACTACAGGCCCAGTTAAGAAGCATGCTCCACCAAGAAACTAAATTTACCCAAGAGATATGCAAGCTTACAACTTATTTGTAAAAACTTCCATGTATTTTAATTTGCATATAATTTCTAAAGACTGCCTAAGTGTTAAATATTCACCCTGGGCCTCAAACAACCACACACATCAGCTGTTAAATCAAGTCAAATATTCTAGATAAATCCAGAGCCTGGAATCCTTGCAAGTCTGAGGAAAGAGTCTAAGAGTCAAAAAAAAAAAAAAAAAAAGGAAAGAAAAAAAAAGCCAAAACAACACAAAGAAACCAAACAACACAAACCCCCAGACTATTTCCATGTAATTGGTACTAACTCTGACAATTGTTCAAGGGACAACAATCAGAAGGCGCAGGGAAGACAAGCAGGTGCACCTAACCTGTTTTTCCAGTTAAATACACTCACTTCAAATAAATTATAACTTCCTGGTAGGATTTTTGTTTTATTAGGGTAATTGGTGCTAATATGTAGGCACCTAAGCCTACAGACTTGAACTATATCCCTGTATAATTGGTCCCATCCATATTGCAAAGAACTCAAGAAAGCCTTGCAAGCTGAGAACAGTTTCAAGATGTTGCATTTGTCTACACATTCCTCTTTTCCCCCCGGCAGAATTTCCACCTACTTTTCCCTAAAACTTGTTCCCAAGCTGAGTAACAAGATTATGAAAACAAACAGAATTAGTTCCTGCTATGTACCAAAGGCAGTTATTTCAATGATAAAGCAGCAGCATGCATGTCGTTAATCTTAACTGCATTCATCTAAACCTTTATTTTTCCCCCATAGAGGAGCTTAATGATTGCCTTATCTTGTCAGGAGAGTGGGAGATCCTGCTTTTGCAACATTTTTTTATCAGAATGACCCTGAATCTCAAGTTTGCTGTTATTTTTCAACAGTTTGGTTTTTGCTTTAGGTGTATTTGCTAACATGATTTTCAAGAATTAGACTGAACTAGGTAAGATATGGACAAACACCAACAGTTTCAGAATCAACATTTCTGAGGTTTGCAAGGAGCCTCAGAGTATACAGTAGAGATATGTGCAACTTCCACCCATCAACTTTTCACTCCTTCCGTTTGCAAAGGAAGTTGGTAAACACAGCAAAGATTGGCAGACAAAAAAAGCCCCACCCTCAAACAGCCTTTGTATTTGGGGCCAAGGAAAAAACCAAAAAAGCTCCCAAACTTAGGGGGAAAAAAAAAGGTGAGGGGAGAAAAAGAAACACTTAATGCTTCTGGTCTGACAGTAACTTAATTGGGTTCTGTATACTCAGAGCCCCTTTATTCTTCCCCATATTACATTTCCTTTCTTCTGCTACAAGGAAGGAGAGGGGGAAAATGAACAACACTCCTTTATTCCTCCTCAGTCACCTCTTTTTGTTGTGATTAGTGTGGACAAACAGCAGTAGAGAATGAATCTTCCCAAAAGAGGATCTGTGCCAAATTCATCACAAATTGAGGTGAAGAGGAGGAATCAAAAACGTTTTTACTAAGTGTATTTACCAACCAGATATAAATAGTATTCATCGCCATCAACTGTGAAATACAAAATTAATACAGAATGACTCTTCCAGATTCATGAATCAGATGACAAAAGGCAGACTTCTATTATCAAGACATCAAGATACAAATTTAGATGTGACTATGAATACCTTTAAGCTCAAAGACTAGTAATATTTGTGAGGAAAAAAAAAATCTTAATACTTAAATAACATAACCCCCCCAAAAATTCTTTAACTACACATTCTGAAAAATTAACTCCTAAACTAAGAAGTTTAAACTAAGAATTCAGTAAATAAGATCCAGTACTACCATTTCTCAGTTTATTACTGTACTCTACATCTTTATGAACTGAAGTTAAGACAGTGTCCCTCAAATTAGGAAATATGCTAAGCCCAAATAGCCATTAAACCACACACCTGAAATAGGTTGGCAGCTCTAAATTAAGAATCCTCAGCAGGAGCACCACATTCTAAGGGGGGAAAAAAAAGTATACTCTGACAAAAGTTACTATTTGTCTTCTAACAATACTAGAATGCATATTTAAAAAAAAAGGCAATTTAACACCACAGTGCATGGTCTAATGCAGGGTATCTTTCCCACAGTATGTTCCTGTTGCCACCTGACCAGATTAACTATTTAATTTAGTGTATCAACTGAATTTTTAATGTTAACCTACATCTTCCTTAAGCCCATAGCCTTTTTCTGACTACTGACAGCTTCAGTTCCACTTCCATCTGCCACTGGCAGGAAAAGAATGTCCCTCAGGTGAAACCCTGACCGTAACCACCATTCTATAGCAGAGTTAGAAACCTAACAGCAGTCTGTGAATAAAAGTCTGGCTACCCAGGTGTTGCTGGCAGGATACTATGAAAGTAAATAAGCTACACAAAGCACAGATAAGCTGAACTTCAAATACTAATGGACAGAGGTGAAAAAAAAAACCAACAAAAAACCAACAGAAACCATAACAACAAAACAAAAACAGAACCAATTCAACGCAACCATCAAAAGCCTCAGCGAATCTCTAAGTGTGGTACTAACGCTGCCTGCGGCTGAGAAGGGCAACTAGAAAAGCCTTTGAACTTCGGAACTACACGAAATCCACACGGGAGTGGGAAATTCACGGCTAGCACAGAACGCCAATGCTGTCACCCAGCTGCACTCGAGGACACCAGGGCACCCGAGGCCTGGCAGTGGCGGGCGGCAGCCCCAGCCCGTCCGGGAGCAGGCCGGGCAGCGCACACACAGCGAGCCGCCTCCAAGCGCTCCGCCAGGATCTGCCACTAACCCCAACAGGTCACGGCAGGGCCGTGCCCTCGCTACGCACCCCTCGCACAGCCCCGAGCGATGAGCTGGCAGCGCTGTACCTCCCTCCTCACACCCCTGCCCGAAATATGCCCCCCCCTTAAGACGACACGGGCCCGGGGAGGCGGCGGGGGAGCGTGGGGTGTGTGCCCCGCCGCCATGGCGGACACCGCGCAGCCCCGGCAGGAGGGACGGAGGAAGGGAGACGAGCCACCGCCACCACGGCCGAGGGCCCGACCCCGACGGGCCACGGCACTGCCCCCCTCGCGACGCAGCCCCACAGGGACCCCTGCCCGGCTCACCCTGGTACTGCAGGTCGAGGAGCACGAGCAGGAAGGGCAGCGCGGAGCCCAGGCGCCCGGCCGAGGCAGCGGGGGACACCATCTCCTCCTCCGTGGCCGCCCCCGGTCCCGACAGTGGCGGCTCCGGGCCGGGCCCAACCGAGCGGCGGCTCCAGCTCCTCCGGGCAGGGTCGTGGGCGACGCTGATTGGCCGCGCCGCGCGCACCCGCCCCTGCCTGGCGCCCGCCGCCGGACGTGAGGGAGCGGCGCGAGCGTGCCCGCCCCGGCGCGTCGGCCCCGCCCCAGCGCGGCGCCTCACCGAACATGGCGGCGCGGCCGACACGGGCCCTCAGCTGAGATGCCGGCGCCCCGCCCCGGCCGCCCGCTGTAAGGCGCACGGGGCGTGTGCCTGGCTGCGTCTGCATTTCGTCTCCTGTCTCTTTGCCCTCTCCTGCCCTGCTCGTCTTGACATCCCTTGAGTGAAAAGTAGTTAACGATTTGCCCAGAGAATTATAGAGACTGAAAATCGGACTGGGAAATACAGCCTTGCCTTATCACAGAAGCACAGAATTTCCTGAGTTAGGATCCATCAGGGTCATTGAGTCCAACTCCTGGCCCTCCACAGGACATCCCAGGAATCACACCATGTGCCTGAGAGAATTTTCCGAACACCTCTTGAGCTCTGTCAGGCTGGTGCTGTGACCACTGCCCTGGGGAGCCTGTTCCAGAGCCCAACCCTCTGGAGGCAGAAACTTTTTCTAATATCCAACCTAAACCTCCCTGACACAACTCCAGGCCATTCCCTCAGTCCTGTCACTGTCACTGCAGAGAAGAGATCAGTGTCTGCCCCTTCTCTTCCCCTCATGAGGAAGCTGTAACTGCAGTGGGGTCTCCCCTCAGTCTCCTCCTGGCTGAACAGCCCAAGTGACCTCAGCTGCTCCTCATATGGCTTCCCCTCCAGGCCCTTTATCCTCATGGCCCTCCTTTGGACACCCTCTAACAACTTCATGTGTTTCTTAGATTGTTGCACTCAAAACTGCACACAATTTTCAAGGTGAGGCCACACCACTGCAGAGTAGGACAATCACCTCCCTATATTGCAAAGCAATGTAGCTGAAATATAAAAACTCTTTCAAATGGATTCATCAAAATTAGGCTGGTTTCACAAACAAGTTCCTTCAGAATTCTTGAGTCTGGCATGAAAGGGTGGATGAGAAAGACTACACTAATGTTCAAAGTGCTGGAAAGATGGAAAGCTAAGGAATTTCTCCTGAGCTGCTGCTGGTAATATATCAGAGGGCAGTAATTAGCAAGGAATGACTCTTGAAGCTACTCGTTGCTTCAGAGACAGTGAACTGAATAAGGTGACATTTGGTGGAGACAGTTATATCTGTGGAGGACCCAAGTTTGCTTAGTGAAACAACTGATAGATAGAATTTCATTAATGATCTCAATTCCAAAATCACCCTAATGAAAGTTTCCTGATCCAGGAATATAAAAGCAATATAGCAGACTGAACTGAGCAGACAATCACTGTTACAATATAGAAGCAATATAGGGACTGTTGTGTTGTATGCACAATGTAGTATGAACATAAAGGAGGAGGTGAGAGAGCATGATAACACAGAGGTAGTATTCTCAGGACTACTTCTTGTAAGAGGTTTCTCAGTCCTTGTACCTCGTTTTTGTTCTCACCTATGTACATCCCTGTCAGAAACTTAGCTGTGATGGAGCTAAATGAAATAGTAGTGTACATCTGCTTAACATGGGATTCTTGTTCATGTAGGCTCATCTTTTGGGAATTTCACATTTGGATTGGTGTACACAGGAGAGAGCTGTGGGGAAATTCCTTTATCTGGGTTCCTTAACAGTAAATGGAAACAGAAAGGCTCCTGCTACCCACAGTTCAGCACAAGAACTTAATTTACATGCTGTAAATTTGCACTTGGAAAAGCTGATATTTGTCATTGGACTTGAAAGGGAGTGTGAGTGTCCAGTCCAGTCTTGTCAAGGGCAAGGGAGTAAAATATTAAATTTATGAAAATATGCCCTTATTAAAACATGTATTTTTTTAGGGCATAGAATATGTTTCAATTAAAATGGGACTCTGAAAATCAATACGATTTGCTTTAAATATTGAGATACTGTAATTTTTCTGAAAGAAATAATTTTATTTTGAAAATATATGAAAAATGTTAACATTAATGAACTCTTCCTGTTTCTTGATTGAAGCAATTTCTGAAATTCAGTCTATTTCCATAACTAGTTTTGATTTCCCTGAAACTGGTTTTGGTTCACCTATCATTATTTACATATATTTTTCCCAGCTCAACTCCAAATTTCAAACCTCTGTGATACCAGGAAGCTATTTTGTTTCTCTTGAATGTCTCTGATTTTATAAACTGTGAAAAATACCACTGACAAAGTGCTGTGCCGTCACTGAAGGTGTTTGTTCTTACTTTATGTCTGCCAAAACACCGAACGAGCAAAGCTTGCACTTCCAAACACTTTAACCAGAATTTAGAGCATGCATGTGTACAGCCTCACCTCTGCCTCCTCTAGCAGACATCTCCATACTCTTCCTTCCTAAGTGGATGTTTCCATCTCTCAAGACATTCATTCAAGCCACTGGCAACAGAACACCCCTCATGCAGAATTTTACAAGTTCTTGTATGCCATTGGTCTGTGATGCCATCTAGCATCCTCTTTTACCCACCCAACTGCAGGCTGTTCTAGCCACATCAGTGAAAAAGTACAATGTAGTGGTTAAAAAAAGAACAAATATCTAATGTATGCCATTAAAAATTCATCTAGAGGTAGTTAAGTGTTAAAATCCAAGTACTTGCTTGTGTGACCTTTCTATTGCTGCAATTGCATCAATGGTTTCAGTGTCTTTGCAAACATTTCTCTATAGTTAATTCCCTCTGAGTTTGGAAGAAAGGAAGATAAATGAGCTGTCCATCTCAGTAAAATCCAGCTGGACTTGTTATGTAAAGAGAAATTTTTAAGATAAACTGTTTTATTGAAGATAAAAAAGATTTAATTTGAAAAGAGTCTGAAGCACTCAAACTTAAAAATAAAATTTATTAAAATACATAGAGCATCATCTATTCAAACTGCTTAATTGTGGCTGATGGCATTTGTTGGATTGAAGGAGGTGACACAAAGGGGTCAGGAGAGTGTTTCATTCTACCTTTCTTTTAAATATTTTGTTTTCCTGTGATAAAAATACATAGATTATTTCCTCAGGTAAACTGAATGATGGAAAGTTTGAACAAATGGAAGTATTATAGGTATTTGTCACGGTTTAACTCCAGCCAGCAACTAAGCTCACTTGAAAATTGAAAAATGGGCCATGGTGGGAACTGTCAGGAAGGAAAAGATTAAATAAACTAAGAATCTGGCTAGACTCCTTATTATACTTGCACCATTCTGGTGAAGTCAGCTTTCCACCAGAGTTAATGATTACTTGTATGCGTCACTCTGAGAACGCTGTAGGAGAGAGGTTACTGAAGAGTGTATTTCTCAGCTCCCAAGACAGTTTGTCCACTGCCCTCTCAAATTAAAACATCATGTACCACATGTGTAGTCCTCCTCCATAGTACAAAATAGACAAATAACTTTTTCACTTAACACATTGCATCAGTGCTCTGGGGGCATTGCCAGGCCTGGCTGTCCCTGCCCAGCCTCCCTCAGTGCCCAGTACCTCTGCTACTCAGGCCATTTCCCAAATAGCCATTGCCCAGATGTCATCATAATTCACCCCACAATCAGAATACTCTCCTTTTTCTGTTCTCCAGTTGCTCCTCTATGTGCCTCATAAATACCTTGCAATGCTCTTAGCCCTCTCCTAGTAAAACCACACATGTTTTAGAAGAGTACTTTTGTCACCAAAAGGTATATAAGGGTAGAACTCAGCACTAATGTGGGTTAAAGAATACCCACCCTTGCCAAGTGAGGCTGTACCACCTACAGCAAGTAATTAAAGATTAATCAAGCTCTGGAACAAATTAAGAGTAAAAGAATGAAAGGGTGAGAACCACCCCTTCAGCATAAAAATCTTGGTTATAGCTCTCATCCAAGGCCTGCTTGTGTATTTTGTATTAAACAGATACTAGAATAAGCAACCAAAATCCACATTTCTGCACACTTCATATACCACTCCCCTCATCAACTGAAGAGCATTTCCAGCATTTTTGCACACAGTTAGCATTTACTTTTATATAAAAACCACTTTCATAGCAAGAGAGATCCTTAGAAGGCATGCTGAACAGACTGCAGTGTTGTCATTAGGGCATTCTAAGGGCATGGGGTATAAAATTTCTTGGGCACCCAAGGGCCTGCACTTGTTCATCTTGCTCTCTGAGTGCTCCAACTATTCACATAAACTGCTCATCAACTTATATTGCATATTTGCCTCTAGGGCTGACCCACACAGGCTGTGACTGTCACACTGTAGGTTTTCAAAGTCCTCTCTTAATTAAGGTTTACCACACTAAAGCCTTCATAAAGCATTTTCTTCTGGCAATGCCTGCTTTAGTAGCCCAACAGATGCATAGCTGAAGAAGTAAAAGTCATTAGTACTGAGGGCTGGATGTCCATATTTGATACATGTTCAGGTTTTCCTTCAGACTAGGCTGATCCTCTGGATTGAACACCCATGAGTGACTGAAGTGTGCTGAGGTACCCTTGGAGCATCAAAAACTGAAGCATCAAAAACTGAATTATTACCTCTTTCCTTAAAGCTGGTGTTCACAGCATATGTGCCCACGTCTACATCGTCGTAACAGAATTTCATGGTTTAGAAAAGTAAATTGGTGTCTCAATAAGTCTGTACTTTGGAAAACACAGTGGTGTCTCCCATGCCAAATGGAATTCCTAAATGAATATCAGGTATTGTAAATGTCTAATGATTACTTCCATCACTGAATTTACCAGCATAATTGATATTAAATACAAACTGTTTGAAATTTTCCTTGTGGCCACAAAGGCTTCACAGCATTTATAATTGAAAAACACAATTCAAAACCCTTACAGAGAAGAGGAATCAAATCAGAAGGATTTGAGGTAATCTGTAGCTGTTGGAATTATTCTATCTGCATGATACAATACATATTTTCATTGAAAATAACAACTTCACCTGACATTACTTCGTTTAAGATATCTGCAGGAAAACATACTCCCAGCCTTATCCTGGTACTGGAACATGGTGTTTTCCTGCAAACGTCAGAAAACTCTCATGAAAGCTCCTCACCTCCTCCCGTTGGAGATTATCACTACGCTGGAAGTCGGTCCCTCGGGCTTCCCTCCAGCTCGGCAGGCAGGCGAGTCTCTGCAGCCCCACAAACCCCTTTCCAGCTCGGTGGGCAGGCAGGATGCTGCAGATCCCGAGACTCCGCTCCAGATCGACGGGCAGATGGGATCCTGCAGCTCCTCAAGAAGCCCTATCCATCTCGGTGGGCAGGCGGGCGCCTGCAACCCTAAACCCCGCATCCATTTTGGCGGGCAGGCGGGAGCCTGCAACCCCAAACCCCCCATCCATCTCGGTGGGCAGGCGGGAGCCTGCAACCCCAAACCCCCATCCATCTCGGTGGGCAGGCGGGCTCCTTCAACCCCAAACCCCCCATCCATCTCGGTGGGCAGGCGGGCTCCTGCAACCCCAAACCCCCATCCATCTCGGTGGGCAGGCGGGCGCCTGCCCCCGCCCCACTGCTGCCCTGCCGCACCGCGCCGGCGGGGACTCCCCATCGCGCTAAGAAGTTCGCTGCTCCACAGGTTTAAACGTGTCGTGTTCGGCGACTGCGTGGCGAAACGTGCCTTGAATTTCCAAAGGCAGCCTTTCCAAAGCTTGTTGTAACTTCCCTTACATTTTACAAAAAGGGAGAGAAAAGGCTGCTTCTCGGTCGGAGAGGCTCGGGACCGGATCAAGACAAAGGACATCCCGCCTGGTCATCAACATCTGCCGGGCAGGTTCTCAAGGAGCGAGAGTCGGCGAGCAGCGGGGGAGCCCTCGCCGGCCTCGGCCGCCGACCCCTCCGTAGCCGCCATCCGCGGGCGGCCTCGGGGCAGCGGGGCCGGCGCGGGACGGGCCCGGCGGAGGCCGGGGGGCGCAGCCGCCGCCCGCCGCGGCACCGCCGGTAACGGCCGGGGCGGGAGCGGCCGCAGCCCCGCCGCCCCTCCGCCCCTCCGCGCCCTGCGGCGCCCGCCGAGACCCGCGGAGCTGCAGCCGGAGGTGAGCGCAGGGTGTCCCTTTCTGCCCCCCACCCCTGGCGCAGGAGGGTGGCGGGAGGCAGAGCGCGGAGCGGCCTCTCCCCTGGGGCAGGCGGGAGGGAGCGGCGAGGCGGCCGCGTTCCGGAGCGGAGCCCTCGGTTTTGGCAGGCAGATGGAACCCGGCTCGGGGCCTCCCGCAGGCCCGGCCGTGCTCGGCCGCCTGCCGGAGCGCCGGGTCCGGGCCTGGCCCGCGGACACCGCCGCGGGGAAGCGCCGCTTTTCCCCCGTGCCGCCCGTCCCGGAGAGGAGGGGTGGCCGGGGGAGCAAGCGGTGCCATCCTTGACCGAGGAGGCCTCGCGGGTGGGTGATGACCCCAAATTCCTCATGGGCACAGCTCCCAGAATAGAGTAAATCCGGCAGAAAGAAAAGGGGAAAAAGATCAAAAAGGACCGCCTCCGTCCGTACGTACTTCTTCTGTCTCCATCGAGATGCCTGGGCGGCTTGTGACTCTTCACAAGTTCGTGGTGCCCCTCCCATCCCTGGCAGTGTTCAAGGCCGGGTTAGATGGGGCTCCGAGTGACGTGGTCTACTAGAAGGTGACCCTGCCCATGGCAGCTGGTGGGAACTAGATGGTCTTTAAGGTGCATTCCAATAAAGACCATTATATGATGGATAGATGATGTACCACTGCAAGGTCACATTCAGTAAAAGCAGGTTTAGTTGGAGCAGCATGCTCCAAATCTGTATGGATATTCCTGACTAGATACATTGGTTGAGAAGAATAAGCTGTCCTCAGGTGTGGTTTACTTTGCTGGCTTTAAATAATGTTTGGTTATTTTTTTTCTAATTAAACCCATGCATCTGTCAATGAAAGGCCCTTATTTAATATGTGCTTTTTCAGGCTTCTTCTGCTTGACACACAAAGTGGTAGCTTTCAAATTCACGTGGTTTTTATGTAAAGAAGTTTCTCCTATGTCAAATACATGAAGTACATATTGGGCTTAGATCTTTGGGAGTTAATTTCATTATGTGTAATATAATATATATATAAATTGATATACATCAAAAAAAGTTAAATAGATCTCTTTGAAGATTTGCTGGAGACTCTGTTCGTGGAAAAGGAGGTGGCAAAAATATTCTTGCAGGAGAAGACTGCAATGTTGCAAACAGCACACAGTACCTTTTCTAAATTAAAAACAAGTGGCCTGGTAAGTGATGGAAAAATCTAAATGGAACTGAACCTAGTGTGTAAGTGTGACCAGTAGGCTTAAGGTTCAAGGTCCAAAAAGCAACAACCAACATAGAAATCTACATAAAACTAAGACCTTTTAATTTGTGATGGTGCTTGTGTTGGTGCATGTAGCAACATTGCTGGTATTTTTGTGGAAGTAGTTCTATATCGTGATTACTGGTAGATATGTTACTGTTTATATTGGAGAGGGCAATGTGATGAGAGGTGGGGTTCATTACAAGTTCCTAGGAGGCAAATGGAGGGAAATACTAAAGGGGAGTATGAACTATGTGGAGGAGCTGAAAGGGGACCGAGGAGGCCTAACATGATTAGGATCTACATGGTCTATGAGAAGAAGGTGAGGGAGCTGGGCTTCTTTAGTGTGGTGAAGAGAATAAAAGGGGCCCTCTAGTAGTGGCCTACAGTTACTTGAACAATTGCGGCAAAAATATTCAAACCATTTTTTAATCTTGGTAATAGCAGATACTCGGCGACACATTAAGAAAAATGTTTTCATCAGGAGGAGAGCACAGAAATGCAACAGGTTGAACAGGGAGGTCATGGATTGTCTGTTCATCTTAAATGCCACAGGTGATGTGAACTAGTGTGCGGCAGAAATTTGGACTGGACGATGATCACCAGAGGTCCCTTGAGAACATCTCTGTGAGTCTATAATGCATGTTGTAGAGGAATCCATGGAATGGAGTGTATGATCAGATATATATTGTGTGGCTGTTCTTGGAGAGGTATGTATTATAGGAATGACCAAGAGGATGAGAAACTAAAATATGTGTGGAAGGGACTGAAAAGTTAAGGATGTATAAATGTGGAACATGGCAGTAAGGCAGACATAGCTAGGGGACTGAAATATTAAGAAATGGTAACAGAAAGAGCAGGTTTTTGGAGAAGAGTGGAATAGGTTAATTTTGTATGATGGAGGAGAAGGATGCTGCTGCTTAGAAATAGTGTTGGAAGCAACTGAGCAGGAGCAAGGGAAACACCAAACTGGGGAGCACTGGGGATTGGGGTGGGGATATAGGCTGAAGTGGTTTGTTGCATTGAAGAAAAGTATTTGTGCATGGATGGTAAAATAGGTGGTATAGATGGTAAAATAGGTGATATATGCAAGGCATGAGGTGCTTCACAGAGCTGAAGTGTTTGGACTTGGTTGAATGAGACCGGAATGACAGATGTGGTGAGGTTGTGGGGTTATATGGTTGCAGGAGTGGGTCTGGTGTATGCTGACACCAGGCAGAGGTGTGTTGATTTGATGAGTGACGAGAGCATGTGGAAGCGGCCTGCCAATTGTGACTGTGTTAAGGCGAGGAAGGTGTTTGCAAGCGGCCGACAGGTGTGTGGGCATTGGGAGGAATATGGAGTGGCACTGGAGAGATTGCATAGAGCTACCAGCTGAGGCACATGAGGGTGCAGCAGCATGAAGATGTACAGAGAAACGACATATGTATGAATCCTGATGGTGGGGAGGTGACAGGTGTTGTCACATCTGGGAGAAAGTTGAGTAGGCAAGGCTGGAGAAGGGCACAGGACAGCACAGGGGTAGAGGAGTGAGAAGGGTTGGAGTCAGGAGCAGCTCGGAGGAGGCACAGGATAGGGAGTCACTTTGATGCAGTGAAGGTGCAAGCAGTGTGGCATGTACAGACTTGGAAGAAGTGAAGGGAATGTGGAGAGAGAAAGCGTGTGCTGTGTAGCTGTGTCAAGGATGCATAAACATACGAGCGGAGCCGAGGACACGTTTGTTGATGCGAGTAGCGTGTGAAGATGCTAAAGGATGCACTGCGTGCGGGGCAACGGGAGCACCGGGACCCGCGGGAAAGAGCTCCCTAGCGCGGCGCTGCCAGGAGGCTGTGGAGGCGTCGCGGGAGGAGGATGTCGGGAGGGAGAAGGACGGGATTTGTGCCGAGCACGGAGCCGAAGGCAGGGCCGTGGGGCGGGGAGCGGCGGGGCGGGCGGGAGGCGGCACAGCCCGGCGTCACTGCCGCCTCCCGTCGCGCAGGCCGGGGCTGCTATAGCGACGCGGAGGACGCCGGCGCCGAGCGGAGCCGCAGGGACGGAGCCGGGACATGGTGAGCGCCGGGACGGGCGGGCGGGCGGGGCGGGGAGCGCCGGCCGGGGCTGAGCCGTGTCTCTCTCCCGCAGCCCTTCTCCCAGCGCACCTATCACCCGCCTGCAACCGGGCCCGGCGCGGGGCCGGCGGCGTTTCCCGCATTCCAGTTCCGCGTGCGGCACGAGAACCCGGACTGGCGGCGGCTGAGCACCGTGGACGTGGAGCGGGTGGCGCGGGAGGGGGACGTGGCGGTCCTGCAGGCGCTCCTGGAGCATGTCACCTTCTGCAACGCCGAGCGGGAGTGCTGCCCGCACTGCCAGGGCCCCGCAGACCCGCTGCTGCTGAAGCTGCTGCGCCTGGCACAGCTCTCTACCGAGTACCTGCTGCACTCCCAGGAGTACCTCAGCGCCCAGCTCGGCAGCCTGGAGGAGGCCCTGAGAGAGACACAGGCCCAGCGTGACCAGCTGGCCAAGGAGGTGGCACAGCGCTCGCAGGAGATCCAAGGGCTTAAGGAGGAATGCCGGCGGAGAAAGAAGATGATCAGCACCCAGCAGATGATGCTGGAGGCACGAGCCAACTACCACCAGGTGAGAAGAGAGGGCCTGGTGGCCCAGTCACCCACACCTTGTCAGCTCTGAGCCTCCTGGGATGGGCAGCAGAGCAGCCCCACTCTGCTGGGGTGCAGTTGCTTGCTGGGTGACAGGCTGGAACTGCAAGAACCAGTGACCTTGCAAAAGGAAGTGTCTTGCTGGCACTTGTTTTCCATCTGTGTTTCAGAGACTCTTGGGAGAATGCTACATCATCTTTAACAAATCCTCTCTTTACTAACATATGCTCTTTATTCTTGGATTTGCTTTAGATGCATCTGGAATGTCAGATACACACACATACAAAACCTATGATAAAAGTTACTACTTTGTTGTGTTGCTGTCTTTCCTTGTCTGCCAACTGCGTGGTCAGAAAACATACAGGACAAAAGCATTGGAACTGATGCTGAGCAGTAATGTAGTATCTGTGAGAAGTCACTGTCCTGCACTGATGTTCTCCAGGCACAAAGTTTCTGCTTGTGTGTGTGACTCAGAAGTGACTCAGGCAAGATGGTAAAGAGCTTCAGTGAGTTAGCTCAGCTCTGATTCCACAACAATATGTTCCTAAAGGGTCTTTCTTAAGAACCTTAATACACAGCTGTTCTGACTGACAGTGTCATGGCACTCTGTTTAAATTGGGAGGGGTTTTTTGTCTCACTACAATGGTGTAGTCGTTTGGTCTAAGTATTTTTCAGCATCAGCATTTTCAGGTTTTGGGAATGCAAATTTCAGCTTCAAATGTAATCTGAAGTCTAAAGGGTACACTGGACACAGACTTGACATGATTTCAGGCTAGCCCTCTATGTTTAAAGTTACAGGCAAGGTTCAATATTTAAGACATCAGCTAAGTTGGCTCAAGTGTTTCTGTAAGGGAAAAGGTACCTTATGCCCCAAGAGTAGAACTGTACATGAGGCAAGGTTCATGCATTCAAGTGTTAGTCTCGAGGACAAGCTGCTGATATGGTATTATTTAAAAAAAAAACCTTTATGCAACTCACAAAGCAGTTTGTCCTGTGTTGCAAAAGATAAATGTGTCATTTTATTTGTAAACTTAAATAGTTCTCACACTGTGATTGCCAAATGTTATCAAATTTTCCGGAAATATTTGTAGCCTGCACCTGCCTCTGTGGAAGCTGAAAAGCATGGTAGTGAACTTGTCTCATTGCTAATCTGTTCAATGGCATTTGCAGTAAAACAGAGATGGAAATCTATTTCCCATTTGTAATTTGATTTCATATAAAGTAAACTTCTGATCTCCCCACCCCCCTTTCATTCTTCTGTTTCTTTTCTCTAGAAGTTATTTAAGTTCACATGAGAAAAATGAGTTCAGGAAATGATGTTGAACAATACCTGAAGTTCTACAGTGTTTTCAGGATTCTGAGTTTGTATGCCAAAATAATTTAAACTCTTCCCAGTGTTTGTAAATGCAGGGTAGTAGTATGATCAGTGAACAACAGCTCTGTGATATTTATCTGTGCCCTGATCTTTCTTGCCAGATAAGAGGGGCTTTTCTGATGTTCCTGAGAGGGTAGCTCAGATTCCATGCCCTCAAAGTCTTGGATGTTTTGCAAATAAGCCTGTTACTTGTTTACAAATAAGCCTTTTTTAGCGGAAGTGCACTTTACAGCTAATGTAAATGTTTTGGAATTCAGCTGTAATGCCTTCAATCCAAGATCAATATAAATTTAACCATGAAATGCTACTATAAAATGGTACTGATACCTACAAGTCATAAATTTAAGTACCTTCATGTGAGTAATACAAATTTAATTTAAAATAATATTTTTCACTTTTTTGATACTTTGTTCAGAAATCTTACATTCTCATGTATAATGTGGGCATAAAGTGCATGTTGTAGTTAACGCTGAAAAGTAGTTGCAAGAAAAGTGTTACATAATTCAAAACTTAAATGTTCCCTATGTTACTCCTGTCTCCTGCAGTAAGAGCTTTCTTTCACTTCCAGCAAGTCAAACTGACATGAAGTTTGTGCTTGAATGGATAACATTATTTCACAGCCAATTTAGTTCTGTAAATCATGTGCAATCTGTTACACTGTAAGCTCCCTCTTGGTTGGTAGTAATGCTTTGCTGCCATATTATATCACTTTATTTTGGTTTTATAGTAGGTCTTGCATTTACTGAACAAAATTTGTCTTAATTATTCATGGCTTTAGTGTTTGATGAAAAGTGTGTTTTATAGGATACTCAACTACCAGTGGCAGCATTTTAAATATAATATGAAATTTGGGAATCCCACATAATCTCAGAATCATTTAGCTTGGAAAAGACCTCTGAGATCATCAAGTCCAACCTTTGACTGATCAACATCTTGTCAACTAGACCATGGCACTAAGTGCAGTGTTAATTTATTTCTTGAACACCTCCAGAGTGGTGACTCCACTACCACCCTTGGCAGTCCATGACAATGTTTAACCACCCTTTTAATGAAGAAATTCCTTCTGATGTCCAGCCTGAACCTTACCTGTCACAGCTTGAGGCTAAGTCCTCTTGTCCTGTCACTTGTCACCTGGGAGAAGAGGCTGACCCCTGTGTAATTACACCCTCCTTTCAGGCAGTTGTAAAGAGTGATAAGATCTGAGCCTCCTTCTCTGCAGGCTGAACACCTCCAGCCCCCTCAGATGTTCCTGGTAGATCTTACCCTCCAGACCTGTTCCATTGCCCTTCTCTGGACATGCTCTAGCAGCTTAATGTCCTTCTTGTAGTGAGGGGCCCAGAACTGGACGCAGGATTTGAGGTATGGCCTCACCAAGGCTGGGTATAGAGGGATCATCAGTGCTCTGGTCCTGCTGACCACACTACTGCTGATACAAGCCAGGGTGACACTGGCCTTCTTGGCCACCTGGGCACACACTGGCTCATGTTCAGCAGCTGCTGGACAACACCCTGTGGTCCTTTTCCACTGAGCAGCTTTATAGACACTGCCCCAAACCTGTAATGCTGCAGGGAGTTTTGTGGCTGAAGTGAAGGACCTGGTGCTTGGTCTTGCTGTACCTCATAAAGTTGGCCTCTGTCCGTCAATCCATCCTATCCAGATCCTTCTGCGGAGCACTCCTACCCTCCAGCAGATCTTGTTCAATTGGTGTTGTCTGCAAATTTACCTAAGGTGCATTCAATCCCCTCATCCAAATCATCAATAAACATATTAAACTGGGCTGTCCCCAACACTGATCCCTGGGGACATGACAGTGACCAGATGTCAACTGGATGCGACATCACGACAATCTCTGGGACTGGACATCCATCCAGTTCTTAAAGAGTGCACCTGTCCAAGCATGAGCTGCCAGCTTTTCCAGGAGAATGCTGTGGTAGATGGTGCTGAACACTTTGCTGAAGTCCAACAGGCAATATCCATAGCCTTTCCCTCACCCACTAGGTGGGTCACCTGGCAATAAAAGGATCAGGTTAGTCAGGCAGAACCTGCCTTTCCTAAACCCATGCTGGCTGGGTCTGATTGTTTGGTTGTCCTCTATGTGATCACACTGAAGATGATCTGTTCCAGAACATTGCCAGGCACCAAGGTTGGGCTGACAGGCCTGTAGTTCCCCAGATCCTCCTTCTGGCATTGATTATGGTGACAAGGTCTTGAACCTATTAAGCTGGTTTCTTACTGTCATATCACACTGATAAGTAAGATGACTCTTTTGTCTGAGTTTTGTTAAAATATATTTATTTGAAAAAAAGTATGAGATAGAGGTAATTAATGACCCTAAAGTGATGAGGGGCCCTCATGTGTATGTTACAGGGTTTCTAGATGCAGCTTCTGTCCTTGTACAACCCACCTATTTTTAATATATTCTGAACGTTAGTAGAATGTATTTTAAAGGTGAACAAAAAGGATATTTCAAAAAGGGTGGGATCCAAATTTGACTTCGAATTTGTATTCAAAACTAGTAGGTTAATTATAGAAACAGTAATTGAAAGAACTTGGTGCTTCAGAAGGATTCTAGGTGGCATACTAATGTAACTACATACCTTTTCTTACAAAATTGTGTACTGCTACTTTACCTTGGTTGAAATGTCTGGTATTTTACATGTCCTTTGAGTATTGCCATCTTACAACCCATATACTCAAACCCATCATTATTGGTTTTCTCCAGCTGTGTGGTGCTCTACTTTGTGGTGTTGCATGAATCTTAAGAACACCTGAGCTACTGGTTGGCTGAAGTCTGTGTATTGTGCTGAAGAGGGTTGTCATGCCTTTTCTTTATAGTTCTCTACCTATATATATGAATACTTATCTGTGGTTTATACCTGAATTTGAACTTGCTTGGCCAGAGTCTGTTCTGTTCAGTTTGTGCAGTGCCTAGCACAATCAGATTCTTGCTCATGACCATCACTGTGAAATGTTAAATAGCATTAATATACTAATGACTTTACAATAACTGGGTACCATGAGAATTTTTGTTCTTATTCTTGTGAGATGGAATTTGTTGAAGTTACCTTCTTTTTACATTTGAACAAAATGTAATAACCTGTTCAAAACCTTAACCACTGTATTTACCAAAAAGATGTTACTAATGTTTTTTTAACTGTTTTTTTCTTATTTTTTTGTAGTGCCCATTTTGTGAAAAGGCTTTTATGACCTATTCCTTTTTACAAAGTCACATTCAAAGACGTCACCCAGGGGAGTCTGAGATCGGTATGTACTTTAATGTTATCCAAAAAATTGAGAGAGGTGGTTGAGAAAAGTGTAAATACAGTGAGGATGCGCAGTCCATGATTTTGTGTAACTTGGAAGAAAAGTTTTTACTTTTAATTTTTGAGTGGCAGATCCCAGTTTGTGTGAATGCAAGTGCCGCTGACTGATACAATGTATTGGGCAACATATGTTTCAGTCTCTGGAAAATAGTTAACAAAAACCGATGTGCCATATCTGCAGCATCTTTTCAAACTAACATTTCTGTTAAATACTTTAGCCAGTAGTACATTTCAGAGCACAGTTCCTCTTTAGGCATGTATGTTAGGAAGGCATGGGTAAAATGAACAAGATGCACTAAGGAAAATAAATTTTGCAAATATATAATAATTATAAATACATGAATAGTCCACCCCATCTGAAATCAGTTTGAATAGAATCAGGGTCTCCTGAACTAAAGTGACTGTAAAATGTAGTGAGAAAGAGAAACTGTTAAGAACAGTCTAACTTCATCTATCTATGATACTCAAGGTTGCTTTACCACTAACTTGCATACTTTTTTCTCTCTTCACTAAAAGATGTTTAGTTTGAAAAACAATGATGTCAAAGTTTCTTTCATTCATATCTAATTTCTCTCCTTCCTGCTAGGCTGCATGCTTATGATTTATTGCTAAGGACAAACAAGTATTGACAAGTAACAGTGGTTAGAATAAGAACAAGTTAGGAAAAAAGGAGCATTTGGGAGGAGAAAAAGTGGGAAGAATCTAATGAGGTCTGAAGTATAGCTTGTCAGGCAAATGAAACAGCAGCAAGAGTGAGAGGGGTCTGATTAGGCAGCTAATCAGAGGAAGTGTGAATATATTTTAAAAAGAAAGAAGCTCTTGTGCACCTTACACTTGATAAAAATGATAGTGTAAGATGCTGCAGAAACAGTTGAAGTTATTGTTGTATAAAAGCCTGAAATGGCTCTCTGGGGAAAATATCCCATTCAGTTATTTCTGAAATAATATTCAGATTCCCAGATGATGGGCAAGTAAATAATTGGTAAATTGATAAAATGTTTCATGGTTGAAGATTGTTGTGATTTTTGCACATTTTAACATTTTTTGTTTGATATTCTCCCAATTCTATCCACATAAATAATTTGTTGTATTCCAACTGGACTCCTTACAAAGGTTATTTAGAATAAACTTAACCTAAGAGATTGAATAACTGAGGTTCACTTTGTCCTTTGTACATCCTTTTTATGAGCCTGTGTTGCTTAAATTCCTTTGAAATTAGGTTATAGAATACTTTTTCGTGTAAATATTTATTGAACTATTTCACATGTAAGTGGTACAAGTATTTGAGGGTAAGTTAGCAGTCCAGAGAATAATATATATTCATATGTATTCATATGTATTTAAAAGCATCTATGGAGAATCATGGTAGTGGGAGGGAATATGGTCTAAGAAAGTCACACTTTGTGAAAATGTTACTGAAACCCTAGAAATGTATTTGCAGTAAGTATTACAGTTCCAGAAATTGCAACAAATTTCTTAAAATCTGTGTTTCTTTCAAACAGAACAGAAGAAGAAAGGAAATATAGAAAAACTGCAGGATGAGATTGAAAAACTGAAGGAGCAGCTGCAGCTCACCAAGTCCCAGTTAGAGTTTGAACAACAGGCTAATTTGGCCAGGTTGTCTAAGGTAATCCTTACTAAGTAATGTGAATGTCTCAAAAGAATTAGCACTTTGAACTGTGTTCACTCAACCCACTGAAGTACTGGATTTCCCAAAGTTGAACACTTTCAAGATTCAGCTGGCCAGGGTCCTGGGCCACCTTGTCTAGTTTGTGCTGTTGTCAAGAAAGGCTGGACCAGATTATCCTGGAGGATAATCCAATCTGATCCTTCCAACCGGATAGTCTATGATGGATGATTGTTTTCTTCCTTGTTTTCAGAGGAAACCCTGATCTTATGTAAAACATGGAGTGTTGTTTTCCATGAACTCAGCTTCAGACTTCTCTTTCTTCAGTCCTTTTGTTCCTCCTTTCTTGGAAGTGTTCAGCTTCCATTTTCAAAAGTCCTGAATGGCCAAATCAAAAGCTGCTAGAGTTTCACTTAGGAGAGCAGGTACTGTCACAATAATGGGTCTTGGCCCTATGTGGACATGTGGAAGGTATTCTACTCATTCTTTCTGTGCCTAGCTTTTGAGAAATACATCTATAACATATTTCTCCTGCCCCCAAAGCATTGTTTTGCTTATGAGGTGGAACTTGGAGTATTCATAACACATTCATTCATAACAATGTAGATTTTTTGGTGCCTTAGGGGCCTCTTTTGAAGTCACTTGTCTTAGCTGAGACTCCTAACTGCAAGGGGACTACCTGAAATGTCCTGAAGCTACAGTCTGCAGTGTTACACAACAAGAAGCTTTCAAAACTTCTCTGTTTTTTTGGGATGTCAGGGAAGATAGAAATGTGTGGTGTGACTCTTTACAGTTTGTCTGCCATGACTGACATCCACTGTCAATTCAGGTGGCACAATGTCCACCAAAATGTCTTTTGATTGAAAGAGAGAAGATCTTATCCTTGATTGAAGGATACAGATGATCTCATTCTTCCTAGTTGTACAATGATTGCATATTATAGAGAACAAATTCAGAGTGAATGCTGTGATGGAAAAATGTTGGTGTTTCCTAAAAGATACATATGTCCCGGGCAGTGAAATGCAGGACTTTAAAAAATTTGAGAACTATATAAAAATTCATCACTGTATAGTGGAATGGTTGAAGTTTTCTAATGAATGAAGTGGGGTAAAGGCATATAGGGGTAAAATGGTTCTAATTTCATTTATGAAACAGTGGGTTCTGAGCTGAGTGCTGTTACTGAAGGACAAGATCTTAAGCTTGTGATATATAGCTCTGGGGAAATGTTAGTAGCAGCTAGCAAAGAAAATCAAATACTACCAATTATTCTGAAAAATCACTGTGCAAGCCACAGCCTAAATGTGTTGTGTGAGTCTAGTTCCTTCATCTAAAAAGGATAGACTAGAGCTATAAAAGTTATGGAGATGGGCTACAAAGATGATCTGTCAGTATTTAGAACGACTGAGCTTGCTAAGAGTTGTCACTCTGAAAGAGAGACAAATGCTTGATGAAGATGGAGGGTGAGATAATGATACCTGTGAAGTCATGAGTTACACAGAGTGAATAGTGATTCTCTCTGTTCTCCAGTTCAGGGCTCAGAATCCATCAAATGTACCTAGCAGGAGCCAGATTCAAACAACTAAAACAAGAAAAGTGCTTAGCTCTTTATGCAGCTTGTGGAGCTCATTGGCAAAAGGTGTTGCAGTTGCTAAAGGTGATGCAGCCACAGGGGTTCACTGCAAAGTGTATGAGGAGAAATGTATTGAAGTTTATGCAGTTAATGAAGTCCACAGGACTGTATCAGGCTCCAGAAGTCCTCTGAGCTGAAAACAGCTGGCAACTTAGAGACTGTGAAGGAGAACATGCACTTTTGCTTGCCCCAATATCAGCCTTTCTTACTTACACACTTAAGGCCTTTGTGAGAAACAGGATACTGAAGTAAGTGAATCTTTGATACCACCGAGTAAGGTCATTTGTGTGTTTTTCAGTGAAAAATAATAAACTGCCTGAACTGTTTTGAAGTATAATTGTTTAGCTTGTTTAGCAGTATGTATAGTTTGCTACCCTAGAATTCTTAAACCTGCTGTTATGTTTTTTGATGTCACAGCATTTCCCAAATGTTGAAAGTGACTGCATTCCACATGTAGTTTAGGAGCTTGAATTTGTATTGAATGTGAGGAAACATCACCAATAATTTTATTTTTTTTAAATTTCAGGAATGCGAGCAGCAAAAATCAAAAGAAGAAGAGTTTCTACAATCATTTCATAGATGGAAAGACGAGGAAAGAGAGAAATTTGCTGATCAAATAGAAAAAGTGAAAGATATGTTTACAAAAGAGCTTAAGGACTTACATTCGAGAAATTCAACCTTAGAAAATGTAAGCAATTTAAATTTTTGAACATTTTAGAGCATGAATCCCTTACAATAGATGGCAGTGAATTTCACATATTTGAAGTGTGATATAGTCATTGTAAAGCTCTTCCTATTTTAATCCTTAAAAATAATGATTGAGTGGTAGCTCTAATTGTATCTTTGTATACAGGTATTTTATTAACATAACTTGAAGTTGTGGGCCTTTTTATTTAAAGGATTGCTTTGTATGAATGAATGATCCCTTCATCAGTTATGTCAGTTTTTTTCTGTACTCCTCAGCCTTTGAATGCCTGTTTATAGGTTAGTAGATGTTGTTGTGGTTGCTGCATGTTAAGTATCCTTATGTTAATATTTTCACAAGTGGTGTGGAGGACACTAACCTCTGCATTACTGTCCTGACAGAATTAATTTGTTTTCAGCACATGCTTTGGAAATGTTCACTAGCAAGAGAATCATGAAAGTATGGCTGGGTCAGAAATCAAATCTGCATGGCATTACCAGAGCAGCTTACATTTTGCAGCTGCTAGGTCCTGTGTACTTTTACAAGTCATATTTATTTTAGATGTAGATATTATTGATGATGTGAAATTTGATAAATGCTGACCTTACATGAAATGGGAGAAATACCTGATGCAATCTCTGCATAACTGTGTTAAAAGAAAATTTTGTATTCCTCCTCCCTCCTATTAGCAACTGTTAGAATTACAAAAGTCCAATATGCAACAAAAATCCAATTTAGGAACACTGAAAGACAGCCATGAGTTTACAGAGGAGAAACTTCATCATCTTCGGGATCATCCATATGTGGTTAAACTTCTGGAAAAACAGGTAACACTGTAACTTAATGTATTGTTTTTGACAGATTACTTGCTTTCTTTTTATTTTTCTTCATCTCTGAGTAGGATATGAAATCCCTAAGGAAAGTTTTCATTATTTCTAATGCCAAAAATATCTGGTTTTAAAGATTTAATACTATTTAATACTATCCATATAATGAGAAACAAGGATTTATTTTCTTTATCTTTTATAAATGAAGTAATTCTTGCTTATTTATCGATATTCTCTTATTCTTTATGATTAAGCATATCTGTCTTTGCCAAGTGTGGTGGCAGTTCAATTCCAGAAGGCTCTAAAAAAGCATTTATGTTTACCCATCCGTGAGGCCACTTACAGAAAAATTGGAATATTCCATTTCCCAAAATGAAAATTAGGAAACTTCCTAACAGGATTTTCCAACCTGTGCCTTTTGTTTTCTTTCATGGTTTTTGGGATGTGAAGGCCTTTGTTTACTGCTGGTATTATACAGAAGTTTGATCATTTCTGTGCAAAGATGTACAAAACTTACTTTGGCTTTATGGTTTGTTTTTTTTATTTCATCAAAGAAAATTGGCTTCACTCTAAAACTCGTTTGTTAATGTTGGGGTTTTTCATTATTATGGAAAATATGTTGTAAATGAGTGCTCAAAATTACATTCTTTAAGGGAAAACCCCCTGCTCTTACTACTCTTTCTGTTAATACCAGAGAAGTATCAAAATGCTTATGTATTTCTCACTCACAGTGACTGCATATACAAATCAGAAGGAAAATACAGTTTCTGGAGTGATTGGTAGGAAAACCACACTCAGATGTATAAATCAACTGTTCTAGGCATTAAGTACTGGGTTACTCAAATTTCATCGAATCTGTAATCTTTTTAGTATTTATGCTTTATTTAGAAAAATAAAGCTGCATATATCAAATTAAATGTGTTGTTAACAAGAATTAACATGGACTTCCTCTATGCAGGAAAAAAAGTGGGTGTCTTGTATGCAAGCCAAGTGTCATGACCATGAGACAGAAACATCCCTGGTAAGTGGCACAGCTAACCACTTACACCTAAAGGAGACTTTTTTTTTTAATTTACTCGTTCAGTAGTTCTTGATGTGCTCTAGTACATCTGCCAGATATCAAGAGTTTATAAGAGTATGTCCTCTTAGCTGTATTTATCATCTCTGTGTTTCTGTTATGTTCAGTTAACGCCAGGGCTGAAAATGAATTCATCATTTCAGAATCTGAAAAAAAACATGAAACTGTGTCTGTCTTTTGAAGAGCTTACAGCTGTTTGTGTGAGCACTGTATTATACAGTATTTTCTATGTTATGTGGCTGAATAGTTGAGATATGACTTGCCAACATGTAGCTTTCATCCACCTGCTGCTACCATGGACCTATGGCATGTGTCTCAGTCTTTTTTTTCTCCTTCCTATCACTTCTCTATTGCTTTTTCTGTTGTAGCTTTCTAATGCAGAATCTGTTCAGCTTTTCCAGGAGAAAACACCATGGGATTTTATTTTGCATCAGTTTATATATTTTACTATACAAAGCTTTATTCCTCAGATTTCTTTTTACATCTGCATTTCTTTTTAATCTCTTTGCTGCTTTGTTTCTCTTGCTTCTTTTCCTTTCATTTTCCTTTCATCTGCGTGACCATGTAAGAACTGAGCAGATCATAGTGGTCTGACCAATGCTTCTCCTCCTCTGGCAAGAAAACATTGGGGATGAACCATGGAACAGTCCCCAAAAAGGATGTAGTTAAAGATACACCCACATACAGTGCAAGAATAGAATAAGGGAGAAGTAATGTAAGTATTACTTTTGGGATGATGCACCTAAATAATGTTCCCTTTCTTCCACATTTGGAGGTAATATACTAGGTTTATCATGCAAATTCACGTATCACCTCCCTAAAGTATCATTGTTGGACACTATTTACAATTAAAACATTTTTATAGATCTACACACTTTTTCCTGCAATCTTATTTTTAGGCAATCTCAGCAATGTGTGTATGTTATTTTCTTTATATTGAGATTTAGGTAGTCTTCCTTGTGTAATTCAAAAGTGACCCAGACAACTGTTCTATGATATATACAAGTCCTAGTGAAGTCACAGAAGACATCAGGTTTTTGCTGAGGAAAAAAAAATGTTAAAAGTATCTAAGCATGACACTTGCTTGTTTAGACTTTGTAGTATTAAAATATTTTGCATAGTGTTAATATGATGTTACTTTTCTTCTAATTGCTTTCTAGCTACGGTCAGAGGTTGAGAACACCAAAACATCAGCGAGGGAAGACCTGAACAGAAATAACATCTTCTACAGGAAGAGGATAGAAGAACTGGAGAAGAGGCTTCAGGAGCAGAATGATCTGATTATTAGCCAGAGGAAGCAGGTCTGTTTTGTGAAACACTCTGTTTCAGAGATCACAGGACACAGAGAAACACTCTACTAGCATTTGGGTTTTGATATTTCTCTGACTGATTCAATATTTGCAGTTTGTAATAGTATTGCTGGAGTGCTTTGGTAAGGCTTTGGAAATTATGTTGATAAATAAGAATAGATCTGGAAAAGAGACACAGGAATGTACCAGGAATTAAAACACATTTGATAAAGAAAGGCTTAATAAACCAAACTTTTTTTGATAGTGAAAAGGATGTAATCATAACGGGATCTAGTGTTTGAAATCTGAAAATACATTATTTCTCACACTAAAAATAAAGTATCATATTCATTACTGTGAGAATAATTACTTGAAATATTGCCATGTGAAATGTAACAAGACCAAGTGCCAGATTCTCCACCTGAGATGGGGTAACCCTGCTTATACCCACGTATCGGGGAGCAAGAAGCTGGAGAGAAGTACTGCAGAAAGAGATCTGGGGGTTTGAGGTGATGTCAAGTTGAATGTGAGTCAGCAGTGCCCTGGCAGCCACAAGGGCCAGCCATGTCTTGGGGTGCATCAGGCACAGCATCTCCAGCTGATTGAGGGAGGGGATTGTCCTGCTCTGCTTTGTGCTGGTGCTGCCTTACCTTGAGTTCTGTGTGCAGTTTGGGTGCCTCAGGCTAAGAAGGGCACCAGACTATTTCAGTACTATTTCAGAGGAGGGCAAACAAGGTGATAAAAGGTCTTGAGGGCATTTTAGGAGGAGCAGCTGTTGTTACTTGGCTTGTTCAGCTTGGAGAAGAGAAGGCTGAGAGGTGATCTCATCACAGCCTCAAGGGGGGGCAATGGAGGAAGATGTGCTGATCTCACTGGTGATCAGTGATAGAACACAAGGAAATGGAATGAAGCAGGGAGATTCAGATTGGACATTAGGAAAGGGTTCTTCACCCTGAGGGTGGTTGGGCACTGGAGCAGGCTCCCCAGGGAAGTGATTGTGGCACTAAGCCTGTCAGAGCTCTTGGCATGTCTGGACAATGCTCTCAGGTTTGAGTTTTAGGTAGTCCAATGAGGGAATTGGACTTGATCCTTGTAGGTCCATTCCGGTGTGAGATAGCCTATGGTTCTATGTTTGGAAATGAATTGGTTTTGCCTAAAATAAGGTTTTGTTGAAACATAAGTATAGATTTTTAGAGGTGATTGGTGGGGGAAGATCTGGGTAGTCTGGAGTTTAGACTATGGCATGAATATGTGGCCTGTTCCTCTATCAGATGGTGCATTCTTTGTAAATCTGATTTTACACATTTTGCTTGAGATTAATGTTAAACTTATACTTGAATGCTTAAAGAATGGAAAGACAAATAATAGCTTTTGCATCTCCACCGTCACAAATTTTATAGCTGGAGAAATGGAGGACAATCATAGATGAATTTCCTTCAATCAAGTGACCTTTGGAAAGATAACAGTATGACCACAGATGTGTAATAGGTTCAGGGGAGTCCAAGTTTGGTGTTTGTGAAATACAGTTGTGCAGATCTACATTCTCAATCCCTGCAAAATAGAAGGGCTTGAGAAATAGGTAGCACTTTTGCAGAATCCAAACTTAATGGACAATGAATAGAGGCACTACTGGCTATAACCAAACTGATAAATATAAGAGGATCAGGGTCCAATATTTGTGCCAGCTCCATCTGACAGTGGCTGTGTGTTTGATGAATGAATTGTGTTCTTCTTCTCTTTGGAGAATTGGAGTGCAGAACATTGTTTTAGTGATACAGGATTCACAAGTTTCCTATTTTCTTTAGATCACATTACAGACAGCATATTTCCTTTACTCTGTTAGTTCAGTGCTTGTCCTGGGGTGTCACATAGATAAACCTGTAAAGCAGAGAGGAGAACTGTTCATGCATTTAAAATCAATGTGCAATTAAACACTCCGGTGTTTCTGTGTAGTGGAAGCCAGGCTTGCAAAATGGGATATGAATTGCCGAGGAAGAAAGTATTGAAACTCTTAAGTGCTGAAGTGGCCCCTAAGTCTGCTCTCATTTGATGTAATAACAAGATGTACAAAGCATGAGTGGACATCAAGACAACACAAAAACATTCATTAAGCATGAACAAAATATATATTGGACACAGATGTAGTATTTTTTGCCCCAAATCATAACCCATAACTTCTCTTATGGTGTCTTATGGAATAGTACTGAAACTAGGTATTTCATGCTAAATGTTCATTCTAGATATTGATGATATATATTTGTATCTATTCCTGTATCTGTGTTTTCTACTTTAGATAAGAGAATTGTCTGTGAAACCAGCTCCAAGTGTTAAAACATATGATGGTGAGTACAAACTGTAAGAAAAAACAGACTTAGTTTCTGATTTCTGCAGCCTAGCTGAAACAAATATAGACATCAACCTGACTAACAAAATACTGAAATAAAATCAGCACTGGAAATGTATTTGTTTTTCACAGAGTATCTACCTGTTTCTATGCCATGATTTACAAAGATCATGCTTTGTGGCTGTAAAGACTTCTAATGGACAAAGTTGATTGCTTGAGTAGTGAAGAGATGTAAAATAGAACAACTTTATTTTGTATTATGTAAAAAATTTCCAGATTTGTTTTATGAAGTACAATTTAAATTGATTTTTTTTTCATGCTTGACTGTCCTTAGGCTGCAGAACTCACAAAAGGGAAAATAGTGAAAGAATAGACAAAACGGATTAACTTGTCAGTTAAGACACAGATGTTCAAAGAATGTTAAGAACTCTTATATTTATGTCTGTGCAATACTTTAACATCTGAAGTCTATTACAAATAGCTAAACCTGATAATAGTGTTTCAGGATATTGTCCTGCACTACAAACACCCATATGGGTTAATGCTGCAGTTGCAGTGACTTGAAGTAAGTTTTTTGCAATAGGTGATGACTGCTGAATTAATTCTGATCCCAGTTTGGAAACCATTTTTCTGTATTAACAAGACACTGGCTTGAACTGAGTCAAAGAGCAGGGAGTAGGTTCAGATAGAGGAAGGCTGTGTGGCTTTTCAGCTCTAGCTGGTCATATTTATTCACACTGAAGCACAGACAAGTAAAAGTCCACGGCAGATTTGCTCCTAGCCCCAAGCTGATCTGAGCAATGTAGGATTGAAGCTTAATTCACTCCAAGGCTCCCTATTCATGATCTATAGATGTATGAGTGTTTGCACTCATTGATGTCACTTGTGGATGCTGCAGATCCTCTCTGGGGAATACAAGCCCTGGTCAGGCTGGTCTTGACTAAGTAGCTTTGGGCCAAGACTTCTTCCCTGTGACACAAAAGGCAGCATGCACTCGTGACCAAAAAAATGATCATGTTCTAGTCCAGTGATGATTGAGTTAGTAGTTTCTTTTCCTGATTCTAGAAGTGTTAAAAATGCTAAGCATACATAGAGATGTACTTTTATGTTGTGAAGGAACAGTTTTTACTTTGTAAATGTTTTGTTTATTTTTGCCCATTAATGTCAAAACATAACTGATTTATAAATATGATTGAATATTGCTATATTTAAGAATCTGTATTTGTCTGTTACTATTTACAATAATACAATTTTATTATTTTTTTACTATTATGTTATTTTAGTGAACACTCCTGTAGAGCGTCTTCAAGAATCTAAATCAACTCCATCAATTCCCCCACCTGGTAAGTTTTTTTTGATAGGTCCAGATCCAGTACTTTCAAATCTAACCCTTTCTTTTCTCAGATCATAGGTTTGTCAAATAATTTGTTAAATCATTTCTCAGATCATTTGCTTTTGTCAAATCATAGGTCTAAGAGTAGTTATATTGAAAGAACATAATTTCTATGTCAGAGTTGAGAATTTCTATGAAATAATTATAAGGATGCACTACTGAGAAGAATAAATTAAAAACAAAGTAAAATAATCTGAGAATATTTCCTGGAATAGTTATATTATTGAATCACTTAGATGAAATATATTGAGGAAGAAATTTGTGTTTTCTAATGGAAAATATGCTTATACTGGATAGGTACATTATATGCATATACTGGATAGGTACATGCATCTGCTGGAGTTTGTATAGGGAAACATGTGGAGATGTTTGTTTGCAAGTCTTGAAATACTGTATTTTCCATGTGACTTCAAATGGCAAGGAGTAAAAATGCAGAAAAAATAATCAAAATAGACAGTTATCCCATCGTAGTTCTTCCAGAGTATACCTGTGGTTACATATAGATCATTATTTAGGTATTTTAACTTGTGGCCCTGTGGTATCCTTTAGAAGGGGAGGGGGGCAAGGGAGCTATATTTACATTGTTTTGTACTTTGTGAAAATAGTTTTGTGAAAGTAATTTTGTTTTTTTAATCAGTATGCAAATTAATGGAGAGTTTTGTTACTATACCAATATTCTGTGATTAACTAATTCTTTATTTTTCTTTTAAGTAATGAAAAACAAGCAAGCATAGTGTTTAAAAACAGTTTATTGATTTGAATTGTAGTTGAATAATGTTTTTTTTCCTGATTATTTCTCTTAGTTTTTAAGCCTGTCACAGGACACTAAATGGAATTTGTCTGTGAAAAATGTAGATAATTTTTCTTTTTCACCAAATACAAAAAATTCTGAAAATGCCTCTGTGGAGAAAGGGTGTTATCTATCAAGCTTTTGATAACTTGATGAGGAATGAAAAACTCATGCAGTGCTCATTTTCGACTATGTGACAAGACAAGAATTAGTTAAAAAAGGAAAAGTGATTGTATTATTGCTAATTATTCTATGGTAACATTATTTGAATAATACAGAGATTTCTTTCTAAACTATGCAAGGTTTAGTAGTTCATTGCTTGTAGCTTCCTAAGTTAAACTATATGGATGAATACTGTGTAGCCAAAAGTAATAGTATATGAAGTATAGAGAATTAGCAATAGCATTTTGAACAATTAATTCTTTTTAATTTAAGCCAGCCTCATTACACCAAAACAGTTGTAGTCTGGTTCTGGCTAAGAAGTGTCACAGCATATAATTTAGCAATTGTCCTGAATTTAAGATTTAAGTTTTATGAAGATTATTGCTGCTAAAAACTTACACACCAAGATTGTGAAGCATTAGTTCCTTTGTGCATTTGCTTTCATTTATACTGAGCACATTTCCTGAGGAACAGTCCTGTGAACATTAGTATTTTTTGTACTCTCACAATTTAAATCAGCTCATTCAGATCTTTCGTAGTTTCTTGCTGCTTCAAATATGAAGTTTGTGACATCTTGTGAAACTTCTCAAGATAGAAAAGGCTATTCCTGCCATTGATACACAAAAGATTCACCATCAGTTTATTATGAAACCTCAAAGAAGGTGTTCCTTTCAGATTCCTTTGCTGATTACTATTTTATTTATCTCTGCAGGTCTCTCTGTCTGTCCCCTTTCTTCCCTTCTGGATTGTTTTTTAAACTTGCCTTACCTAATTTTCTGGAGGTTAGCAGAAGTTATGGTGTCTTTCCCGAAGTTTTCAGGACTCCTCAAGGGATTGACTTTCTGAATTAAGACATCATGGCTGCATCTCATGCCTTTATGAAAAGGAAAGCACTTCCTGGTAACTTGTGTAGACAAAATTATTTAGCACAGATCATCTTATAATTGCTTGCATATAAAATATCTTCATTTTTTTTTTTAATTCTAGAAAAGGCTCTCTAATGTGAACTTAAGTACACTTTTCAAAGCCACTCAGATGCTTTTGCATCCTAGTATTCATTCTGCACATCTTAAATCTGTGTTATGAAAAGATACCCAAGTTGCAAATGTGAGTTACCCTAGGTGGAAAGTAGGAGAATGACTATGTTAATCTGATGTTTTTGTGTTAATGTTCCTGACTTCTTGTGAGAGCTAGTAGAGATCCTTAAATGCCATTCTGGCTCAACATTCTTCTGTCCATTTCTGAGCTACCTGTAGGGTTTTGTGAAGATATAACTTAGGTCTTACTTTCAAAGATTACTTCAGTCTCACAAAAAGGCAACAGATTAAGTACAATTTATTTTTTTAAGTAATATTTTAAAATTAGGCTTTGGCTTCTATATTACTCTTGAAATGTTGATACTTGTTCAATATTTAGTCTTAGTTAAGTCAATAATATTAGGTGGAATTGAAGACAGTAGTTAAAAAGCAAAGCTATCAATTAGATTGTTCATTAAAACCTGTGTCTCAGTCTGTAAACATGGTGTGGACACCAAGGCTCAGCTATCACTAGGGACATAGCTGGAGCATCTGAGGAAAATTAGGTTAAAGTACTTACTCTTTCTAGACAGTAAACAGAGAAAAGGGGCACCTTCAGAGTTTGGTTCAGCTGAACTAAGATCTGAATGCTCTTTGAAGTTGCCTGTGTCCCTTCGATGACTGTAGATGGAGTCTGAGGTGACTGGGCTACTAACTTAGGGGCCTCAGGTAAGTGTCAAAAAAAATCATACTTAGGAATATTGGTTTAAAATTAATATTTCTGCTCCTTGCGTGCAGTATGTGGCTTTCTATTGATCAGTTAGGAGAAAAAAATATATTAAGTGTATTAATTGAGAAACAATGGTCCAAATTACATGCATCACAGATTAGGTCTGGCAGCTCTTTGTATGTGTAATTTGAGTATAAATTAAAGGAGCATGAAATAAGTGTAGCCATGGCTTACATTTTACATATTTTCCTAGGTTGTTACATTGCAAGTGCAAAGTGCTTACTGTAGATGACACTACAGCATAGATAAATTTATTGCTTCTGTTCAGGCTAAAAGTTTTTTAGCATTTCATATTTTAACATAAGTATATGGGATTTCTTCTTTAGATGTTGGTCAGAAGACTGCTTTTCCCATAGTACTGTCAGAATATTTTTAACTTGTAGATAAGAACAGACAAATAATATATGCATGAAACATACACAGCCTGAATCCTTCATTATTGTTAAAGATATTTTCCTGTTCCACCTGTGTAGAAATTGTCTTCAAATGCTCTTTAAAACAGATATTTAATTGTTTCTTGAAGTATGCTGGGCACATAATTTTTCAGTAATATAATTATCCACTGAGAAATTAAGGTAACCTGTACTTTTGATACATCTCATCTGTGTCTCCACACATACTAGCTGGCAGAAGAGATACTCTGGAAGATATGGGATGATAGACACACCTCTGCTGGCCTTAATGATGGCTAGAATATTTGATGATATTTAGTATGTGATGATAGATGGCCAGAAGAAGCCCTTCTCTGATAAACATAAGGAGAGGACTCCTTAAGGGGGGGGGGGGTCATCTCCACACCTGTGTAAACGAGAGTAATGGTTTTTCTTAAATGTGATTCCATTGTGATGTTTCATAGATATCTCTTAGAATGTGTGTGCAGTGAAGAGAAAGAAAAGGCTTGTTTACATAAGGGAAGTTGGTAATTTCAGGTGTTGCACTCCCTCCTGCCTTAGCATTTGATCTCTTCTGTTGTCATGCAGTGAACATTATTACACATAACAGTAATGCATCTTAGGTCTGCTCATGCAACTGGTCTTAGTAATTCCTGGTTTTTCATCTCTTCTGTTTCTTGTACACTGAAGAAAAGAAGCATGTACCTTTATGCCTGATCAGCAGACCATTTTCAGGTCTGAGTTCTGGGGACTGGGATTTTCCTGTTACATTAAGTCACCTGGTAAGGGCTTGTGCAGAGATGAGTCAACCCCTTTAAGCAGAGAGCATTTGAGCAAAGTACAGGTAAAACAAGCATAGATTAAATCCAACTACACAGCAACTGCCTTACTGATTGGTAAGTTCAGCCAATGCAGCTTGATTAAATCTCAGTGCCCATGCAGCTTAATTAAATCTTCCCAGAACATTTCATCTGTGCTTCAGGCTATGTCCTTCTAGACAGACACATTTCAGGCTTTTGGGAATGATTCCAAACTGTGTCTGAACACTGTTTTGGAGGATCTTAGTTGGTGAAGGGCAGCGGTGTGCCAGGAGCAGTAATGTGGAGGGTCATGTTCCAGTGCCCAGGAATGCTCTGGCCACTGGTAAATTTTACAGCCTTAGAGACTGAAAGATCAGAAGCCCATTTGTCTCTCAGAGTTTTGCTTTTAAATGTTTTCCTAAGATATCTTGGTATCTTGTTAATGACTTGTGATGGTAAAAGAAGCATTTTTTAAAAACTTCTTATTTAGTGCAAGTTCTGTGGGAGCAAATCTTAAGTCTGGTAATTGGCTTGGAAGAGCAGATGAGAGGCTGAATATCACCACAGGCATGGAAAGCATGGAGAGACCAGCTCTCATACCTGAGCATTTATGCCACCACATTTAATCCCTTTTACTTGAGGAATATTGGAGATGTGGCAGTGTCACTTAGCTCCAAATGCTTATTTCACTGTGATTACCTGTCACAGAGCATCCATGTTTGTACCTGGTGTACAAGAAATGCCAAAGAACATCTTCATGCAGCATCACTCCTCCCCTTCTACCCACAGAGCATAACAACCATTTATAGTGCAAGAGGTTTTTTTGTGAAGGATGGGGAAAATGCATGTAGGCCCAAAATACTGATCAATAAATTGTTTTCTCTTATAACACCTGTAGTTGAATGCTGAAAGTACAGTTTGCATACCTGTTTTTATTGTAAACCCTACAAGACACTCAAGCTCTAGTTTTCATTGATAGCAATTAATTTATAGAAGATGAATATTAACATTTTAAAAACCTGAATTGATCTACATATAATAATTTTCAAGCATGTCTTATAAATTAATAAAGTTTTAAATAAACTGTAGTCTGACTTCATTTTTTGAAGTCAGAAGCAAATTGTACCTGACAGCCTATAGAATGAAAAATTCAGCGTGTTTAGGAAACTGTTTGCAGCACAGACATTTCAAGAATTCTTTAAAACACATGATAATACTGAATCTTACTCAATTGGAGTGAGTGAAGATTTTTGAAATTGTTTTATTGGGAATTATCTCATATATATATATATATATATGTATATAATTTATATATATATTATATATATATATACACATATGTTAAATCTCTGTCTTGCACATATGGACTCAGTACTTAATAACTCTCTGGAAAGTGAGTTAATATATTTTTTTATATATTTTTGAGGTTTACTTTGTCCATTTCACTTGTCTTTTTTAAGTACAGAATTGCACATAAACAATATTTTTAAATGCATCCTAAAAAATGTCTTTTTATGAGAAATTAACATCAATATTGATTTATGTAATCCTGGGTGGCCCTGACATTGTAGATGTCTAAAACTACCCTACCTGGCCTACCTGGTGTCATTCCAGAAGTTGTGTGATGTATCAGTCAACCTTGCACTGACAGCTTAAAACTCTGATGTGTCTGGGATGACACCATACACCTGTGTTTGGACAGCGGAATCACTCCTGAAGTGACTATTGGATTAGGGTCTCCTCCACAAAAATGTCCCCCTGAGGCACTGAAGAGTCATGTTGCAGTGGGTTTGTGATGGTTAAGCAGGTTGTCAGCAATCAAGAAAGTTGACATCGGTGTGGTGGTTTTTTTTCTGACTTTCCCTCTCTGGACCTTGACCTTTTTCTGTCCTTTTTGTCTGGTGTTCCTGTTCTTCCTCATTATTAGAGCAGGCACCCTTGGTGCATATGCTGGAGCCCATAGAGGAGCTTTCAGAAGAGGAAAAAGGTAATGATTGATTCAGCTCAAAATATGCTGGCATGTGTTTCTTGAAAACAAAACATATTATTTGATACCTACAGTATTTTTCATTGTATTTCATTATATTTGTGTGATTTGGGTGGGAATGTTGTTTGTGTCAGTCTCCTGTTTGCTATTGCTTATAAATATTATGATTTCCTTATCCAAGTTCAATGTTTTTATGAAAATCTGGCTAATTTCTTTAAAACAGTCACATGTCTCACATGTCTAAAGGGATTTGAACTAAGCAGATCAAAAATTATGGGGAAAAGCCCCTGACTAGGAAATTTTTGTGCTGACACTATTGCAATATGAGCTCACTCCCTTTTTAAACTCTGCATAAGAGGATGAAGAGTTCAGGTGGAAGGAAGTTGATGGTGGAGGTTGGAGCTGCCAGCTTTCATGAATGCATCACAGATAATTTTACAGGTAATCTGACTTGCACCTACCCATAAGGAGCCACAGCTGCAGCCAGGGCTGTGCAATTCAGAATAAAGTTACCTAGCCTAGCATTGGCAGCTGTTGTGCCTCTTCTGAGGAGACCTTGGAGAAGGCCACATTTACAGTGAGAGAACAGAAAGCACTGGTTCATCCTGCATGGTGTTCTTCTCCTGAAGGCAGCTAATAGTGAAACACCAAATAAAAATCTCTTCTGTGTGTGAAAATCAAAATCAGTCTTGAACCCTACAGCCAGTGAGTTTAAATTTCAAAGGAATGATGCTGTTTTGAAAACAAAATCATTGTTTGAATACGTCTGTGTGTTAGGAGGTTTCCCCAGGGAAAATCCAGTGCCTCTGAACAATCTGAAATAAAGACTGTTTGCATTTTTGCCGTTCCTTCTGCTGTTTCTCTTGCTTGCCATCTTCTCTCTTGATGGATTGTCTTTGTTTCTTCTGCTGTGCCTAAAGGCATGGCCTGAAGTGCATAAGAGAAAAGAAAGAATGCAGTCTGAAAAGATAGACCAAGATTTTTTTGGTTTTGATGACAGTCATTTGTAAGGGAGAGTGTGAAAATTCTTGACTCAGAACATCATTTTCTAGGATTATGTACGAGCTGAGGCAGTGGACCAGATGTAAGGTCCCTTGTCTCAAAAGTTAAATCTAGTATTTGGGGATGAATAAGAAAACAGTTCCTTAAATAATTGCTCTGGCAAAGAGGATTTGGCTTGAGTTAATTAGCAAGAATTGATATTGTCATTAATTAGGATAATGCTGGATAGTCTTGTTACCCTTATTAGTATTTAGTAATTAGGAATTTAAAAATGAGTTTAAATGTATCTGTTTTTTTGTAAGGATTAACATTGGAAAGAGGTAGGATTTTCAGAAGGCTCCTAGGAATCTTCCACTTTAAAATGTCTCATATATGGCTTTCTGGGAGGATTTTTTACTGCATAGTGCCATCTTGTCCTGAATGGGGATAGTCAGATAGCCCTGTGTTTCCTCAAGACCAATTGTTTGCCTCTTCTAGGACTCAGTTCTCCAGATAAATCAAAATTTTAATGTCATCAAATCAAAGTTTTAATGTCATCTCTGTCAGGTACTGAGTTGTCCACACAGTTCCCAAAACCAGATGAGATTTCAGCCTGATTATGTCCTCTTCAACACAGATCTAATAGTATGGCAGATTGGACTCTCAGTTTCCATTACCTATAGTTCTTTCCAGGACCCCATGGGAAGCCAGTTTCTCAAAACTGCCTAATATGTCATTTGTGCATCTTAAGGCTTTTTTGTCTCCTCTTTAGGGTGCTTGTCTTTCCCTTAAAGAAAAATGAAAAGTAAATGGAACTGCTTTCTAATAAGCTGTCATTGTTTACAAATAGAAAAAGTGGCACATTTGTTTAAAAATATAATATTTGAAAGTCACAATATGGAATTATGCCTTCACTTCTGTCCTTGTCTATTGGGTGGCAGATGACTTTGCTGCCCTGTAAGGCATACTGGGAAGACAAACTCCTGCCCAAGATTTTCCTGTTATTTCAGGGGAATTGGGAGTGTGGTTTACAGCTTTCCTGGGATGTTTTATACTCTTAGCCAGCTCTGCTGACCACTGCCAGACAGAAGCAGCCATCATGGTTCCACAGGTTATCGCTTCCTTTACTTTAAGTGGCATTCAGTAAAATTTTGTCTTGCCAGTGACAGTTTACAGACAGGTTTTAAATGTGTTTTTCTTCTTTACTCTCCTCTATGACCCAATAATACTTTGGCCTAACTTAAATGTCTGTCTTCATATTAGATGGGAGAATCTGTCTAGATGATTCTTTATTGCTTGCATAAGAGTTTTTTATTGACATAAGTGTCATTGTTGACACTTAAAGCAAGAAAAAGAGATAGGAACTTTTTTGTCTGCTTTTAAGTATGTATGATGTCACAGACTTGCATAGAAGAAAACACGACACTGAACTTTGTCCTTGAAAGATTTTTGAAGATGGCTATTATCCATCATGTATTTTCTGTGAAACAGTCTGCCCCAGACAAGGTTTTGTCTTTACCAAGACTTTCAAAAGTGTTACAACTTTGCAAAGGTTTAATTTCAGTAGGTGATTTTATCAGAGAATGTCACGTTGCTTGAAGCTTTTCTTAAGTTTGTAGTGTTCTTGTTCTAATTCCTGCTAGAATTCAGCTTTTCTTTGAAATACCACATTTAGAGAACTTAAGTATCAGAAGATACTTAATTCAGTGGCATTGAGTCTCTATCAGAAGTTTTCAAGTACAATGCTAAAAGTAAAGATCTTTGTTCCCAAATATTTAGTGCTGTATCTTTACAGTGATTCTGTAATGAGCAATAAGATACTTGTGATGGTGAGTACAGTGTGCAGAGGTACAAATTCCAAGTGAGCTGGCTTTTGTAAGCTAGCCCAGTATTTTGAAAATGACACAATTCCAGGTAGATAAAAAGTGCACATATGCTGGTTCTAAAGAATGCATGCTTAAGTGCAGTTTTTAATTGTCTCATGTAATGTGGATTTTAAAAACATCTCTTAACAGCATTTTTCCTTCTTATTTCAGAAATTGAGAAAATTGATCTAAAACCAGACAGAAGTAAGCACTATTTAATAAATGCTCTGAAGTCTGATCCTTCTTTAACTAAAGAATTGCGAGTTGTTTTGGAGCAAGCTCTGGAGGAGAAGCTGGAATCCTTGGGAATTAAAGCAGTAAGATATTGAATGATTTAAAAGAAGGGTAATCTTTGTACCACTTTTCTTCTGTTCTCTTTCACTCCTGTACTACAGTTCTCAACCTATAAAATTCAAAGCTAAATTTCCATGTTTTAAATAACTGTAATTCCTTAACCAGTAACCTGAGGGGATGGCCATCAAATTACAGCTGTGGAGGATATGGATACACTTGTGGGCAATGTTACCGACTTCTGTGATTTTTCTACAAGCTTTCTGATATCTGAGGCCTGAAAGAGTGTTTACAGTACAATTTGTTTCCTTAGGGTGTTCGTGGAATATCAAGTGATCGCTTAAATAAAATTTTGCGAGCTATTGAATATGCCAGAGAACGCAAAGGGAAGCATGAGCCCGCCATTCAAGGAATTCGAGAGCGCCTTGAACGTCAAGTTGGCCTTCGGGTTGAAGAGAGATCATCATCTTCTAGCAGAGCTGATGCCTGTGCTCATCTTCCTGGCGAAGGTTACAGTGCATTTTGGGCCTTATTTCATTGTCTTACATTTTATAACTGCTGTTTAAAGTTTTATTTGACAACATTTCTGTATAGCTGCTTTCCTGCTTTTCCATATCAACATTCTATATAGTTATGGACAACTAAACTGTTTTCTTTAAAGGGTTCTTGACATGGTGTTTAACAGCAAATATCTTAGTTCTGGCAAGATACATAGTGTTGTGTTGGGAGTGTAGCACTTTGGCAGCAAATAAACCCCCTTTCTTTCCAGCTGGTCCTCACAGATCTGAAGGGCTGAATATGGCTGTTCTTAATTTCTGATTTTAACCAATTCAGCATTTGAAGTCTGATCATGTTCCCAGGTGCACCAGTAATGTGGGTCGCAGTCTGAGTCTGGTCTTGTTTTGTGATCCCAGATTCGCCAACACTGACATCTGAGCCTCAATCCCTCTTCCCTGGCTGACTGCAGTGATGAGGGTCATCCAGCCTTTGCCTGATAACCTACCATCCCCTCAGCATGCCATCATGGCCACATAATCCCTTAGCTACACATCTCTTGGCATATCTCATGGAAGTCCCTTCATCATGTATCTCATCGCTGTAGGCCTTGTTCCTGCATTATTCACCCTGTGACTACAGAAACACCTTCAATTTGGTGCCCCTATCACACCTGTTTAATGGATTTTTGGGGGGTCTCTGTAGAACAATTGCTCATACCTCTCCCCCACACCTTTCATTATGCCACACCCAGACTGTATATGTTTCTGACAGATCATTATCCAGATTTTTATGTGCGTGTCTATGATAAAACCAAAACATATTAGAGTCAAGATTAACATAGCAACAACAGGATGAAGTATTTTATTGAAAATTCCTCTAGCTGTGAATGACCATCTGAAGAGGGAGTCTGACCACTGATGCTGTCCATCTTCCTTCTTACTGTATTCTTAATGAGGTCCTAAGTCAAATTGATTAGATGCTACCAGGACTGAAATTCCCTGTCAAATTCAGTGGCATTGAGGTTGCCTTTCTAATTTCAGTGGGCAAAGTACCCTCATCTCCTTCCCTTATATTTGCTGCCACAGTAAATTTCCCAAGTGAGAAGTGTGGAGGAATTAATGTTGCACTCTAGTTACCGTAGTTATTAGCTTCCATAGATAGAAGTGAGGGTCTCCACCCTTCAGGTCGAGCTTGTTGATGTGTGAACCAAATTTGGTTCATGATGGCAATAGTTGCTTCTACAACAAGAATAAGCAGTCCTCAAATGATTAACTTGATCTCCAGTGAAGATGTGCTGGCATCATTCTCAGTATCATTCCTGGAAAATGAAAGCAATACAGCTTTCATTGGGGTTTGTCCAGACAGGTTATCCCTTAGTGGCTCAACTTGTTTAATGGCTTGGACTGATGATTAAAGTCCCCTTTCCAGCTCAGAATATCTCTGTTCTGTCTCTTTCAATGCAGTTGGGCTGAATCTCTCTGGTCCATCAAGGCCAGTGTGAAACAAGCTGCAGTGCCATGTTCTCAACAGAATCCCATTCTGCTGTAATAGGGTCCCTGGGGGGGTTGTGGGACCAAGCTCCAGAGCTGCTTCATGTGTTGCTCAGTCCACTCCCATGACTTTTCCTTTTTGAGCAAATTGTTAAAGGGATGGGCAATAATAGAGAAACCAGGGATGTTTGCACCAATATCCTAAAATTCCCATTAACTGTTGTAATTCTTCTAATCTAGACAGATTCTACCTATGTTCTATTTTTCCAAGGTATCAGAAGCCGCTCCTTTAATCTGTCAGGCTCTGAGGAACTTAATCTCCTTTGTGCCCTTGACACTTGGATGTAGGAATGTCTAAACCTAAGGCTGTTAACCCATTCTTCCCCTTTTCTGCTGCACTCACAACCTCCATGGGGCCTTCTCCACCTGGTATTGTATCGCTGTGTTGCAAAAGTGTAACTACAGCTCCCACACTGGGTACATGAACAAACAGTCTGTTAACCCTAGGTCTGGTCACATTCCAAAGAGCCAGTCTATCAAATTATGTGGTTTTTTGGATTGCCAGAAGTATATATACACACATATTACACATACATATGTGTATACATACACACATGTATATATATATATACATCTGTACATATATATATATATACACATCTGTACATATATATATATACATTTGTATATATGTTTATAAACTTTTTTTTTTGGTAGTTGTTTATAGCACTAACAATACAATTGCAATCACAAGCTTAATTTCCTGGGTCAAAATGCTTGGCATAGCCAAGGATTAAATTCTGAAATGTGTCTGGTCTCTAAGGACCTGCTGTAAAGCAAGGGGGTTTATTTTTTTCCAAATTGCTGCACTTTTTAACCCAAATCATGGTAACTCTGAACTGCTTGGAAGAAAAGAATTGCATTTTTTCTTCTTTTTTTTGTGAAACTATATTCTGTAGCATCTTTAATTGTAGAAATTAAATGGGAAAGATATTGAATGTTGATTGTATGAATGACATAGATAACTTTTCTTGTAGAAAAACACAAGTGCCACTCATTGGGAATTTCCTCGCTTGCCACACCTCCAAAACCATCCAAGTGGTCTCCATCAGCTGTCCGCCCACCTGGACAAAGAGCAATCATCCCTGACTATAGTTCTACACCAAAGTAAGAGATGCCATTCTAAAAACACTCATCCCTCATATAACAGTACTATGGGTTTGGGGTTTTGTGGCTGATGTGAACATTTCCTCAATTGTAAGAATTGAGGAAAGAATTCACAAAACTTCCATATAAGCTTTATGCTTGCTATCAGTCTTGAAATAACTTGTCTCATTGTTTTTAGCCCCAGGAAGATGCTTGGAAGTGGAGCTTCCAGAAAGACATCTAGCATCACGTAGGTTTTGTTTCCTTGCCTTTTTGAAGACAACATTTTTGTTGACATGTTTGCCACACAAAAACTATTATTAAGCTAAATTCATAAACATTGTCTGGGCTGCATACAATCATTTTTTGATTTAAAGTGTTACTCCATTTGAGTGTGGTATTGTAATCCCCGAAAGATATCATGTTGTTCTTTCGGCATATGTATTCTTCGTTGTGGTTGAGAAAAAGATATTCAATAAGATCGATAACTTTGTTTAGTTTTTCTCTTAGATGCTTTTTCTGACTGTGTTAATAGCATTTGGGGACCTAAATTTGTTGTTTATTGATACTTTTAGGTCCTTGGGGACCTAAATTTGTTGTTTATTGATATTTTCATAGTGCAGCCAAAATGAAATACAATATTCCATGTTCCATTCACAACAGGTGCATTACTTTGACACTTCCTGCACTGAAAAATTCCCACATCTAACTGTTGTCACAAGAGACTTTCTGTGGCACAGATTCCTTGACCCTGAAATTTGCTCTACCTGCTGATGCATGAAAACCCATCTGTGTTTGCCTGGCAAGACTTGTTTTATATTGGTCTCTTGTTTTGTAAGGATGGTTGCGTAAATGGAAAGAGCCATGTGTGTGTAAGAGAGCATTTGGGATAACTTTCTGAATTTAATTAGCAGCGTGATTTTTTTTAATTTTTCCTTTTAAATAGTTAAAATTTAGGGGAGATTCTGTCATTTTGCACTAGGAAAAATGCACATTCTTGGAAAGGAAAATGCAAGGAAGCTTAAACATGTATGCATTGATGCATGCACTGAAACCCAGTAAGTGCTCATGTTGCATGTTGTTTTCCTTAGAACACCACCATTCAGTTCAGAGGAAGAAGCTGATGAAGATGATATGAAACAGTCTTATGTAGCACCAGAGGCATTGCAAAAGCAGTCAAAACCATCAAGCAGCATAGTCCATGCTTTTCAGAAGCCTTTTGGCAAAAGCAATGGGGATAGGATGGAGGAAAATGGACCTCAAGAAACTGGAACACCTGCCAAAACTTCTAAAGGTTTTTCACTGCATTTGTATATGGATGTTGTAACAGCTGTGCATGATTTTGCATTTCATGGTAATATTTTTGTGTTAGAAAACATAGTGAAAGCAGACTACCTAGTCTTGAGAGTATATATCTATAGGTAAACACTATGTTTTTGCTAATGTATTTCTGTTAATGTATTACTTAAAGATGTGTATCATGCTCTTCTATATAAATGCAGGAAGAGACACAATCTTTGTCTCAGAGAGACATCTTTTATTTATTTTTACTTTGAGGGAAATTTCTAGAGGGTTTACAGTAAAGTCCCTCCTTGCAAATGGAAACTGTCAATTTAATCTTTTTTTTTAATTTTAGCAACAGTTATTCAAAAACTGACCAAACAAGTTGGAGAGAGTCTTTCTAACCATGGAAGTAAGAACAAACCAGCTGGAGGAATTAATGTTGCGCAGGCATTTACTAAGAAAGATGGAGTGAAAGAACCAAAGGTATCACTTTTAATATGCAGCATTATTACATTCAGTAATTGAACTATATGTATGTTGAATTTTTTTTTTCACGCTGAAATCATCTTGATGCAGCAAAGAACTTAATTTTCCAAGACAGCTTTGGAATTACAGCTAAGTAGTCTTTTTGGGTAGACCAGCACTGGTGTAGCAAGGGACCAGTGGCAAGTTATTTCATCCACACTGCTTTTTTAGCTTATACCTTGATTGGTTTGGATCAGTACAGCTCAAAGTTTGGGCATGGTATCATTCTTATCTTCTATTCCAGCAGCATAGAGAGTCCTCCTTTACTTGTTTTCCTAGTGTCTTGTTTTGATGGAGGAGAAAAGGAATTTGCTTATCTAATATTTAAAAACATTATTTCTAGAGCTTTATCTAATATGGGTCTCTTAAATACATTTTAATGAGAGGACAGATTCCATTGGTCTTTGTTCTGCATCAATTCACAATCACTAACTGCTTTCAGACTGCATCAGATCTGTGCTGCCCATTGAACATGGCCTGTGTTCACCAGCAGAACACTAACACAGTAGACTCTTTACCCCTCAGGCTCCTAACATCCTGGTCTTCTCCTCAGTGTAGAGTTCTATAATTGGTAAACCATTTTGCTGCAATTTGGGGTCTTTGCTTGGACAGTTTTTAAAAGGAACAAAAGTTGCTTCAAATGAGACGTCAACAGCAGATACTGGTTTTATTTCAGTTTGAGTAGTTGTTACTAGATTGAGGTAGACAGACAGGTACTAGTTCTAGCATTCAATACAATATTTTTTCACTAAATTAGCAAATAATAATTACTGAAAATCCTGTTATCTATAATAAAACTGATACCCTAGGGCTTCCTAATTGTGAGTTAAATCTGAAACTCATCACTCCCTCCAGAAACGGTGACACTTCTATTTCATTTTCCAGAAAGGAGTGATTGTCCTAATCAGCTTTGGCCATGAGGATGGCATAACCACATTTAGCCTGTGTCCTTGTAATTGCCATTGATGACACCTAAGTTTTTCATTGATTGTGTGGGAGCTGCAGATTGCACCAGACTCAAAATTATCAACGCAGACATGACTATTACAGTGCAATTTTCTATCTAGCATTATTTCCAAATTCTTTGTAGTGTCAGATTTTTCAACACCACAAAGTGCTCACAGTTAAATTGGCAGGATGATTTTGTAAGGATCTTTAGATGGTGAGCCATTGTGTTCAGGAATCTGGGCTTCAATGGCAAAGACTTGTAGCAAAATAAATCTCAAAACCTATGTTTTAAAAATGCCATGTTTTTCACTGGTAAATCTCCCTTCCCACATCTCTCAAGCCCCTGAACCTTAAGGCAAGTACTGGGGGAATGAAATCCATCCTATTGTGGTAGAAGGTTGAGTAGACTAAACTTATATAAATCCATGTGACTCAATGAGTTGCTTCCCAGAGTCCTAAGGAAATTGGTTGATATAGTTGCCAAGCCATTCTTCCATAATAATTGAGAAGTCATCACAGCTGAGTGTAGTCTCTGATTGAAAAAAGTCTCTAATTGAAAATAAATCTATTTTCTTTAAAGTAAGAAGGAGAACCCTGGGATTAACTACTGGCCTGTTAATCTTACTTCTGTGCCCAGAAAGATCATGGAACAGATCCTTCTGGACAGAAAATTAGACTATAATGAAAAGACAGTAGGTTTCAATTAGATATTAGGAAGAAATTCTTTACTGTGAGGGTGCAGATTCTTACTGTGAGGCACTGGAACAGTGATGAGAAACTGTGGATGCCCCATCCCTGGCAGTGTTCAAGGTCAGGTTGGAGGGGGTTTTGAGCAACCTGGTCTAGTGGAAGGTTTTCCTGGCTGTTGTGGGGGAGTTCAACTGCATGATCTTTGAAATCTCTTCCAACCCACATCTTTCCATAATTTTATGAAAAATATTGTTGCTATGATTCATTTAGAATACATTGTGTCCCTATTGTATCTTGTATGGACACCATGAGTTCAGAATAAGCTTATGAAACCAGGGCAGGCACTGCTACTTTTTTTCTGCAATCTTTACAGAAGAACCATCTTGTATACTTTAGTAATTATATGCATATATTTATGCCCATATTTATATATTTAATGTAGATGTCTTTATATAAGTCTTTGAGTTAATAAAACTGTTTAGCAGTTTTGATTGGTGCCATTTATTTACACTTGATCAAAACTGAATTCTGTTGGAAGTTGACATGTTTATCTCCATTTTTTACTTTAACAATCATTTGGGACTTCTTGAATGTTCAAGGAAACTCTTCCTCCAGCATTTCTCAATATATGTGACTGACTTTCCCATTACCACACCCTCCAAATGCAGATCATTTGAAACCGAGCAATAGTGAATTCTGGTATGTTAATAATACAGCACACTGAGCAGATCTGTCAGTTTTTGAAAAACAGTTTGCAATGTTAAAATGGAGTTATGTTGCAAGATAAGCATTACTGCAGTCCCTTACCCATTTTCGAGACACACGACATGTTCATATTTGTTGATTTTTCTCTAGCCTATACATACCTTACATTTCTTTCTAATAGCATCTGAACCTTCCTTCTGTGCAATGGAAGCACCATCTAGATCCTTACTGTAACACTGGAGACTCCAGTGAAAAAAGGTTTTTTTCTTTGGGAGAAAACATTGTTTGCTTTCCACAGTTAAGCTCTCTAAAAACAGCTCAAATCCATCAAACCACATTTGACTGAAAAGTAGGGAAATTCTGTAGCTCTTCTTGCTAAAGCTGAATGAAGACATTTAGTTCTCAGGCAGATGAGGTAAGAAGGACCATGGACTCATTGCCTTCAGGTTCATCTGTCTGAATTGACTCTCATTTTGTGAATTTAGTATACAAATCCACCACTTAATTAAAATATGTTTGTACATGCTGACACTGAGTCTTGAGGGGAACGTATATTTAAAGTTTGAGCACCATGCAGTTTTTAAAATGTTTTTAAAATTTTTTTTAAATGTTTTTAAAAATTATTTAATTTTATCTTTAAATAAATTAGGTTTAAATTGAAAAGGCCTTTACTGCAATATTTTTTCCTAGTTTGACTATAGAATGCTTGTAAACTGCCACCTTGCATGTCATATCTTTATTTTCATGTAAGTAATCTACATTCTATGCTTAAATGACTTTCATCTCACTGGAATATCCCAGAAAAAATAATCGTATTTTAAGGCTGGCATATAATACCTGAAAACAGAGGTTTATGCCAGATACAGAACTGGCAGAACTTAAAATGTTTGCAGTTTCTGACTTAAAAAAAAACCAAAAAAACACAACCAAACCTCTTTTAGTTTCAGAATGGTAACAGTGAATTAATATCATTTAGGTAATTGAATTAATGTGGATTTTAAAACTGTGATGATAGACTTCATAAAGGCCATGTGCTAGTGCATTCTCCTTGAGCAGTTTCACATTGTTGAGTTTAGGAAAGAATTCAGCACAGCTTGAACAGACAAAGGAAAAATGCCTGGTTTTTTCTTGTCCCTGTTAGCTCGCAGAAGCTGATGAAGATGATTGGGATATTTCATCAGTAGAAGAAGACATTTTATTGATGAAAGAGAACAGAGGTCAGAAGGCAATGACAGTTCAGAAAAACGAGCCCAGTGCTGCATCTGTGGTTCATGCATGGGGCCTTCCCAAGAAGAGTGCACCAAAGGAGGAAGGTAATGTGTTCATAAGTGACTGACCCACCTAGAGGAGGATTCAGTACAGTCTATTACACATTGTAATTCAATAGATGGGGTTTTGTAAGAAAAGAACAAGAAAACCTTTGTGTTTGGCTTCTTGCTATATAAATATCATGTTTTTATGATACTTAATGGTACATAAACCACACACACACATAAGTACACAGAGATACCAACTTAAATTTGAGATTTTAAACCATAATATTATCAGACTTCAACATCATCTTAAAAATTAATCATCTGAGGTATTTTTTCTTTCCAAATTTAAGGGAGAAGGGAACTCCCTTTTTCTTGAGAATAATAACATTTCAGGTTTGTTCAAGGTATCTGATTTACCAGGCTGAAGTAAATATTTGAACTAGTGCTAAAGCAAAAGCCTCAATCTTACATATAATTTATATAGTAGTTTCTAACCCTAACATTTCAATATATGTAAAGGTTAAAGCTGTGTCAGTTACATAAGGATACTTCTGGTTATTTTTGAAGGGAAAGTAAGGTTGGCGAGGACTGTTTGCTTTATCTGCTGTGAGAGAAACAATCTACATATTATCAACACTTGTCATTTGCTTACTGGTTGCAATTTGGGGGCTTCCTGAAGTCCACAGGTGTTTGCTCATACAGCATGTCATTTTCTTTTATAGACAAATGCAAAGTAAAAATATCCCCAAAAGAGTATTAATAACTATTAATTCTTCTGTCTGTTTGTTTTAAAAGGCCTTCATGAAGCTGATAATACAAGCACGTTAAAAAGCAGCTTGGTCACTGTAACAGACTGGAGTGATTCTTCAGACATATAATTGTTCCATTCCTGATTGGAGGTCCCGCTTTTGGCTTCTGCCTGGGTTCAAAATGCAGGTGAAAACATCAAGTGTTTCCCAGTAACTTCTCTCATTGGTCCAGTAATAACAAGGAATACTGTTTACAGAGCTCTCGTGTCTTTCAGTCTGACTCTGAAAAAGACTATTGAAATATGCATTACTGGCCATGTCTATTTGGAAACAAAGTAATTCTTCTTTCTTTTTGTGATAGTTTAACCCCAGCCAAGCCCCACACAGCCACTCACTCACTCCCTCACCTGTGGAACTGGGGAGAGACTTGAAAGAGTAAAAGTGAGAAAACTCATGGGTTGAGATCAAGGCAGTTTGATAGGGAAAGCAAAAGCCACACACACAAGCAAAGCAAAACAAGGAATTAATTCACTGCTCCCATGGGCAGACAGGTGTTCAGCCATCCCAGGAGAACAGGGCCCCATCACTTGTAATGGTGGCTTGGGAAGACAAATGCCATCACTCCAAATGTCTTCCTCTTCCTCCTTTTTCCCCCACTGTATATACTGAGCATGATGTCACATGATCTGGAATATCCCTTTGGTCAGTTTGAGTCACCTGTCCCACCTGTGTCCCCTCCAAACCTCCTGTGCACCCCCTATCCTCACTGATGTGGTGGTATGAAAAACAGAAGAGGCTCTGTGCAAGCCCTGCTTAGCAATACTAAAAACATCTCTATTACCAACTCTGTGTCCAGCACAAATCCAAGACACAGCCCCATACCAGCCATGGTGAAGAAAATTACCTCTACCCCAGCCAAAACCAGCACACTCATGAGTTCAGTGGTGAAAGTCTCTATCATTTCTCTGAGGTGAAGATTTTACCTCTAATGTTTACATTAAAGATTGAAACTGGTCTTGCAAGAAACCAATGAACAGAATATACTGCAGAGTATTACTTTATACAATCTTTAATGCATATTTTTTATATTTTATCATGAACTTTATATAAAATTGTCAACATTTTAAAGAAAATATGTCCATGTCTTAAACTATTAAGTTTCTACCATGGTTTACAATAAACACTAAGTGAAAAGAAAAAAGCCTCAGCTCTAAAACTAATCATCATTAAATGCCTCTTATATGGGGAAGTTGGTTTGTTGTGGGGTTTTTTTGTATTGGAGCTCAGTCTTTGTTAGCATAAAAGGACAACAACTAGAAAAAAATCACAATGTCAAGCCACAGTAAGGAAAGCACTAACCTGCCATTGCAGAAGTACTTGACATTTCTGCTTTGTCCATATTGGCTGCCTTCTTTAAAAAAACACAGTAGTGTTTCTACTTAAATGAAGTACAAAAATAACATAAAACAAAAAGAACCTTGACTTCGTAGTTTGAATGTAATTTAGATAATACCATATACAAAACTTTTTCTATACTGTGCCATTATTAAATAGGACTGTTCATTTTTTATATTTACACTGTCATCCCAAAATAACCAACTTTTATTGAAATTCCACAGGTCCATCAGTTGAAACTTCACAAAAAACCTGAGTTTGAGTCTGATTTTAGGGACTCAATCTAGAAAGCATTTTGTGGTTATTTGTAATCTCTGTTCTCATTTATTGACTTGTACAAATGCTCCCTCAAAAGTCATCACATTTCCATGGACAGACAAAAAACCCACCACAAGCTGACTTTTTGAACTGCAATATGCCAATACAGTGTGTGTGATGCCTTTCCCATAAGCAGCTGACATGACAAACTGAATTAGTAAATACATCGTTTATTTTTTTTCAAGAATGCAACATCAGCTCATGATTTCCAGGTATAAACTTTACAATACCAACATCAATCTTAAAATATTATATAATAAAATTTACATCGATATGTAAAAAGCTGCAAGTTAATATTTTTAAAAGTCATTGTCTTAGTGGTAAGTACATAGGGCTTGGGGTGGGGGGAATCACTGTGAATGAAACGTACAAAATCACGTTTAAAAACGTTTTGAGTCTTCCAACAGTGCAACTAAACGTAGGCGTTCTTGTCAAAGTGCTTGGGTGGGCTTTTGTCAGGGACGCTGTTGTGCACCTTTGTACGAGAAGACATCACAGATGTGGCTCCATTATAGGCATAGCCCCTCCTGAAGAGAAAGAAACAACCATTTACAGCTCTTCCCACAGACAGGTGGCATCTCTGCATCCAGGCATTCTAGTAATAAAGCCAGAAGAAATGTATGGGAATGTACCTACAAATTTCAGGGGAGGTGGCACATTCCCACTCTGTGTGGTCCCATTCTAGTTAAACATTGCCACTCCAGCTATCTCTTTGCATCTGTCTTTACACTTTCCTGTAACACATACCCCTTATCCCTTCTTCACAGCTAAGTAAATTAGGGCCTAATGATGAAATAATTTAAATTGTGGCAGACCCTAGGTGAATAGTTACTCTCTACAGCTGTTCCTCTTTGTTATCACCCCTCTTCAGCTGCTGGAGGTCCCACTGCCACCACCGCTAGCTTTTGATCTGATGATTTGAGATCAAAGAATCTTGTCTATTGATACCTGTAAAGCTTTTCTTTATTGGTGGACAGAGCATTATCCTTACATCCCCTTATTTTCTTTTATCCACACAATCTTTTTCAGAATCTCATTGCAAAGTGTTTTGAGACAGTAATCAAACTGCATACATATAGCAGGTAAAAATGCAGAGGTATGATTTCTTTCAGTAAGTAAGACTTGTGTTTTACCTTGCAGAATTACTGTTTTCAGCTATTGAGAAGCAGAATATAATGCCACCAATTATGCAGAGTGATGCTCCAGCCCATCCAATGAACAAAGCTGCTCCTAATTCATACCTACAAGAAGTCAATAAATGTATTTAACAGAAGAGAGCATTTAATTTAATAGGGTTATTTCCAGAATAAAATAACTAAATACTATATTTTTCTTGAATAACTTTCCATTGACACATAAATTATTTACCACAAAATCAGCAGCTCTGCCATTCACCCACGTTCTTTTCATTATTTCCCTCTGACTCAGGAGGCAGTCCCTGCAGTACAGTTGGGCAGTGCTTCTCTCCCTGCTCAGCTGGGGTTAGGGTTAGGGGAAGGCCTGGCCTTTGTCCATCTCCTCCTGGATTGCTTTGCTGTGGGGTCATGTCATTCTGTGGCCCGTTTACAGCTCCAGCTCCTCCATTTCAGTTTTGTTCCTGTTGGCTCCCAAACCAAACTGGACTGGGGCTTTTACTGGGGCTTTTTTGCTATGAATTCTGCCTACTACTCTCCTTAAGTTTCCCCTCTGGCTCTCAGGATCTGTCTGCCTCCATCCCTCATCATCCACACACCAGCCTACTTAAAACATGAGTTTGTACATATGCATAATATGCATATGGAATACACATGCAATGTATATGTATGCAACATATGCATATACATACACAGGTGTGCCTGGTATAAGCATTTGCACACACAGGTGCATGTTCCAGCATCTTTCTCCTTCTCTAGTCCCTGTGGCTGGATTCTATCTGGAAGAAACTGCTCCCCAGCACCAGGAATTTCTTTGTTCAGGCTCCCTCCCTGGAGACACCAAGCTCAAGCTGAAATAAACTGACTCTGCCTCAGAACCATTCCTCAACACCAGCATGGAGCTTACAGACTCAACCCCCAATTTAAACTTCTGGGAACCATAGCTCCTTCTACTCTGGAAAACTCTCCACCCAATCCCATTTCACTTCAAAATCTGCTAAACCTGTAAAATTTTAATTCTACTTATGCTGACATTTCCAACCACCTTGCTACGGTTTTCACATGACTTAAGGAGATTTGTGTCTCTCCAAGAACAGGGTGTTCTCTGATAAGAAACAGAGATCTACATCAGAGCTCATCACCTAAGATCTCATTATTTCAACATGCAAGAAATACACACAAAGTGCACCTCTAAAACACTTTCAAAGCACCTCTTTCATTGACCTGTAAAAGCAGATCAGAGGGAGTAGCTCAGATGTGAGGTAAGCCCCCTCATGGGGATCCCTCCATCCCTCCAGGACTGCCAGAGCACACCTAAGGTACAAGGACCAGGATTAGGCTCCCCACAGAAGTCAATGCACATCACCACACTGCTGGAGAACAGCTGGATCAAGATCCAAGATGGCTGTTGCAGTAACAACTTATTTGCAAAGACCATTTGCCTCGAAAGTGGGAAACACAAGTTTCCATATTTTTGTCTAACAACACAAAATGGTTGACCAGAGGCTGAGGGATTTAAGGAGACCATCTTCCCTAAGCGCTATCTTCCCTTCCTGAAACTCTTTAATTGTATAGAAAAGAAACCATGACTATATTTGATAAAACTGGGTAGAAAAGTAGCCCTTTTCTACCTGAGTGTTACCTACTAGTTGGGACAGAAGACATGGGGTTTAGCCTTCATAGTTGGGATTATTTGACCTTTTGAAGCAACACTTGTTACTATATCATGATTAAACAGATTAAACAGTATGGCCCTGCTTGGGGGACTGCCACACTGCCAGGTTAATGAGTTGCAGAGCTATCCTGATAGGTCTTTCTTCCACATCTTCAAACAGAGAGAACAGCCTTTCTGATTTATATTGGTACTTAGGAGGAAAACTCAAGATTTTCAATTGCATGTCAATGCCTATGTGGGAAGTTAGTCAGCTAATTTCAATTAAAAATAGCAAAGAAGGCTGGAGGGAAATCTTGATGGTTGACACAAGGTGCTGAATATCTTGTGTCATTTGTTTCCCACTAACAGTATCTCAAGCCGGTCTTTGACACTGCCAGACTAACTTCAGGAGAGAAATGTGCAGTAAAAGGCAAAAGGTTGAAACCCTCTCTCAGTGAAGAGACAATTCCAAATTTCCACAATATACCACCAAACATTTTAAATGTGCCTGCAATACATAACAAAGTAAGGGTTTGGAGATGGCAACAAAATGGAAATTTTGCATCAGTTGAGAGAGGAAGGAGCTGAATGCCATCATTAGCTCAGTCTGATGCAAGGTCACTGCATGAGCTACATTCATTGTGCACAACTCAAATTAAAATTTCAGGATTTCCTCTCTGCCTTTATCTTTGCAATCATGATTATGTCTGCCTGCAGCTGAGCTATGCTGGTTGTCCCACAAAAAAAAAAAAAAGTAATTTCTGGAGAGGATGTTTTACTACCATTATTTCAATATTTAAACTGGATTTCTCATTCCTTCACAGTAAAATTCCACCATAAGGTCTACCTGCTCTTTTGCAACAGACAAGGGTAGGAATACAGTGTAGGAAAAGGACTTCTGGCAGCAATCATGGTATTTTTCACTAATAACAGTAAGCCTGATGAATAATTAACTTCTGTCTATATAGCCAGGCCCCATTTTCTTCAAAGAACCTCACATCCTCCTTTCTTTTGGTGGCCTTTCAAGCCTGTCTTCTCTACATCAAATAAACAGAAACTATAGGGGAATTATGGAGAAAACTAATACAAGACTACTAATACAAAACTAATGCTGTTTCAGGAAAAGCGGTGTCAACCCTACTGCAAATGTAGATCCCTTTAGTGTTATTTATTCAGACTATTTTCTTTCTGTCGAAGTGAAACATAAAGGGTCAGGGTTCCTCACTGATCCCTTACTTGGATCCCAGAGAAATGTACACCCAATGTTTGGCATATTCTGGAATCACTGCCAAGAAAACTTTAAAATCCTTGCCTTTAAAAAAAGAGTTTACATCATGTATTAAGGCAAAACATGAAAGTCTCTGATGGTATAATTTACAGCCAACATTTTCAGACCTGGTAAAGAATGTCAATCCCAAATCCAAGCGTTGGTTTGTGGATTGCTGCTTTTGCAGGTCCTGAGAATTTGCACAGTTTTAAAGGAAGTCTTCAGGGATGCTCATTATCTCTGGTGTGGATCCCAAAATTCTATAAATACTCACTCTCTTAAATTTAATTACAGGTATAGGCAAAATATTTATGTTAATGCTTAAAAGATCGTGGGTTTTGATAAGGTTTATGATCCAAATTTCAGTCACCTGGATTTGAAAATCTGCCAGCAAAATTCCACCAAGCCTGCAGGAACCTCTCCTCAAGAGGAATCAAGATTGCGTGGTGCTTGACACCATTATCAAAGCCACCTTCTATCAAAGGCTCCAGGAAATATTTTCTCCCTTCCCTATCAAATGATGCACCTAATGAGCCCCTGTGTCTTGTGCAATCCTTTTACCGCACCTCTGGCATCCAGGCAGGCTCCATTCCCAGTTAACCCCAGCAGCCCTGCCAGCCCGTGGTAGAGCTGGGCACATGGATTGCAGAGCCATCACTGTGCAGCAAAGTGTTTGTTCATTGAATTTCAGCACCTGCTTGCTCCAGTTAGAAATTGTGGTTAAATAAAACTGCAGCCCACTCTCCTCCTCTGCCCACGGGGAGAAGCAGCTGCTCTCTGTCTAAACAGGCTGTGGCGTGCAGTAGGAAACCTAAGGTCTACTTGTTTGAAAGATTTATGGGTATAGGAAAGTACTTACTTTTGTGCAACAAAAGAAGGGTCAAAGAACTCAGACGTAATCCTGTTTGCATACAGGGAACAACTAGTCATAGAGCACAACCCTGAAAAGCATAAGACAAACCATTCAGTGGAGCTGGCAGCAGAGCTTTGGGCCTGGCCCTGAAGTCAACGAAGTCATGGACGATTGTGCACGGGTTTCTGCGGAAAAGAAGCGGCTCCGGTATGACTTCAAATATGCAAACTGATAAAAACAAAGTATATTTACCAGAGAGTATGAAAATCAGTCCAGCTAAACAAGCTATTTTTGCTTTAGTCTGATCAGAGCCTCCGACTTTTGTACATTTCATCCCAACCAGTCCAAAAACGGCACCGAAGAAGCCCAGGCAGACAGCGGAGATCATCAATCCTCTGCAGGCCTGGATGTAACCTGTGAGAGAAAGAGCAAGGCTAATATGAGAACTGGGACCATGACAAGTTTTGCTGTACTTTCCCTCCCTCTGTGCAGCATCAGGCACTCACTATTGCAAGTGGACTCAGACTTTGGCTGGAACAGAATCACTTAACCACTGACTGTGTTCCTCCAGGTGATGTGTGCCCTTCACAGGGCATCATCACCCGTGCCCAGCTCATAAGAATCATACTATGGCACTCAGGGCTCCAAAACATTATCCCATGGCACTGAGTATAGCATCTGCAAGAGGTTATACCCATGAGGTTTAGAAGAGCAACTCCACGTGGTCCAATCAGGTCATAAGTTGCAGAGCCGCTCTTTAAGTGCAGCACACTCAAAGCAAGTCTTACATCAGTCCAGTTGTGTCACAGTGCAATATGGCTGGCAGTGAGGCTGGCAGCAGAGACCCTGGCTGGGGTCCTGAGCCTTCCTAGACCTGCCTGGATGCGCCGCTGATTTGATTTGGATTTGCTCAGAAGGCCCTCATTCTGCAAGGAAGTCAGCCATGCACTCAGCTCCATGCACAGCAGTAGTCCCTTGGGATAAAGCAAATCACTGCCATATTTAAACCTGGACAAACAGCTTCCACCTGGCTTCAGCCACAAACAATTTGGCTGTGCTGCCTGAGACTGCTCCCAGAGGGACCTCCCAGGGCAGGACCCTTCAAGGGGACAATGGGCTGCTTGGCCTCTTCTCCCTTCTGAGAATATCTTGTAATTGAAGGACTGTGATAATCTCATATCGCTGCTTACGGGGTGGAACGCTGCAATCTTACACAGCTGAATAACCATCACAAGATGTTTTTCTTCATAACCTGTTGTTACATCTCATTTAAAATGAAAATGAACTCCCACTATTAGGGCATTCATTCTTTTTGCTTTGATCTCCAGTGGGTGGAAATGTTGAGAGCTAAACCACATTGTCATTGCCTATTACACCAAATTTTATGTCACAATAAATAAACAAAAAAAACCCCACCAAACCCTGCATAAATGTTTTAATATGTAATAAAACAATATACTAAAGAAGGAACTAGAGGACATTTGATGAAAACAGAAGACAGCAGATTCAAAACAAAAGGTATGCTTGTTTGTAAAATGAAGCGGTGGAATTCCTTTCTACAGGACGTGTGGACACTTAAGGGTTTACTGATACTCAGAGACTGGATACGTTCCTGATGGAGAAGTCTGTGTCTGGCTGGCAGGGCTTTGGATACAGATGGCTACCACAGACACCTGGCCACCTTCTGCTATCCTTAGTGCCACCTCCTTTAGCCACTGCTGAAGGTACATCAGCTCTAGGATGACCGCTGCGTGCTTGAACAATGTTCAAATCCCTCAATGATTCACAGCTTGGAGCAACAAAGCAATTTGTAGCACATAACACCCCATTTTAGCAGGCCTGCTGAACCTGGGAGCTGTGCTGCCCATCTGTGAACACAACCTACTAGCATTTATCTACCTCTGCTGGCATACATACTTTCATTTGCAACAGGCTTCTGTGGCCCACCTGCTCCAGAAAGACACAGCCAGTGACATAAGTGTGACTGCTCACATGTTGGAATGTAAGAGAGAGAGTGATTTGTGCAAGACTCAGGTTTGAAGACAGCAGCCTTGCTTTGTTAGTTTTTGCTACAGGCATGGAAAACTTGGCTTATGCTGCTTTAGGTGGTGTGTAATGCATTTCTTGTAGCAGACAGGTAAAGCACGAGATGAAGACTGGAAAGGAAGCTATTATTTCTGACAGGTCCAATTTATTGACAGTGTTAGTTAGCTAATTGACACATTAAAGTGCTGAACCATGAACATGTTTACCCAGAGGTCCTCTAAACTTTTATTTATGTCTGAACCTCCTAGGAAAACCAGTAAATATTCACCCCAACTAAAATATCCAACATTTGCTAGTAACCACAGGGCTGAAATTCAGTTTTTCCTGAAGGTCAATACACAGTTTTAAAATAGGTAGAGGGTAGTGAGACACCAAGAAATAATTAACTCACTCACTCAGAAATCATTTTCAATTATAAACAGCATGAGCTGGAGGACTGCTCAGTTCTGCTGAATGAATAACCTTTCTCACTAAATAATTCACCAAATTGGGCAGGCCAGCTATAGTAGGGCTTGTTTCAGTTCACCAGAGCAGTCAGCCAACTGGGACACATTTTTAAAACAAAATACAAAAAAAAAAAAAATCCCAATTTACACCAGTACTGTGGAAAAGCAGAAGGCTCTAGCAGTCCCACGAGGGTTGACTGGAGCATTAGGAAGCATGAAAGGTTGAAATCAATCTTTTCACCAAATCAAACCTCCTATTGCTTAGATCCTAGATTCAAACTCTGTATAACATTTGGCTGTAAGAGGAACTAAACCTCTTTTTTGCTTTCAAGAAAGCAAGATTATATTGGTCACCAAGAATTACAGGGTTTGTTCTGCTCGAAGAAGAAAAGGATCTGGGGAGACCTTACAGCAGCCTTCCAGAACTTAAAGTGGGCCTACAGGAAAGCTGGAGAGGGACTTTTTACAAGAGTGTGTAGGAGACAGGACAAGGGGAAATGCCTTTAAACTGAAAAAGGGCAGATTTAGGTTAGATATTCGGAAGATATTAGATATTAGGAAGAAATTCTTTACCGTGAGGTGAGACACAGGAACAGGTTACCCAGAGAAGCTGTGGATGCCCCCTCCCTGGAAGTGTTGAAGTTTGGATGCAGCTTTGGATCATCTTTGAGCAACCTTTACTAGTAGGAGGTGTCCCTACCCATGGTAGGCAGGTTTGAACTAGATGGTCTCTAATGTCCCTTCTAACCCAAAACATTCTGTGATACTATGATGATGAAGAGGCATGAAAAAGGGAGCTGTCTATTTTTTCACAGTCCTCCACTCAAGACTAAGACCTGTCCTTTTCCAAATATTTATTGTCTGTATTTGCACCAGCTCCTGCAGGAAACTTGTCATGTACATACCAACCACCCAAATGAAGCTCCCAAGCAGCAAAAAGCCATGTGTTTTAAACAGACAAGCAGACAAACATGCATTGCTCATAAAGTCATGTTTAGCAGCATTCCAAGAGAAACCTATTTCAAGGTGGGTTGTTTTTTTTTTTTTGTTTGGGTTTTTTTTTTCGTTTCAAACAAATGTGTTTTGTCTTGCATTGAAATTAATCTTGTTAGAGCTTCATCCTTCTTGCCTCGCTGCTCTCACACTTGCCTCATGCTTACAAAGACTTAGAAGGCATTCATGTACTCATATCATATGACACTATGGAAAAAAAATATATATGCAAAGTTCTGGGGATTGCCACTTTCACAATAAATGCCTCTGGTGGCATTTTGCAGTCTACATCACGTGAAGAGGTAGCCTTACAGATACAGCACAGATTCCTTCCAAAAGTACACACCCATTGCTTTTGTATGTCTTTCTAAGCTCTAATACCCTCTTTTAGCTCATAATTGAATTTTTGTTCAGCTCTTTTCTTGCAAAAGGTCATCAGATCCACTGTAGGAAACATGGAAACTGATACGTCCTCTTTTGGGGGAGGTGGTTTCATCAGTAAATTTCCACCTATGACAAGTGGCACAAAAAGTAAACCCGAAATGACTTTAAGCCCCACAGACAGGAAGAGCATTTTTGCTTGCATAAAGAATGTAGGGCTCAGCACTTAATGAGGGCTGGCCAAATTGGTTTCTTCTATAGGAATGCATAAAGGTGGAAGGGGACCACAAGCAATTTTCTCTGGAAGCCCCTCGTGTGGAGTGATGGCCTGAAAGCCATGATGGTCTGCTGTGCCATCTCACAGCAAGCGGGGCAGGACAGTCCAGGCCCACTCCAGGGCAGAAACCAAAACAAAGGTGAAGAGGAGCCATCTCCTGAGCACCCCTGACCTGAACTATGACACTGCTTCTGAAGAAGGAAGGACTTCTCCTGCACTCCACAGGAGAACTCCAGCAACTGGCATAGAATCACAGAGTCACTGAGGTTTGGGTAGGGGGGGACCTCAGAGGTCATCTGGTTCCTACCCCCTGCCATGGGCAGGGGCACTTCACATAGAGCAGGTTCCTCAAAGCATGGTCACACCACTTTCTTTCCCCCTCATTTTGCCTCTGATCCCCTGGAAGACCTGAGCAGTCTTTTGGGATAAGAAGTCCAGCTTACTTAGAGGTTTCCAATTTGATCAAAAAAAAATATTTCTGTAGAAGAGGAACTGCTCTGAGAGGCAGATCCTCTCCATCTCTGTGACAAAGGAGTGGAGCTGAGCCACATTTCCCTAGGAGAGCAGAAATATTTTTAGGAATTTTCCAGTCATGCTCTACCATTTTGAGGAGAGCAACGTATTGTCACTACATGTATCTTTACAGGGTTATTGTTTCAGCTCACAAACACTTCCCTGAGAACAGCAACCAGATCTGCCCTGTTTGTGTATTCTGAGTCCCCTACCTGAGGATGGAGTCAGGAAGTTCCCATATTCCCAGTCACCGGGAATGGGATCCACCTTGGGCATGTAAGTCTGGGCAAAGGGGAAGAGGAGGGAAGGAAGAAGCTAGACAAGGGCTGAGGCAGACTTGTCCTCTCGTTGAGACACAAATTCTTTAAGCCACAAGTGACACACGGCAGCCCTGAAGTGCACTCCCCACGGGGGAAGGGTTAGGGTGAAGAGGGGACATACACACCCACAGTCAGCTGCTGACAGGCTCCCTGCAGAGCTTGAAACCACAAGGAAGGGAGTCTGGGCAAGGCTAGCTACAGAAAGCACCCCTGACTGCAGTGCTGCCCCTCTGACCCCACCCAGCTTGCCTGGTCTGTGCTGGGGGTACATCACTCTCCCTCCAGCCTGCCTTTCATTCACATTGTGCCTGGGTGCCAGAATCTGCCCCCACAGCATTTAAAGATGCTGCTGAGAAACACTGAAGCCAAGAACTTTCTACTACTGAAAAACAACCTGGCCAGAAGGGTTGGGACAGGGCCCTTGCAGATGTGCATTTCAGAGTTACTTCTGTCCAAAATGAGCTGGTGACTCTTTCACTGTGCACAAGGGACCTCAGAAACTCATTCTTTGGCCAAGTGGAACGTGCTACCCCACACTCAAGGTTTCAGTGCACAAGCATTTGGGGGAAAGGAGGGAAAAGACCTTCCTGTCAAGTGTTGTATTCTTTTTGAAAATTTAAATGTTCCAAATTCTTCATACTTTGTAACTGTGCTTTTCTTACTTTAAAATCAGATTCACCCAGACCTAAAAGAACAGCTAAACAATAGGTTCAAGGGATCCAAAAGGTTTCGCACCAACGATCACTCCATGCCTGCCTGCACAGAGACCCCTGCTCCTTGCCCAGTCCTGGAAATTACACTCTCAGCTGCTACACTTGGCCACAGAGTGACTGATGTCAGTGGAGGCCAGCCAGCTCTCCTGTCCCTTCAGAGGAACAGGCAAATTCCTCTGCTGCCACAGGGCTGGGTCAAAATAATGTCTGGGAACGGCACTTCTGGCCCTGAGGGAAGCATCCTGCAGTGGTGGTGCTTGAGGGCTGCCTGTGTTACCTCCTTTTGGTATCTTGGCCTCTTTCAGCCTTTTCACATACAGAGGTTAAAGGGTTTCTGATATTGGTACTAACGTCATGTTCATATTAATCCCTGTTACAATTAGTATTAATCTCTCTTAGTGATTAGATTAACAGACCTTCCTTTCCTCTTAAACAGAGCTTTTACACCAAAATACCTGCTCAGACTCCAGTGCAAAGGGAATGTCTTGCCAGACTGTGATCAGTAGGCATGATCAAAGCCAGTGGCACACTGCATATTGCATTCATTTATAACTATAAAAACTTAGAAAAGGTGCAATAATCTTAGAAGCCTTTCCTCCCTTTCTTTACAGCCACTTCTGAAGCTATAAACCGATGTCAGACACATTTCTCCTGTTTCTACCAGCCACAATCGGTGTGGACTTATCAACTAAAAGTTTAGTTGTAAAGATTTTCTGCAGTGAATCAGTTTCCCAGTACAGCTTCCTTAAAGGGCAAAAATGTTTCCCCTTAACGAGGGAAGAAACGCAGCACCAACTCAATCTTTGGTTTCAAGCCCTATAGCAAAACTCTTAGCTTTGCTTCAAAATAGCACTGCCCTAAAGCTGAGCAAAGCTATGCATCCCTTCTGCATACCTTTGCATCCCTGACTGCCCTGAGCTTTCACACTGTCATTTATCAATAAAGCAATTACATCTGAGTTAATAACCACTTAGCAAAACCAGCAGAGGAACATTAATTAAAACAAAACGACGCCAAGGCTTGTTCTTCTCCACCGACCGTTGCACGGCTGGCAAAACCATAAAAAAGAGGAATGTCACGACAGTCGGGAAATAAATCGGCGAGAAAAATCTGCCTGCATTCTTCTTGTGTCAAATCCACATACACACTCTTCTGATGGGGAAAAAAGGCAGGTAGTGACAGTACGAGAGGCCAAACCGGACACTCGGGCACCAAATATAATCTCAACTAATGGGTTTTTGGGGGCAAAAACCCCACTTGCACAGGTGTGCACAAGCAGCCCGCTGCCACCTGCCTGGGCACACGGGGGCACCTGCCCACGAACCCGCGGGGGAGCCGCTTTCGTCCGGGTCCCCGCCGCCCCCGGCCCCGCTCGGCGCGCCCCGAGCCCCCCGCCCGCCCGCCCCGCCGAGCCCGGCCCGGGAGCGGCCCCGGAGCTCCCGCCGAGCGGCACAGGGACACCGGGAGGTATCATCGGGGTGGGGGTCAGCGGGAGCCTGACCGTCCAGCGCCAGCATGGATGGGAAGTCCTTGCAGTTGGAGACGCCGGTGGAGTCGGTCACGCAGGTCTTCCAGAGGTTGGCCCAAAAGGTGGCGGTGGTGATGACCGTGCCATCGATGGTGGACACCTTCCAGTAGTCGGTGGGCAGCGTGGAGGACACCAGCACCCATCCCGAGATGGTCAGCAGGAAGGCGATGATCTCCGCCGACGTGCTCGCCATGGGCCCGGCAGCAGCGGCGGGCGGCGCGGAGCCGCGGCGGATCCCGGCGGAGCCCGGGGCGGCGGATCCCGGCGGCAGCGGGCGGAGCCGAGCCGAGCCGAGCCCAGCCGAGCCGAGCCGGGCGGGGCGGGGCGGGGCGGGGCGGGGGCGGCCGCGCAGCCCAACCAGCACCGGCAGCTCCCGGCATCGCCCCGGACCGGCCCCGCCCCGGCCGGGCCCGGCATCGCCCCGGGCTGCGCGGAACGGAGCCCAGCACGGCCCCGCGGGGCGCTCCCCGGGCTGGCCCAATGAACCAGACCCGAAAGCAAACAGCGGCACGACCCGTAATGCGGGGTTGGATCCCCCTTCCTCCGCAGGTGCTCGTGCGGGGGTGGAGAGGGGATGGCAGCAGCGGGACAGGTGCATCCTTAGCATCTCCTTCCCAGCTGCAGGTTTGCGTCTCTTTCCCTATGACCCCGCGCCATCCTCCCCACAAAGAGCCTCGCCAGGAGAGTGGCTTCGAGGAATACTTGTACAATACGGGCGTGCCGACCGCGAGCGCTCCATATTCCTTCAGGGACATAAGCTTTTGAAACGCAAAATAGGGTTTTTTAATCCTCTGAATGTCAGCTGGCCCCTGATATTATTCAGCCACAGGTGATACAGCGTTTGACACCTGTTATAGCAACGTGAGGTGATGAACTTGGGATTTTCTACCTCAGTTTTCATGCAGTGGCATTCGAGCCTGCAGCTCACAGGTGGAGCATTATCCTCAGTGGTTTCTCCTCGTTTGAAGCTGTTTACTTTCCACATCAGTAGTATATTTGCCATTGATGTGGAAAGTACACTGCCGGTCTTTACTTTCCTTCTATTTATGTCAAAACTATTGTTACATTTTCTAAACCTTTTTGCCAGATGGGCAATCACTGGAGGATAAGAAGCCATATTTGCATCATTATTCTTCTGATGAATGTGCTTTGGTTTTGCCATGTGGACACAAACCCGGATGTAATCACCTTACCGACATATATTAAAAAAAAAAAAAAAAAAAAAAAAAAAAAAATCTCAGAGTTGGGTGTACTTTTGGATGTGTGTCAGAGCTCAGTGGGAACAGAGTGTTTGTTGATCTGTCAGTGCTCCAGCAGGATAAAAGGGGGTCCACAGATGCATTTAGTGACGCAGTGGCTCTCTGCCTGCTCTCTGCCACCTTGGTACCCTCTGACTTTCAGGTGACGCACTTCCCTGCATTGGCAGAGAAGAGGGACTGGGAAAAGCAGGCAGGAGGCTTGTTTGCACAGCAGCGTTGGGCATGGGGCATGCTGCAGCTCCATTCAACCTCTGTGCCAAGATGCCTTCCTCTCTCCCCAGGAGGGAAAGAAACAGTGTCCTGAAGAAGGTGAGCCAGCCCCCTGTGTGGTGTCAGGCTGTAGCCAGAGCTCACTTTGGAACACTGAGATAACTGTAGATCCAAGTCCCATCTCCATGATATTATGATCTAGTTATTGTAGGGCATGGCAGCAGAAGGGAAAAAGGAAAGAAAGATTTTTTTCAATATTTCCCCCCATCATAGTGCTTTGAGATCTTGCAGACTGGAATTATGTTGGTCGTGGTAATGTAGATAAATCCAAGCTATCAACTAGGATCTAATCAAGTCTGAGGTAGGAGACTTGAGTCCAAACTTGGGTCATCGTGTTTCTTGACGTGAAGCTCACCTATTGTTTTGTGGATAACACTGCTTTGCTTGGTGAATCCAGGGAGCAGCATTTGGGCAAATTTTGGCCAGGGCCTATCAGAACTTTTTGGTGTGCTGTCATGCAATAACCAGAAGGCTGGAGTGAGTGTTGAAGGACAGGACAGGAACACAGCCAGGACACCTCTAGGCCTGAGTCTGGAAAGGAGAGGAAGAGGAAGAGGGTCTCCCTGAGGAGCAGAGGCACCACTCCCCAGAGGGCCAGCAGAAGTGGAGGCTGGTGAGTGTCCCTTCTGAGGGTGGGCAGTCCTGCTGAAGCTGCTGTGGCCTCTGGCTGTGATGTCCAACAGCCATTTGTGCTGTCCCAGACCATGCTGCTTTCAAGAGAGCCAGACTTGATTGCCATGATGTGGATCCACGTCTCTCTGAGGGCCACCTGTCTGCTGCCAGGAACTTCAGGCTAAGCCCATGCCGGTGGCTTAGGACAAATGAAATTATTTCAACCTCAAACCCACTCTCTGCCTGCCCATAAGGATCCTTCAAGCAGGGCTAATTTATATGTTCATTCCCTTGTAAGCCCTGCTTTATCCAGAATGTTGTAAAGTGGCCTGAGTGTACAGGAGAACCAGACTTGCTTTAGCTTCAGGGAAAGGCTCCTCCTTTCATCTCCTGACACTGTTGCTTCTGAGGATGTTTTATGTTACTAGTCCAGTTGTTACCATCTTTCTCATCTAAAATCAGAGCAAGATGTGGCACTTCTGATCTCAACTTTAGTGATGTAAACCCAAAATGACATAGTGCATAGCTGAGCGTTCCCCCCAGGCTGAAGAGTAAGGGAAGTTGCAAGAAGATACTCTTCCATGGTGACATTTTCTTCATGCTGGCTGGAATCTGTAAGGATAAGACACTGGAAAACATTAATCTGGGAGGCTGTCTTTCTCCCCTGTATATTTTTCTTCAGCTTCTTTCTCTTGGGCAACTGCAAGTCCCTTTACGGTCAGCTTAACTCATGCATCTTCCAGTTTTCCAGGATACTGTGGCCTGTTGATGTGGTAGGAGCTTTAACACCCATATGAAGACATTTCTGTATCTCTCTTCTACCTCTGTCTTCCTGCTACCACAGCTCTGGCATTGGTTTTGCTTACTTGGCTTTCTTAGCTATTTACAGTTTATGTAGTAGAGCAAAAGACTTGGCCTTTGTTTGGTTTTCTTGTTGGATTGCTTTTTTGAAGGTTTTTTTTGTTCCTGTGGTTTGGGACAAGTTATGACTTGGGAAGTTTTTGAAAGTTCCTCAGGATGTTGTGGGACTGATTTTTGTTTTCTTCTGTTCATAAGCTGATCATGTCAATACAATAGCACAGTTTTTTGCTGGGTCATTTGATGAGTGTGTTCCAAGGGGAATAAACCCTTGGACTGGGGACTGGGTTTATTCCCCTGGATTTAAGAAAGGTGCTCATGTCTTTTTTTAAGAAAAACAACCCTTGTGTTTCATTTTTTGTGGCAAATTTCATCGTCTCTTGAGCATAAAAGTAGCATTTATAGGAGAAATATTAGTATGTGTTTAGAATAGGCTACTTCATTTGGAAGGAAACTATGCTGATCATCTAGTCCAGCTGCCTGACACTTCAGAACTGAGCCAAAGTTAAAGTGTGTTACTAAAGTAAATGTCCAAATACCTCATAAACACTAATGGGTTTGGGGCATCAGCCACCTCTCTAGGAAGCCTCTTCCAGGGTTTGTCCATGCTCTTAGTAAAGAAATGCTTTTCCTAATGTCCAGTCTGAACCTTCCATGGCACAGCTTTGAACCATTCCCACGCATCCTATTGCTGGATTCCAGGGAGAAGAGATCATCTTTAACTTCCCCCCTCAGGAAGCTGCAAAGAGCAATGAGACCCCCCCTCAGCCTCCTTTTCTCCAAACAAGACAAGCCTGGAGCACTCAGCCACTCCTCACAGGACATGATTTCCAGCCCTCTCACCAGCTGCTGTCCTCCTAGTGATGCATTCAAAGACCTCAACATCCATCTTAAATTGTGGACCTAGCACTGCACACAGCACTCAGGGTGAGGCTGCACCAGTGCTAAAGAGGAAGGGATGATCCCCTCCCTTGACAGGTTGGTGATGCTCTGTTTTATGGACCCCTGGAAGGGATTTGCCCTCCTGGCTGCCAGGACACTTGGCTGACTCACACGGATCCTGCTGCTGCTGACCAGCACCCCCAGATCCCTTTCTGCAGGGCTGCTCTCCAGCTGCTCCTCTCCCAATTTATACTTATTCCCACTCTGTCCTAGGTACAGAAACCAGCATATGGACTTGTTACATTTAATCCCATTAATCATTGCCCAAAGCTCCAATGTATTGATATCACTCTGCAAAACCTTTTGTCCCCCAAGAGTGTCAACAGCACCTCCCGGGCTGGTGTCATCAGCTAATGGTGTGTTCAAGTCCTGCATCCAGATTGCTGATATTGAACAGATCTGGCCCCCAGGAATGAGGTGTGAGGAACACCACTGGTGACCATTGACCCTCCAGATGTAGCCCCACTACAACCCTTTGGACTTTGTCCTTCAGCCAGCACATCATGAATCCATTCATCCCACAGCTGGACAACTTGTGCAGAGGGATGCTGTAAGGGACAGTATGAAATCCCTGACTTAAATCCAGACAAACTCCATGTCCCATCTTCCCTTCGTCCGCCAGGTGGGTGACCTTATAATAGAAGGATATGAAATTAGTTAAACAGGATTTTCCCTTTGTGAGCCCGTGTTGACTGTGCCTGGGGATTGCATTGTTCTTTAAATGCCTTCTGACAGTACCCAGTGTGATCTTCTCTGCAACTTTTCCAGGAACTGAAGTTAGACTAACAGGTCTGTAGTTCCTTGGGCCTTCCCTCACATCCTTCTTGTAGATTGGAATAACACTGGCTAGTTTCCAGTCAGGAGAGACCAACCCCAGGCTACTGAGGTTTTTGAACTACATACATTTTACAAATCAGGCTGGAATATTAATAAATAGTTGAATTTTTATAATGTACAAACTTTTATTATATTGACATGTACAGAAGAAGCCTTCAGAGACAGCTGTGCTCTCAAGTCTGAAATACAGGATATTATTTTAGCTCTTGCAGGCTCAAAATTACAAGTAATCATTATTGCCTCATAAGTTAAACACTGGATGACAACAGCATTTGTTCTGCAGCCAGGATAAGCAGGCTAGGGTCGTCATGCCTTTGTCCCAGAGTAATTTTTCTTGCAATTTTACCATGCATAGGTTGGGCAATTTGCGACTCTTTCCTGGCTTTGCCATGTTATGATTTCCAGGGTGCCTAGAGCACTTGTGCAAAAGGAAAAAGTCCCAACTTTGTTTTTCTAGGCTGAAGGACAGCTTCCTTGTCTGCTAGGGTTTTCCTGAGAGTCTGAATATTGAAAAAGTAAGGCAGATATGGGGAACATAGACAGGCTTATAAAAGTGTCAACACCAGGGTCTGTTGACAGTGCTAGATCTGGGGAGGGCACCCCAAACTGGCATGTACATTAGAGGAGATTAACATAACAGTAAGTGAGGAGCTTGCACGGTGCTCTGCATTGTGCAGAACAAAGTGCTGCCTGCAAAATGAGCAACCAGATCCTCTTCCTCAAAAGAGAGCAAACAAAAGAATGTTTGAAAAAAAAAATCCATCAGATTGGGAACATCAGTTAATAATCACCAGTCCTCACTGGGGGTACTATCGTTGTTTTTCTTAAGTGGTGGAAAAAGGAATTAAATTAAATTACTGCATGTCTTTTGTAAACTGCCAGGACAAGAATGATTTTTAGCTATGCAGTTCATATATTACATAACAAAAAGTAAAAAATTAATAGGAACTGACAATCCAGAGCATTTTAAAAGAGTGAAAAGTTGCATTCCTCAAGCCATAAACTTTCCCCTCTCCCTCTCTCTGTTCAGTGCATTCGGACATTACTGACTTTGTTTCTTGACACTGTGATTAATGCTTTGTTTCTTTCTTTCTTACTTTCTTTCTTTTTTTTTCAGCTTGCCTTAATTTTGTTGAGAAAAGCCTGTGTTGTTCCCTGAAAGTTTGTAATACAATCTTTTAAAAATAGATATAACCTGTTTAACAAACTCAGCAGGAAATGTGAAGTGCATCTCCTACTTTCCTGGAGGTGCATTCCTGCTGGCCAACAGCACAGGTGCTTGTCTGTCAGAAGTGGCCGCCACATCAAATTAAGTTTTGCTAAGCACAGGCAGGTTGCTGTGGAAAGGCAGGAAACCTCCAGACAGATTTTAAGAACATATGGCCCTATGTAATTTAGAAAGTTTGCAAAATGTTAGAAAGCTTTTAAAATAAAAGAATATTGTATCTAATGGAATTTAAAAGGATTTAACTGAGGTGGCAGGCAGAGAGGCAAATGGTTTTCCAGAGCAGTTGGGGTTCAGAAGTGATCCTTGCCAGTGAGCGATAAAGATAAAGAAGTTGAGTCCTGACCAGTGTCTGAGTGGCAGGACAATGTTTGGATATCTGTGTCCCTGCAGTGGGAACACTTTCCCACCGAGCATGTCCTCTGCCCTCGTGTGCCACAGCTGGTTTCTGCTGTTTCCTGAGCACCTGCTAGAGCTGGGCATGAGGAGTTTGTCATTTTTTACAGGCACCAGGATAGCTCCCAGCCAGAGGACACACAGAAGCCAAGCTGACCCTCTGTGGGGAGCACAGCAACAGGACAAAGGGCACAAGTTGGAAGGCAAGAAATACTCTTTAGGTGTTAGGAATAAATTGGTTACCAGGAGGATGGTCAAGCACTGGGAGCAGGCTGCCCAGAGGGGCATCTCCCTCCTTGGAGGTGCTCAAGACTTAACCGGTCATGGCCCTGAACAAGCCCATCTGATTAGATGTGTTTTGGACTAGATGACCCCTGCAGGTCCCTCCTAACCTGTCTTTATTACCTTGTGATTTTTTTTTTTTTTTTACCTCACTGGAGCAGATGGAGGAGCACTGGGCTGCATTTGACTTATTATAGCTCTAAGTGGCACCCAGGTGCACTAATGATCACAGATTATATGTTATGCCCAGAACATGATTCCATGTGGTTCCTGCTACCCTGTTATTTAGCACACATGTTGGAATCTTCTTTTCACAGATAGGTGCATTTCAGTTCATAACAGCAGTGCATTTAACTACTTTTTCAGCTGTTTACACAGAGGGAAATTTTCCATGGTCATCCTCTTTTTTATTTATTTTTGTAGGATGCCTCTGGACATGCTAGAGAAAACCCCAAGAGGAGCATGTGACACAGAGACCTTTAGCTCTGCAGGGATGAAAAGAAGAGATGAGCTCCTGGAAAAGAGGGACTCATTTCCCAAGTGGATGCAGGAGCAAAGATGTTCAGTGTGTGCTTCAGCTGACAGGGGGTGGCAGCAGCTGGAGAGGGTGGTTGGGGAGATGTGAGGTGACTGGCAAGGGCCCTGGAGGAGGCAGAAATAAGCTGCAGCAGAGCATGAGTGAGGTGATCATTTACACTGTGCACTTTACCTAGCCCTGCTTAGGTGTAGCCTGGCCCTCACCATGCTACATTTGTCCCAGTTTCCAATTTGAAGGAAGGGGAGAGAGGAGAAGGTGAGTTTCTGCCTTTTACCTTCCCACCAGCATCTCTCTCTGCAAGGAAGCTCTTCCATATGCCTTCCACTGGTTCATCACCCCAGTTTCCTCAGGGGCTCCTTTTTTATTTAGGGAATGGTTGTGCCATGAAGAGGGTGCTGTGGTTTGCTGTCCCTGGCCCCACTGTTTGTCAAGCACCAATTGTCCCAGCTTGTGGCATAGAAAGATTTAATTTAACTGAGAACCTGAAAACCACAACCTGGAGCAAAGCAGCTTCTGCAGTGTAATTAATTTCAGAGCAAACGGACTGGGATCAAAAAAGGTCACGGTGACAAAACAGAGTTAAAAGCTGTCTTAGATCAACATGCTCAAGCAATTCAGAAACAAAGGGAATAAGGAAATAATATGTGACAAATTCAAAAATCAATAAACCAGTTGTGATTAGTGTGCATTTGATCCATCATCAATACTGCTCCTTTTGATCCTTCTGGATTGATTTGGTTTCTGATGTGGTGTGTGTATTTCAAAGAGAAGTGGGTAAAACCCTCCACTGAAAGGTGGGGGTTGCCTCCAGTTGTAGAGGCTCTTGGATAAAGATGACAGATTTAAAATCCAATTTAAACTTTCTGAGCTTAAGAAATCATAAATAAAAGTGGCAGTAATGAGATATGAGGAGCAAAAAAAAAAAGATCTTAAAACATAGGTGTCAATGTCAATGTTTTTGTGCTGGGGGACATGATCAAGTTCCCCTCATCTTCCCATCTACTGAAAGCACTGCCTACTCAAAAATTGGCAGGATCAAATGAAATTGGAAGTTTTTTAGTGTACCAAGCAACACTTCAGCTCATTTTTTGTGTGCAATCTGTGTGCAGCACCATGTTTTTCCCATTTCTTCAGTGCAGTGTTTGGCCAGCCTCCATGCTGATTCTTGAGGAAACAGTCCACTAGTGCTTGTAGTAAATGAAGCAGTATATTACCTAGGAGAAAATTCATTTGGACTGCTTATTTTTGCTGGGTCACAGTCCAGAGTAGCCAGCAAGACATGTGCCAAGGGCAGGACATAATGTGCTTTGCCTGTTATGTTAATGCTTTCATGGTCCCATAGAGAAAGTATTTTTCTTCCATTACATTGCAGTAGTTCTACCTTGCCATTGCCCTTGCAAAGAAATAAAGCCTTTTCCACTGATAACAGAGATCCAGGTATGCATTGTAGGGTTTTCTTCTGTTTTCCTCTTGGTTCTCCTCTTTGTTCAGGTGTCTTTTCTCAGCTGATTTTTTATTTCAGTGGCTCATTTATGTGCTCATTGCAGCTTTTTAACTCACTTTAGCTGCAAGCTGGGTGAAGAAGGGCAGAATCACTTTTGAAAATTCATTATTAAAACTACATAAAGTGTCTTTTTTTAATATATCAGAAATTCATTTTGTCTTTTAGAAAAGGAGAAATTCTTAAACAGTTTTTACTTAAGTTGCAGTTTGTAAGGTGGGAAACTGAGCATGTTTCTGATTTTGGCGGTATTATATGGATTTGAATATTGCACTGCACTTTTTATTTTCTAAAAAGGTACATAGTGGGAGACAATGGGATAATGCAGAAATCTCTTTACTTGGTTCTAGCTCTGGGAAAGTTCAGTTTCCTTTTCTTTTCCAGTGTTTGCAGTAGTTATTTTATGTGGACAGGAATCAGAAAATCTTTCAACAGCAAATTCATGTTTCAGAAGTCTCCAGGTGACAAAACGGTGGATTTTGATTGTAAATTGCTTGACAAACACCAGCAAAATCAAAATGCCAGCGGATGCCAAACATTGAGACTGGAGACACCAGTGTGTTTGATTTTCTTTAATGACTGCTCTTTGTTTTTCTACTGGATTGCGCACTATTGACAAAAATTACTTTCAGTGATGTCTGAGGATTAAGGATTTATTTGGAAAGATGGCCCAGAGCATTTTGTTCATGTGGTACTCTGGGAACTGTTAACTTTTCTAAATACATACAAGAAAAACCTGATTTTGTAAGAGAAAGTTAGGACATGGCATGCAAAAGCTACAGGCTTACTGCATCCATTAGAGAACTGGACACAAAAGTTATAATTTAGCTGGAGGAAGTGTTTGTGCAATCGCTGAATACACTGTTAGTGTGAAGTTCTGTGCTTTAGAATGAGATGCAAACATAAAAATGCATGAAATTCTATTGCCAGCCAGAAATCCCACCCTGTCGCCTCCAGTCCCATTAAATCCAGGACATCTCTGGAAAGTGTGAGGTTTTATGCAAGGAATTTTCCTGCCTGTAAAGGAAATTTGGGGGCATGCTGTAGGCAGCAGCTCACAGATGCCTTAGTGCAGGCTGCTCGGTGACTGGAGCCATGTGGAGCTGCAGCTCTGTGCCAGCCATTGTCCTCACCAGGCACCTTCCAGTGACACGTCACATGCCCTGAGCTGTGAAAATATTGATTTTGGGATCACATGCCTGAACAAGTCTCAATTTTCCTCCCATCCCAAACAGGATCTAAGCTCAGACTGGGATCCTCGTTGAGCAGGTGTATGCCCTGGAGGTTGCTCCAAGCCCTTTGCCTGCCCATTCTTTGCAGGAGGTTTTATCCACCTCCACCACAACTGTTCTCCAACTCTGGCAGCACCAGTCCCAGTGCTGCACATTTCTGCAGACTGAGGATGGCTTAAGAATGACCAAAAGCACAAGTGCCTCTCTCCTGCCTGCAGGCTCCCTCTATGTCAATCCACCACTTCTGTGGGAGTGATGGCTGCAGGTTGCCAGCCTCAGGCATGGGTCACTCCCCAGCTCTGTGCAGGGTGACCAGAGAAATGGAAGACATGACAGGTTTTGAGGACTGAGTTTAAAGCACAGAAATGATAAACCACAGTTAAATCAAAGGGAAAGCAATCCTCCCCTGTGTTCAACAGAAGTTAATTCTTGTGTTTTTCCAGCAAATCTCATGCCTAGAGAGCTGACTGAGCAGCCTCTGCTCGCCCACTCCAGCGGCCCAATATTGTCCTGGGTTCTTCAAGGCCTTCCACCTAACTTGTACACATTGGCTGCCTGTTCTCATCCCAGTGAATCACAGCATGAGTGGCTCAGCAGAGGGGCATCTCGGGTTTGAAGCCCTCATCCCTCTGCCCCCCTCACATCTTCAGCAGTGGCTCCCACACTGAGTGTCTTGTGCAAGCAGAAGCTGCCCAGTTGCCCCAAGAATCTCACAAGTGCCGATGTGTTTCCTGGCTTTTGGCAGGGAGCAGCAGCATCCTTGGATACATGCCTGTCAGCTGAGAGGCTCCTTGCCCAGATGCATTTCAGTGATTAACCTGCTGCCTCTGTGTGTCAGCTTAGGGGTTTCCATGCCACACAAGAAAAGACAGGAAGGTTAGATTTGCTTGAACTCCCTGGGACTGGTGTGGTGTCCCAAGGGTGGGCATCCTTCTGGATATTCAGATCAATATCTACCACGTGGTTGGAGTGATGCAGAGTGCTGTAAATAAGGCATGTAACAGTTTGTGTTACAGGCTTGCTCTCCAAACAAGGCTTGGAGAAGTCAAGGGGGTCTGTTTTCCAAGGCAGGACTGTAAGAGGCCAGTGTCCTGTCTGTGCTGCCCCTGAACTCAGCCTCTCTTCTGTGAGACATTTCTCAGCACGCTGGTGGTCTGTTGGCTTGTGGGAATGGCCCCTGCCAAGCTCTTCAGGCGTGGAATAGGTCGTTCCCTTCTCATTTGGAAAGTGTTAGGTTAATTTCTAATCAGAAGTGTCTTTGAACTTCTGAACTTTGAACTCAGCAAAAGAAGCCTTCTCTTGAGTACATCAAAGCTTGTCACTGTGCTTAGGGGAATGATTTATGCCACAAACTCATCATGCCAAGAAATTATCGCAAGTCCTTTATGTGGCACAGGCATCATTGAATAGATCAATATGGACAAGTAAATAAAATAAAGCCATTAGTCTAGGATGCACACCCCTGAGAGCAGAATTTGTTCTGCAGGTTTTCAGGAAGGCTGAAATACCAACCACTGATCTTTCACAAAGAAATCTCTCATGTGTTAGAACACAGCAAACAAGAACACTCATATAAATATTTATTAATTTATATTGAAAGGATGTGATTCAAATAATTTTATATATCCCTGTCTTATACTACGTCTCAGAAGAGATCAGGATCTCATTAAAACTATTATTTCCTAGATATTGGAGAAAAATTATTTGGCAACAACCTCACCAACCAGTTTCATGTTTTCTTAATGACATTAAACACATACACATCTCCATAAGTAAGCATTACCATTACAAACTGATGAAACCAATTCATAAAACTGCAAGAGAGGACTAATGGTTTAGGATAAGTAGAGGAGACTGAAACAACCCAGCACAGATACCATCCCTCCCCTCAGCAGATGAAAATGTTCTCCCTTTCCTTACAGAAATCTATTATAGGGCGCTACAAATGGTGACTATGACAGGGCCTCTCTTTATATACAGAATTTCTTCTGCAATTGATATTCTTACATACTACTGCACACTATCCAAATATCCCTAGGATAATTCATTACTAGAAGTGGGATGGGCATGTAATAATTACAGCTTTAATTATTAACTGTACATTAGCCTTATCAGGAATTATCTAGATTTACTTAAAAAACAGAGAGATACTTCCTTTGTAATTTCATTCCTTTTTTTTTTTTTCTTTTATACTGTCTGGGTTTAGAACTTGCTTTAGTGTGTAATCCATGACAGAAGAGTTCCCAAATGATCTGGTTGGGAATCTCAGGTCACTATCGTTCCTCAGCTCCATTCAAACACCAGTTTACAACAAAGGATGACATTCTGTGTTGGTTTGTTTGTGCAACAGCTGAGCTTATTTGCAATAGGGAAGTAAAGTACTTGAGTCATGTCCATTTGTTTTTGAGAGGGCAGCAGTAGTACTGAACTGAGAGGTGCTTCTGAGGTTTTTCCCTGATAACTTCCAGCATTTGATGCTGATTTCACTTTTTTTCTTGTACGGCTGCAGTCACACCTGGTGAGATAAGCCATCTTAAGCTGTTCCTGATCCTCAGATGAGCACTGAGGCACTGTTTGGCACTTCTGTGGGCATGCTCTGTACTGTTGCAACACAATACTTTTCACTTTAGTGCTCCCTCACCTTCAGTGACTTGGCTCTATTGTCCCAAAATGTTTGCAAGCTTGGGAATACCCAGAGTTATGATGGTGGCCCTGTATAATCACCCTCTCATGCGATTTAATTTTGGAGTAATTTGTACTCATCAGTAGAGCTTGCCAGATTTTCTATTAGAAGGATGAAACTGCCAGGTCATGTCAATGAGCTCTAGTCCTGCTCTGCCTTGTGTCTCCCTTCAGAACAGCCAGGCACTGGTTCACACAATTATTTCCACATTGTGCATCCAGAGACCTGCAGTCTTATTTAAATTATGTCTGCTCATGACCAGCTCCCTAAATGGTTCACATAAAAAAACTAACTGCCAGTAGTACTTTCTTCACAAGGGGAAGTGGAGAGGCAGGTAATGATCTCTTCTCTCTCATGGCCAGAGACAGGACCCAAGGGAATGGCATGAAGCAGAGTCAGGGGAGGTTGAGGTTGGATATCAGGAAATGTTCTTCACCCAGAGGGTATTTGGGCACTGGAACAGGGTCCCCAAGGAAGTGGCCACAGCACCAGCCTGACAAAGCTCAAGAAGTATTTGGACAATGCTCTCAGGCACATGGTGTGACTCTTGGGGATGGTGCTGTGCAGGGCCAGGAGTTGGACTTGATGATCCTGATGGGTCCCTTCCAACTCAGAATAGTCTGTCATCTAAGATTCTATGATTATGAGCTCATCCTGGTGGCTTTTAATTATTATTATTATTATTATTATTATTATTATTATTATTATTATTATTATTATTATTGTTGTTGTTGTTGTTGTTGTTGTTGTTGTTGTTGTTGTTGTTACAGCAGTGAAGGATCAACACCAGAAGAGGTAAATCAGTGAGGGATTTACTTTCTTAATATTGGAGTACTTTATTGAAGGTGTGAAGCAGCTGTGAGCGCTGTTTCTCCAGCTCCTAAACCACTTTCTGATGCCCATGTCAGAAAGGATCTATAAATGGTGGTGGTAAGGGTTGACCCTGCCTTCTGAATTAGTATGCTCATGTATTTTTTTTAGACCCTTGTTGCTTCTTAAATTACAACAATGCTACTACATTAGCTATCCCTGCCTGCTGGAAGTGAGGGTGAGATTCCTTTGTGCCTAGGAAGCAATTTTCAGACCAGAGACTGCAGAGAAATGCAAAATTTTGCCCACTTTTATCCACTGAGACCACAGAGGGCACACTGTGTAACCTCCCCATTTGGCAGAACCATGGCTAGAAATGTGACAATGGCTTTGCACCTGAACACACAGAGACACCTTAACTGAAGAGTTTTTGTGTGATGACTGTTTCATATATGCTTAATGGTCAGGGTTATGTCTTTGAGCTGAAAGAAACTCCTTGGGAGTGCAGAAATCACAGAAGAACAATGTTTGAAGATTGTATTATATCCAGTGGAGGTGATACAATCTCCACAGCATTTGTATCTTTGAAATGAATCATTATTTTGAATAATGATCCATGCTTGCTCATTTTCATGTGAGCAGTGATGAGGAAAGCTTAGCATGAAGGATTTACTTCAAGCTTTCAACCCCTTCCTCAAGATCCACTGGTCTGTGAAGTTTAAAGATCACTGAGGCCATGTGAAGTGGTAACAGGGATCAATGACACTTGAATAAAGAGAGTTATCGATCTGTGTGACAGCTGCCATCACTAACAATGTGGTCTAACCACAGTGACACCTCTCTTCCTCTCCCTTTCCTTGCCAGCCAAGACTACTTCAATGCCTCTGCAAATGAGCCTTCATTCTGCTCTGTATTGCAACACTGATGGTAGCCCCACAAACAAAGTAATCAGAGCTTCCCACGAGTTCATTTACATTTGAAGTGACTATGATGCAATATGACAAGTGGTGTTTGCCAATAAGCTCATTATAGGTAGCCCTGTTCCACGCTGTCACTGTAGAGCATTTCCTGGCAAATGCAAGAGGTGGGATCCTGTTTAACTCAGATGGCCAAAGCACAGATGTCCACATCTGGGCTAGTCATCAGAGCTCCATGCTCCATAGTCAAAGGAGTCTGCAGAGCTACTCAAATGATAAATATATGATGAAATAGGAGAACTGTGTCCCTGAGTGCCTAATTCATTTTATTGACTGTGAAGGGAAGCAAAATGGGCAGATTCTTATGGAGCCATCTATATTACAAATGTCAGGGGATGAGATTTTTTACTGTCAGATATTTTAATGTCAAATCCCATATTTACAAATGGAGATATTTACAACCTCAAAAGATTTTGTCATTCACAAATACAGGCTGGCAGGAACGTAGTGCTTTTGTATTGCTGGAGGTTATAGTAGAGGAAATGTATTGTACTTGAATATCTGTATAGAGGCTTTGCCCCGGGAGGTCCCGGTTGCCCTTAATGGGCTGCAGCTGCAATGTCCTTAATTGGGCTGCAGCTGTGACCAATGAAGATAACTGGGATAAAAGGGGGTGGGTGAGCCAGGCAGGGAGAGCCTTGGAGGAGCCCTGACCTGAGAAAGAACAAGATGCAGAAGAAGGAGTCTGTGCTGTGAAGATCTGCAGCTGTAAGAACACACCGAGGAGGTATGGACTTTAGAAATCTGATAACAACAGTATGGGACTCTAGAAATAGAACAACAGGAGGTGAATTTTGCACCCTCTACTGGAAGATATGTTTGGTGCATATAAAACATGGAAAAGGGACAGTTACAGTGAAGTTCTCTCCTCGTTGTCCTACAGCAGAGTTGTTATATGCTGACTAAATCCTTAATTTTTTTTTTTTCTGATCACTTATGAGTACTGGCACACGTGACTCTTGGTTTGTGAATTTACCTGCTGCCAAAGTTAATAATCAGACTGTGGCCTCTTGTGAAATATAATTTCCAAGTGAATACACTAAAGCTCAAAGGAAATAAAGTTTTTTATTATTTTTAAAATTTCCACTGGGATATATTCACCTGGAAAATCCAGAGCACAAAACAACATGGAAAGCCTGACTATAAGCTCCACTATGGCATTTTTGTAGTGACATTGCTTGATTAGTGTTAAGATCTATGCAGCTCTGAGTTCACATTCAGATCCTCTACCCAGTCACAGGAAAGCAAACAGCAATTATTATTTCACTTGTAAGAAGAAAAAGCTCTTTTCAGGGTTACATCACACGCCTTATCTGCCTGAACAAGCAAATGTGGCAGGTGGATAATGCAAGTGAAAGAAATGGTTGGTCCTAGAGAGTCTGACTTTGGAAGAATGGTAATTTTGACTATCAAAAAAGAGAGAGCTGATAGTTTACCCTCTAAATGAGAAGTTCATTGTCTGAAACTTGAAGTGTGTGAAAAGAGCATGGAAGGAGTGTGGACAGCTTTCCAGGTGGGATGTGGACATTCCTGTCTCTGAGTTGCCTCATGCAATTCAGCTGAATGACACTTCTTCCAATCTTCAGATTTAAGCAGGATATAGTAAAATGGAGCATGTAGTTACCAGAGTCTGATAGAATGAGTCTGTACACTTTCAGCAGAGGTGTTTGCAGGGAATCTGCTTTCCACTGATATGACATGGTCACACACTGGAGGTGTGTGATCACTCAGAATCTCACTGGATCCTCTCTGGGTATCAGTAAGCAAATAGCAAATAAAATACATCATCAGATGGATTTGCTGTGTTAAATTTGCAAATATCACAAACTACTCTTTGCACTGCTGACAGACCCTGGTCACAACATCTTTGGCAGTCTTAGCAGAGGGTGTGAAAAGGATCAGCAAAATAATCAGTTCCCTCCAGGCATTCTGAGAAAGAAAAGGCGCTTTGCCAGGAATAAGAAATGAGATCTGTTTTGTGAAATGAGCTGTTCTTCAGGCCAGTTCTTCTCCCCAGCTTGGATAAGGCAGGATCAAGTCAGTCATGGTACTGACAGCCAGCCTTGCTCTGCTGAGCTGTCAGGTATTACCTCTGCTTACTGTTCTTGAAAAAGGAGGAGCGATGGGGCAGCACATAGATGTGAAAAGATGTAGGCCCACTTCTGGGGAAAAGGACTAACACTGGAACATATATAAACATTTAGTGTCCAACCCTTTTGCCATTCCACAAAGAGCAGGCTGCATCTCAGCTGCTCTTACCCACAACTACACAAAAATGATTATAGATATGCTCAAAGTTTTTGCATCAGTGAAAACCTGGGTCCTATATGCAGCTCCTGCTCTGTATTGGGTAGTACAGCAACCACCAGCATTCCATGTGTGATGGACTGAGTCCAGTATAGAGCTCCAGTAGCCCCCAACTACCCCCAGAAGCATCATTTGTTCCCTTGAAATGGAGAGCTTGCAGATCTGGCCATGCTCCACACCCAGGGAGCCTTGACTGCTCCCCACTCCCAGACATGCCTGTGTGAATTAGTGGCGGGTCCCATCTCCTGACAGCTTGAAAGGCAGCATGGCTTCCTGCACTACAGCTGATCTTGGAACTGAACACAATTTGCTATTGGGATCTCTCAGCAGCAGGGCCTGTAGGCTTTCTAAGGATGGAAAAAATCTGTTCTTTGGGGACTGAATTTCCCACGAGCTCCCAAACCCTGCAGAGTGACAGAGGAATAGTTCTGTTGACACTTTCATGCTCCATGCAAGCAATGGGAAAGCATGGGGATGCACAGCCTGCAACAGGAGTGGACAGTGAAAAAAGTGAGAGAGAAGAGAGAAACAAACCTGTCTCAAACAAACCTGGAGGTAATAAATCTGTCTCCTGTGGACCTGAGACACATGGAAATGTCTGGCACTTCAGAATACGCTGCCTGTGGGCAGGGAAAACAGGTGTGAGGAGAAGTAGCAAGCCCTGAGGAAGAGCCTCTCAGCCCTTAGGAGTGTCCTGGCATGAAGGTAGGAAGGCACAGCAAAATAAGAGATATGGTCATTTTATAAGAAAGATTTACTCTTCAATAACACAGCTATGGATAGGGAAGGACCCATGAGGAATTTGTATTACAAACTTGGGTCTCACCTCTGAACCACAAGCCTGAGCCATTTACTGATTTTGAATGGGATCTGTCTGTCTTAACACAGTTGTCTCAAGTTTAGGATTTAGCCTAAGCTTAAGCCACTGACTCTAAACTCCATGTCTGGTAGATGGACAGTTCCAGTGGGTGATCCTGTTCATTGACCTCATACATGTTTCTCTGGGGATTCCTGCCTCCTTTCACTTATTGCAGAAGAGCTTTGAGATGATTACCTTAGACATCCTCTTCAGACTGCTAAAATTAGTGATGTGAGCCCCACCTTCTAAACATTGCTCAACACAAGAGTTAGTGCTGTTGAAATGAGTGACCGGCTGTGCATCTCTGGAAAAGCAACTTTCTAGACCAGTGATGAACTGCACACAGTACCCACAATTTGCCAAATGTCTGTGTCATCTCCTGTCTGTGAACAGCCCCAGTGGTCACACTTGGGAAGGATTTCTCTCTTCTTAGATGATGCCTGTTTTATCCCTGGGCGGTTAAACCTGATTGTTGACAAATAAGCTACAGACACAAACAAAAAATTCTGCTTTCGTCATACCGAGTGGGTTGGCTTTCATGCATGTGGGAGGGTATGGCCTCAAATTGTGGTGAAATCAAGTTATCACACTGTGGACAGCTAGAACACAGTGAAAAGGTCACATCAGGAAAGAGGAAGGCATACAACTTTGTTCATTGTCTTCCCAGGTATTTATGTACTTTGTGTGCCCTGAGAGCCAGAGTGCAAGGCTCTTGAAGCATCCTTCCTTACCCCAGAGGCAGAAGGTGGGATGAATGGATAATGTCATCCTTGCTGCAGGAATCCATCTGATCTGCCTTTCAGGGCTAAGGAGCAGCAGTGATATGTTTCCTTCATGTCTGCTCTTTAGGGAAAAGGTTGTGTCTTACCAGTACCTTGGGAAATGCAGCATTCACATTTACTGTGTTATTTATGATGGGGTGAAATTTCACACGGTGTTGCAAGTCACCTGGAATGTGTTTGCCTTGGCATGCCCTCTTACTGCCCTCAACTGAGTTACAGGCATCTCTTCAGGTATCTATTCAGGCAGATCTTGTTCACTGAATCATTTACTACCCTGGGAGGGAGAGCTGTTGGGATGCTGCTGCTCTGCTCGGTGCTACTGGGCACCTTATATTTAAAGGACCAGTGTTTTCTTCTTTGTGGATTCACATGTCTCCACTGCCCCACAACTATAAATTACTGCAGGAGATTTTTGGATGTGGAGATCCATTCCTACTTTGACAAGAGGGAGGGACACAGGAGCAAATGTGCTGGCAACAGCATAAATGGGCTTCTGCTTCCCTCTCACAATGTCCCATAAAGCTGTCCTTCCTCGGACAAGTTCCATTCCCAGTGACATTCAGTAGAGCATTTTCTCCTGGGCAGGAGCTACATCTTCACTTTGCAGGCTAGAGACCTGTGTATGTGGGAGATGTCCTGCCACTTTTCTCCTGCCTTTATTAAAAAAATGAACCAACATGGTATCGACATGTTACACGTGCTTATTTTTCCCTGTAGATTTGCCCAATCCCCTCGATGGGACACTGCAACCTCCTCTGGTATAATTTGGAACTGCAGAATGAGTTTATTTGACTTTACAAGCTTTAGTTCTCCAGTTACTATTACATTTTCAGCCTTTCAGGAGAACTGAATGTGAATCACAGTAAGTGACCAGGTTGGTGGTGCTTTTGAGTACATGAAAGCATTTGTTTTCACCATACCATACCCATACCCGCTCCATTTTGTTTTTCACTTCTGAGCCTTGCAATGGCAATTGTATGAGTTTTATAGTTTGGGGCTGACCTTGGAAAGAGTGAAGAGTGTGGCAGAACTCTTGTTTACAGCAGACACTGAGCAGAATATTGCAGGGCAGACTTCATGGTTACGTAACAGAGACGTGAGCAGTCTTAAGAAACACTAAAACTGTATTTAGGATCAGGTTGAAGATGAAAAAAAAAGTGCTGTCTATTGACAAAGCTGATATGTGGAGTACAGAAACACATGCCACTTTATGTTTTGGTCAAATGAATTATTTGCCACCAAAATAGATGCTGTAAGTGAAATAAATTACACAGAGTGAACAATTATGGTGAGGATGGTGAAGGGCCTGGTGAAGACCCAGTCAGTGTGGGCAAATGCACCTGGAGACTTCAGTCTCTAAAAACCAACCCCAGATAGCTGGGAGCCACCTGGATTCATATTACACCTGGAGGGGGCTAAAACATTTAAGGACCCCCATTGCTACTTTATATCTTGATATCAGGGCAGGATGATAAAGATACATCTTTATATCAGGACGGGATGCAGCTTAGCCAGCTTTAGCTAAAAGATTTGCCTCAAATTTGTTGTGCAGATTCTTATAGTTTGCAGAGAGAGAAGAGGCAGTTCCAAAGGACAATTTCTTCTCTGGTTAGGGCACTTACAGTAGACTAAAAAAAGAGCTAAGGAGCAACTCAAGTCCATAAGCATATAAGGCTAGTGCCATTTTAAGTGTCCTAAAGCATCTTCCAGTGCCCTAACTGGGGGATGTGTGTCTTTACCATATTTTCCAGGCCTGCAGAAAGGCCGCAATTATTCCCTTCTGTCTAAGTTGTATGAACCTTTCTTTCAGGCCCTGATTAATTCAATTTAATTCAGGAGTGTAACTTCCTGTGCTCCTTCTGCAGAGAGGTCTGGAGAGATGTACTCCATTTACCTAAAATTTGATCCCCTCCCCTCCAGAGATGCCTATGCAGTGCTGAAGCTGTGCAAAAATGCTGCTTGACAATGATTATTACTCAGATTACTAGTATACTTAGGGATTATCCTATTTCCCATGGCCTGCCCAAATAGCAAACAGGTATCCTTTAAATGTCTCTTTTTTTTTCCTTAACCAAGCAGGTAAAATGACCAATTTCTTAGCATGCCAGTCCAGCTTGTGATTCTCTTTATCCATTGAGTTCAATGGAAGTCCAACACCTCAATTAAAGGTGGTTTCAGTTTCATGGCACATCTGAGCATCTCAGCACCTCAGTGAAGGAGCAATTCACCTTTTGATATAAGATGCAGTCTGCCCAAGCTCTACTGCACCACAAAACTCCCTACCTGGGATCACATGAAACTGCAGCAATACTGCCCCCATGCCTGAGAGGTCAAACGCCTCAGCCCATCTGGAAAGAACCACTTATTCCTCTGAGCATGGGATGGGGAGCAAGGATGAGCCCAATTTCTTCTTGGGACAAACCAGTTCACTTTTGTGGCTCACTTTTCTATGCAATAAGGAACTACAAAAGCATGCATGCTTGACACTCATTTTCAGATAGAATTTTATCATGAAAACCTCTGCTTGCTGATACAAATCTCTGCCTTTACTGCTACATTATTTCTTCTAAGATGTCTTACAACAAGAAATAACCCTGAAAGCATTTATTTCTCTCCTTCATCGAGCTCAAACACCTCTCCAGATAAGGAATACAGCTGAGAATTGATTTCACGTTAAGACTTGATTGACATTCAGGACAATGCAATAATTCACTGAATGGCCTTTAGAGGGAAGCAGATCCAAAGAATCCATGGAGAGATCAAGAGCAAACTTTTTGCAAAAACAGGCTGCCAGATCTTGTTAAGCAAAACCTGAAGCTGAGACACTTGGCTCATTCTCTATGTCTCTGTGTAGTACTGGGTGAGATTTGAACACCCCTCACATTATTCCAGTCTGAAACCTCTCATACAGTGAAGGACACCAGGGCTACTTTGTCTTAATCTGCTCATGTCAGGAGACCTTGCTGCTTTGTTTCCTGGGGATTCTTCCTTTAGCCTTCAAAAGCTACCTTGAAAGTAGGAGATGGGCATGGAGAACCACAGAAGCATCTGGGACACTATGCAAGGGGTGGTCAGCAAGTCTGGAAAGAGATACCTTCCTGTCTGATCTTATAAGCTATGAGTTGAAGTAAATATGTGACCTGATGCATCCTGACTTCTGTCTGCTTTCTTGTGAGGGATCAGACAAAAATGTTGTCTGAGAAATACCTACATATGGGCACAGAGCCAAAATCTCAGAGGGTGATTTCTAAACACTGCATACATTTGAAGGGCTGTGGTACGTGTGACCTTGGAATTCCACCTGTTTGAAACGTTATTTTTTTTTGCACAAAAACGTGTTTTAAAGGCAGAAAGTATTTTAAAGATCTTTGCAGATCAGAAATAACAGCAAATTCTCAATGGGTAAAGTTCTCTGCCCTTGCCATGTTCTCTTTATATCTTGGGGACCTGCTGATGGGGCAGGAATTACTCAGTGGGCAACTTGCCAAGGCAGCTGGCCTGTGTGCTGCACTTCTGGCTGTTGTTTTATGAGGACAAGGCAGATGTGCTATATATAGCCTGGAATGAGATAATGAGTCTGAAGCAGCCTGAAAGAAGTTAATGCAATTTTCAGTACGTGCATACTTCTTTATACAGAAGGTCCTAGCAAAAAGTTCAGGCATTTGACCTTGGTTGCCCCTGTAAAACTTCATGGCTCAGTTTGAGACCTCAGTTTGCTCTCCACAGCAAATATCTGCTCTGGAGTGTGCAATGAGTCTGCTCTGAGCAATACTGATCACCAGCCTGCCCTGCTCTGTTATGTGCCACAGGTGGAGCCTCCATAGATTTGTGGAGGATTTTGAAATGGCAGAAGCATAGAGAAAGATAAACAAGGCCAAACTTTTAAAAATGCCCCCAAACCAGCAAGCATCAATTATTGGACTTTCTTTTAACAGGTAGTGAAATTAACTACTTGTTAGTACCTTTAAAACAATGAGGAGACATGTAACAGTACAGATTAGCTATATCAAATCAATCTAATTTCTTTCCTAAACTGTTAGAAGGACAGTTATACAGGAAGGTGTACTTTAGTGTTGTATAACTTGAGTTTTCACACTCAATAAAAACAATATGAGGTTTGCTGAAAACATTCTAAGGCAGGATGCCAAATACTCACTGAATCACCAGTACCTTCCTGGCCATGATGCCCTCAGAGGGGTCTGCAGGCATCTGTGCTGAGCCTGCTGCTTTTCATCCTTCCTTAGCACAGCAAGCAAATGGGAACCCTGTTACTGCTGGCAGAGCTACAGCACGTGCTATTGAAACAATGTGCATGTAAATTAAACTATTCCCAATTCTGTCACATTATTTGTGAGATGATTTTTAGAGTGGCACCTAGCTCCCTGCACCTAGCTCCTCCCTAACCCCTGCAAGCCCCTTCTGAGAGCAGGTGCTGTCCCAGACATGATGGGTCACAGTGCTCCAAGGAAGGCTCCTCTGGATTCCCAGGCATATAAAAGGAGGTGCAGGTTTGGATGTTATACTCCAAACTCACATAGACAGGTTAATTGTATCAGGATTGGTGCATACCTTTTCACTGATACTGCTGAGGGAAGCTCTAAGCAGATTAATGAGTTCTGGGTGTAAGTTTAAACTTTAATCACATACATTCTTAGTATCCAAGGGTTGTGCAAGAGAGAGTTTCAAATGAAACATGTAAAAAAACTTTCATAATGTTTTACACATTGTGGAAACCTTACCAGGCCTGTATACTCTTACATGTCTTAGTCATAATTGGACAGAATATCCTAAAAATATGATTTTAGGCTTTTACCTGTCACAGACATCTTTTTATGAAAATCCTTTCCTTAGGATTTTTTCTTCCTGAGAAGCTGAGAGGCTCCAGGAACAAAATGTAAACAATGGTTATCTGCTGCTGTGGAATGCAATAGGTGGATCCATGATTGGTCTCGTGTGGATGTTTGGATTTAGTGACCAGCCACAGCAGAGCTCTCTGTCTCTCTGTCCAAGACAGCTGCCTTTGTTATCATTCTTTTCCTTTCTATTCTTAGCTTAGCTAGCCTTCTGCGATGAAACTTTTCCTTCTATTCTTTTTACTATACTTATATTGTAATATAAATATATCATAAAATAATAAATCAAGCCTTCTGAAATATGGAGTCAAATCCTCATCTCTTCCCTCATCCAAAGACCCCGGTGACCACTGTCACATTTACCAGTGAACTTTTGAATCTCTAGAAATAGGAATAAGTCCATAGAGCCCCCCCACCCACAGATAAACAACAAGGTTCTTAGGCTTTTCAAGGACAAAAAGGATTATCCACTGAAAACCTCTCCTCTTTCCAAATAAAGTCCAATTGATCATGCCAGCATAAATAAACAGCAAGGAGAACAGGAGAAAGAAGAAACACCTGTGCCTGAGTAAAGTAACACTTCCCTCTCCTTTTTCCTTGTAGGTGCAAAAAGTTTTATTTTCTGTGTGGACAGTAATTTGTGGGTCCCCAAATCAAATTTTCAGGAATGTTTACCCTAGAGGACCGCATCAAACTTATTAATCCTGCCAGCAGGCCAATTCCTTGATATATTTACAGAAAGTTCTTCCCCTAGTTTCTGCTGTAACTGGCTATATAAGAGCTACTGTCATATACATGTAATGGATGATGATAAAAGTTGAAGATTGGACTTGATGATCGTGGAGTACTTTTCCAACCCAAATAATTCTATGACTCTATAAATTAATTATTAGTGGAAAGGCAACATACAAACTCAAAGAAATAATCTGTTTCTTCCTAGGTATATCACAGAAGCTTGGATATGTGGCCAACTCATCTCATTCCAAGAGAGAAAAGAACAGTGTGAGATGCATGAACAGTACCAAAAGGGAAAATCCATATTGGTTTATGGTATAGAGGTCTTGAAATATGAAATTAAGAGCACATTATTGATGAGGACAACTATCTTTATTACTTCCTCAGTTGTATCAACTGACAACCTCCTGAAGTATTTTGGAATGGACAGCATGAGGAATATCTCCTCCACTGACACTTTTTGCTTTTGTGATGGTTACTGAGAATCTGTATGATCAAGACAGTTTTTATACAGTTACAAAATGTTCTCTACACAAATTCTTTTCAACCTTGAATTTGTTGTTTGAATAGAATAAAGTTTAAAGACATCTTTCTTCTAGAAAATCTCTGTTGCCTAATGTCCTCTCCTCAAGAAACTCCCAGCAAAGAATTTTTTCTTTAGAGCTGTCTAAACCTGCCCTCCATCAGCTTAAAGCCATTCCTCCTCTTACTATCACTGCATGCTCTTGTGAAAAGTCCCTCTCCAGCTTTCCTGTAAGCCTCCTTCAGGTACTGGAAAGATCCTGTAAGGCCTCCCTGGAGTCTTCCCTTCTCCAGGCTGAACAACCCCAACTGTTTCATCCAGTCCTCATAGGAGAAGTGTTTCAGCCTTCTGATCAACTTAGTGGCCCTGCTCTGGACTCATTCCAGTAGATCCACAAGTCCCATGGGCACTAGAGAGAAGTGGGTTCACCAAGCCCCCAGCTGCTGCTGTCAGATGTGGTTTCCTATTCTGTGGTCCAGCTGTGGCAAAGGGTTCTGGCTTCTGCCTCATCTCTGAGTGCAGTCTGACTGGACATTTTTCATCCTTTTCTTCAAGATGGCAAAGAGCTATAAGTTATAAAGCATTTCAAATGGAGAGGAAGGGTGCTGTACCTTCTTGATTTTGACAGAAATTATTCCAAGCCAAGAAATGCAGCAGTGACTGGTGGAGTAACTCCCAGTGCCCTGGAGGAACAGACTTGCCAACAACCTGTGAACCCCACCAATCCAAAAGAATTTTTTTCTTTTGTTTTTTTCCTTGTGAAGCAAGGTGATCAAACAAGCTTGGTTGTCTTCTTCTACCTCCTCCTCCATTTTGCCATAAACGTACCCACTTCTTTTGAAGTTTGGTCCCTAGATTATAAATACTCTGGAACAGAGCTGCTTTGTGCTTTGTGTTTGCACAGTGGCAATTACAGACTAGAAGCCAATGACAGGCAATCAGCTTTTGTTCAGGTTTCACTGGTTCCTGATAAGTGCAAATAGAGCACAATGCCTGTGGCTGGTTCCTTTGTGGAGCACTGCATAAGAGAGATGTAATGCCCCAAATATGTGAATATAGATGACAGCTGAGCAGTGAAAATATCTCAGGAAGCAGAATCTGATTCACAAATGTCCTAAGCACCCTACAGAGCTATACTTTCCTTCCAGTCCTTGTCAGTTCTAAAATCTTTGTTGTTTATATTAAAAATGAAAGTGGCACAGATTTTCCAATGCAAATACAGTTTTATCCTTCAAGAGAAAGAATATAACTTTATTGCTGGAATTAAAACCTAGATATGATATTCAACAGTATATAAACTACTGTAAAAAAGAAGCCAAACTTAAAAACTACAATTGGTCACATTGCCAGATCTTATTGCAGATATCTGAAGCCCATGAGAATTGAATCCTCTATGCAACAAGGCCACTTAATCTCCTTACTTATCTGACATTAAACACCCAAAGTGTAGGATTTTAGGCTGAAATAGCAGCTATTGGGAAACAAACACTAAGTAGATAAGAAAAGCTTTCTCACAACATGTTTAACTTCCTCAATCCAATTAAAAGCAGTGCTTCTTCTCTCCCACAAGCTGCTGCCCAGATGCACTGCTTGTTTTTCAGATGCCCTGCTTCTTCCCTTCCAGGACTTTGTCCTTTGCCAGACTAACAGGCATTCAGAGGAGTGGTGTAAGATAAAAGAAGTAGCTTTTAAAAAAATATTTCATATTACAAAAATGATTAATATATGAGCTAATCACAAGGATAAGTGGACCAATAAGAACATCACTGTTATTATTTTGTCTGTATTTTAGGACAAGAAAAATTTAAAAGAGTTCAGACTGTTTGTGTATTTTAGACTAGTAAGGTAGATTACTTAAGGCAACATGTTTGGGATAAAGCACTCGTGTTACCTTATCCCATATGTTGCACATCCCCCAAGTTTTGTTCTTGTTCTTGTTTCAGACAACTTTTTCTGACATTTTCTTTTTAAAGTATTTGACAATCAGTTTCTAAAAGAAGGATGTTCTGTTGGCCTCATGAAGTCTGAGTCTGATGTAATTCCATCAAAATCTGTGGAGTTTCCCTGGCATTGAAACTGCAGTAATTTAGGAATTACTCAGGCTTTGCATTTCTTGGATTTTGCCAGTAGGAACTTGGAACTAGCAACTCAAAAATTACTTTTAATTGCATCCGGAGATCCCCATTTACTTTCAAAGATACAATCTTCATCGTCACACACTCTGGATCAGCACACTTGCATTCATGTTTAGAAGCTTAATTATGCATCAATTACATGGGGGAATTTCAAATAAGATTTGCTGTTCCTTTTGTTTTGTGGATTTGACTAAAACATTCTGTTTATTTTGGTGTCACTCTCATAGCTGGCATGACTGATTTATCTGATGACTAATTTATTTGACTACAGCCAGCCATATACTGCCAACATCTCAACAAAGGGCTCCTTTGGAAAGGGTTTCGAGAGTTTCAGTTCACTCTAACTATTAAGAACTTTATGAAAATGTCCATTGATTCCTAAGAGCTGCCTGGTAATGACATAGCCTTCAAAACTGGGCTTAGCCTGCCCTTCCTCTTGATTAGCCTTTTTTGCCTACTGTAATTACTTCTCCACCAGTCTGGGATTCATGAATGACCTTTCAAGAAGTGAAGTATATCTATTAATTTCTTCCATCTTTAATAAGGGAAGCAAGGGACAACTTGAATTTGTGTGCACACATGAGCACAAGGAGTATGTTTTGTGTAAAAGCTTGCTCAAAGGAGTACATGGCAGGCTGTTTTTGAAACTACCTCTTGCATGGCTCTCAGCAAGTGCCTATCAGAGACTTGGTTTCCATACTCACACTCATCACCACATCATAGCTAAAGAAGAACATGGACTTCAGTAGGGCACCTGGGCTGTGTGGAAAGAGGGAGTGACAAGGCTTTTCACATCAGGGACTTCAGTCTGAGTCCTGGTGAGATAAAGGTCTATTCAGTGAAGATTGAATGATGTGGGGTGAAGAGGGGCTCCTTGATCTGAGGTGACAATTTAATGGCTGCAGTGCTTTGCCCCTGCAGCAGCTTTTGGTGAAAGTGTTGCTCCCTTCAGGCAAAGACTAGGAGAGAGGAGATATGTGAAATATGGGAAAATGAACTGCAGAAGGACAGAAGGAAACTGCTTTCCATGTGCTCTCATGTTTGGATTGAAAGTTCTAGGAATTAATTACATACAACTGTTCTGAGGTATGGGGATCCACCTGTAGGTATCTTCTGAGTCAGGACAGGATTCAGTTGAATCCTGCCTAGTATGCCCATACCTTCACTAATCATCCATCTGCTTTATTGTCAATTGGCACATCTAGACTGCTCCTCTGACCTGCTGTAGGCATGTCCCAGGGATAATACAGAAGCTGTCCCAGAAGGTTCCCTTTTCCTGTTGCCTATAAAGTGATCACAGAGTGATTAGCTAACTCACAACATTTTACAGCAATGATGTCTCAAGTGGTCTGGGATAAATCCAAAACCTCTGCTTAAGATCCAGTACTGTAATTTTAGCACCTTATCTATAATCCAGCTTCAGGTGACTGATGAACCAGGATAACTTCTCCCAACCAGGATAAAAGGAGAACTGTAGGACCCACACCATCCAAGATTCTTGTATGTGAAAGAAGAAGGATAATATATAGCTTGAGTACTTCAAGGAGGTTGGCCTGTATTGTCTTTCCCTGCCCCCTGGGCCCCCCTTCTGTTTTGGACTCTTTCAGATATGCTAGGAGAATAGAATAATGTTTGGCAATAAAAATAGCATGGACAAGTGAAATAGGATGAATGTGAGTTTGCTGCCTTTGTTTAGGGCTGTTGATCTCTCAGCAACATCTAGGCCAAATCATGGCATCAAATGTGTTGCACAGAGCTCAGTGCTCTGTAATCACAGAGCAAAACACCCTCTCCAAATTCAGAAAAAAAGTAGGAAATACTTCTAAAAAAGTGCAAGAGGATTTAATACCATCTTGCCTTTGCAGATCAAAAATTCACTGAAAGATCTTTGTAGGCCAAAGGCTACTGGCAAGTGGACACTAGCTGCTGTATAAATTATATTTTCTGAATTATGGCTTTCCACCTTAACAGGCTGCAAGGGGGAGTCCCACAAAGAGAAGAGGTGAGGGCATCAAGAGGCACATTTCACTTCTGGCAGCTGGAACTGAACATGGGGTATGAGGCTGAGCTGATTCAGGTATATTAGGTATCTTAGATATCACAGATATAGGAGATAATCACAGAGTGAAACAACTTCAGAGTAACAAAAGTAAGCTAAGGGTTAGAGGCAGGCTGTCCATAAAAATGGGCAGTTGCTTTTAGGCTGGAATGATAAAACTGCTAATTTTTAATTCTTTGTAGTAATCCACTCTCACCATTTCCTGTGGTATTACTACTGAACATGGGGAACTGATTATACTCTTCCTGTTTTCAGCCACTTATTACATACTTAAAGACTATCTCTGTGCCTACAGCTAGACTATTTCAGACTAAACAGTCTCAACTCCCCCAGTATTTCCCCACAGAGCATGTTTCATAAGCTTGAGGGATTCTAGTTGCTTTTATCTCTGTGCCCTTTTCAAGTCTTCCATATCCTGCTTCAAGTGTAGTACCCAAAGTGGACACACAACAGCAGCAGAGGCTTTGTTTGGGCCCAACAGAAGCTATCTCACATCTTACAGAAAAACGAATTTTAAAAAGGCTCGTTGTTTGTTTTTTCTTTTGCAAAACAGTGCAATCTATATGCATTAACTGATTTCAACTGAGAGGATCCTGGATATTGGATTGATTCCTGCTTGTCCATCTACTCTGCCCCCACAGCTGACCCGAAGCTTGAGGGAATTCTTGTTCTGCTGAGTTTCCAGTAAGTTATTTAGAAAGGAGAAGGTAGATGATTTGAGGCAAAGGAGAGGATAGATTATAAAAATTTAAGATTACCTAAGCAACTACCAGGTCAGACATAGCACTGACCTAATTTATGGTCCTGTCTCTGCTAGCAGCATGAAGGAGACAGTAAGGCTGCAGGGATGTTGAGAGAAAAGGAAAACAAAAAGAAATAAATCAATTTCAGAAATATTGCTGTTGGTAGAATTGAGTGAAAGCAGATATAACCCAGTGAATTTCAGACCCTGAAGTAATGTTATTTCTTTCACTTAGTGAGAAAAGTGAGCAAGCCACTGAAAAAAATCTCTGGCTTTAAATCCACTTTGAATGACTCATGCATAATAGAAATAAATCTTGGTTGGGAGCAGACTTTTCCTCATCATTCCTTCTTCTTTTAAAAATCTTCTCAGGAGTCTTGCAGAACTCAAATACATTTCTTTGCTTCCTAGTTCCTGTCTCTTGTTCAGCAGTGCTTTCCCTTCAGTATTAAGGATTATAACCATATGTTGTGAGTGTGCATGAGCAAGGGGATATAATATGGATTTCTGTTGCTAGATACAGATTCATGATATTATCCAAGGTTCAGAACTGTAAAGAACAGTCAACTGAAAGCACTCAGAGTCCTTAGATAAGAGCTTTCACTCATTGTGTTGCTTAAAATGCTAGAAATTTTTGGAAATGATTTAATTTCTCCCAGTTGAGTGGGTAGATTTTGCTGAAATTGAGAACTTGGGTCCAGTCCCCCTTGTACTAAAAGTGGTGGCCAAATTGTCACTATTAGGTCAAGACAGAGCCTGACACGTTGCAAGCTCACTTTCTGCTTTCCTAGTGATCTGATGTGTTTTGGATGGCTGTATTTTTTCAGGAATTCTCTTCCTGCCCCATGACCCAGCTGTTCTACACCAGACTCACTTTCCCTGTCTGCAGGTGTTTTATCTCCTTGCAAACTGTTCCCAGGAGAAAGCCATTCCTATCTCCCAGACTCTCCTTTCACCTGGCTGTGTCTGAGTCTTGCACACACAGACCTTGCTGATAGGTGAAAATCTTATCAGCTGGCCCTGACAACCTGAGGTGTCCTAGGCTGCCTTGGGCTTGCCCTCAGGCTCTGCAGTAACCAGAGCAATCACCTCACTGCAGCACAAGTAGTGAGTGACCTTAGGAAGCACTCAAGCATTTGCATATTATTGCATACATAAAAATAATAATAAATGTTGGTGGGATGTGGAGTGGTGCAGAGTACCTCTTATCAACAGGCTCCACAAAAGCTCCTTCATTTGTTTATAAAGGAACTGCAGACCAGAGATGCCTGAACTCGTAGACAGGAAGGGTGAGGGGGGAAAACACCTCCACTTGTTTTCTCCTTTGAACAACAACATTTCTCTTAACCTTAACCATAGAAGGTAGTGAAGCCACTTGGCACACAGACTTGAGTGAAGTACCTTGGCTGGAAATGTTGGCTTGTTTCTGTTAGCACACAGAGAATTCTGCTCCGTGCGTGCCGAGGGCAGAGAGGGGAAGGACTCCCCACACTGCAGACCTCTGCACCCCTCAGACACAAGTTTGGGGAGCAGTTTGCCTGCAGACACACACTGCTGGCTTCAGCTGCCACCTCTCCTCCTGCCTCTCTCCCTGGTCTCCCAAGCAAAGCTCCTCAAGAGGGGCCACCACCAGCAGCCAGGGCAGGGGAGCTTTACTGCTCTGAAGGATTAGCTGAGCCCTGGGCTGGGAGTGCTGCACCCTCTGTGAAACCCAGGCCAAGGTATGGCTATGGCAGTGCAGGATGTCCTGGCCCTGGAGGGAATTGGAGCCTTGAGGCACAAGAGGTGCTGACAGCTGAAAATGCTGCATTTCTGCAGTAGAACTGAGTTTCTAGGGACAATATTAAGTAAGCACAATATTGGAGGTTTTGTAATAGCCACAGAGTAAAACAAAATTATGTGTGGCTTGAGGATGTTGACAGGTGCTGTAAATTAAAGTTGTCCATTGCATTAATTTTGCTGGAATATAGTTTATCATTCTGCTTTATTAGGTGGAACATTTCCATTAAAAATACGATATGGAAAAGCCAGATGCCATTAATGATTAACTAGTTAGTTAGTTAATTAAATTACCTCTTTCCCCCACTTTGTGAGATAACTATTTCTGTTATTACCAAAAGGTGGCTGACTCAGGGCCCAGCATGTGGTGTGATGTTTGCTGGGATGAGATGCCAGCCTGGGGCAGCAGCTTGGGCACGTGGTGAGCTTGGAATGGAGAAGTTGTTTATATATCCCAAGAGTCCTGTTCTCCTGGTGGCCCAATAAATACCACACAGAAGTATGGACAAGAAGTCACTTTCACTGTTTCTTACTGGCTGCAGTTTGGTTTCTGCTTTTGCTGCTTACAGGATGAAATATCAATAGAAAGGCTTTTATGTGACATTGTGTTATTGTTTAGAAATTCATTTGTGAAGAAGGAAAAGGCAGTCTCCAAAAAAACATAAGATTTTGGCAGATTTCCATCTACAGAGGAAATTTAGAACTTCAGAGCTCTGGTTTCCTTTGGAAATATGATTCAGTGAGCGTTGCCCTGAATATGAGATCTAGACACATCTTTGTTTCTGACTGGTATCTGCAGAAGAGTAGCCTCACATCTTAGCTGGACACAATAGTAATAGCATCTATAAAAATTATTAGAATGGACCTGGTAGAAAACCAGTATATATTATTCTGAAAGCACACGAATGAGAAGCTTCAAGTATTTAGTTTTGCTACTCATTTTGACTGTCAGGTTATGCAATTGTACTCTTTCAAACACCAGTAAAGTCTGTATGATTAACTTCTGGTGGGGGCTAGAAGTAAAAAATTTGGAGTCTAACCTAAAATAATCTTATAAAATTATATTAATGACACATCCAGTTGGTGGTGTACAGTTTTAAAATCTACATGGAAGCCTTGATTATGGAAACCTGTTCAATAGTACAACATAGCTCAGGATGTGCAGTTTAAAAATTCTGCCTTTACACAGATTAATCCTCAGGAGGTGTTTTACTAGAGCTTGGTCAATTGCCTCCAGATTAACATACATTTTCTTTAGAAAAGTTAACAATAAAAAAACCCCATAACTTGAATTGGCAACACAAGGGAGAGTTATTCCTAGCTCAATGGGGCCATGATGCCTCAGGTCACCAGGGTAGAGATGCCACCTATAAGGGGGCATGAGATCAAGGGGTGGATTTAACCATGGACAGTATTTCACAGGTTATCCATGACTGTGAGACGTGTGCTGCCATCAAGCAAGCCAAGCGAGTGAAGCCCCTATGGTACAGTGGGCGATGGTCCAAGTACAAGTATGGGGAGGCCTGGCAGATAGACTACATCACACTGCCCCAGACACGCCAGGGCAAGCGATACATGCCGACCATGGTAGAAGCTACCACTGGATGGTTGGAAACCTACCCTGTGTCTCATGCTACTGCCCGGAACACCATCCTGGGCCTGGAAAAGCAGGTCCTTTGGAAGCATGGTATCCCTGAGAGGATTGAGCCAGACAATGGGACCCATTTCAAGAACAGCCTTATCAACACCTGGGCTAGGGAACTTGGCATTGAGTGGGTGCACCATATCCCCTATCATGCACCAGCTGCAGGCAAAGTGGAGAGGTACAATGGACTGTTAAAAACCACCTTGAAAGGGTTAGATGGGAGATCTTTCAAAAATTGGGAGCAGCATCTGGCAAAAGCCACCTGGTTAGTTAACACCCGAGGCCCTACTAACCGAGTGGGCCCGGCCCAGTCTGAGCCTTTGCATAGAGTAGATGGAGACAAAGTCCCAGTGGTACGTGTCAGGTGTTTGTTAGGGAAGACAGTTTGGATCAATTCTGCCTTGAGTACAAACAAGCCCATTTGTGGGGTTGTTTTTGCTCAGGGACCAGGTTGCACATAGTGAATAATACAAGAAGATGGAAGAACACGATGTGTACCTCAGGGAGATCTGATTGTTGGGTGAGACCTATGTGTAAATATCACTGTTTGCTGAATGTTATTACCACTGTCTGTGTATAGCTGTATATTGGATGTATAATGTATATGTTTGTAGAGTTAGAATATAAATTAGTTTTAGTAGTAAGCTGACAATATGGGGATAAAGGGTGGAATGTCCTAGGATGACTATATGATGCTTTTATCCCCAGTCATCTTGTTATGTTTATGCTGAATAATAAGTTTTGCACCTTTAAGACTTGTTCCAGAGAGTGAAGGGGGGAGAGAAGAAGCATGCAGTTTGTTTTCAGACACTGCACTCACTCCTCCACATTCCTGCTCCTGGACTGTGTTTTCTGTGGATGGACAGACAGCGGGACAGAGCTCTCCTTTGCTTTTAGTTAGTTTAGCTAGCTGAGGCAAAGAAGTTCCCTGGACTGTGGGGTTATTTTTTTTTCCCTTTTCTTTGGACCTGTTTAAACCTGCTCTGGACTGAACACCCAGGGGAGCACCAGCAGCTCACACCTGTGGCCCACTGGGCCGGGCCTGGGCCACGACATTTCCAGCACTGAGGGACTGATCAGAGACTTAGTGATCTGAGCTGCAACCTGGGGAGGGGACTTTCTCAGTTTGTCATCTCTTTTGGAGCAGCAAGGGGTTTTATTGTTTAATATTGTTTAGGTTCTATTGTTTAATAAACAGTTTTTTTCCACTTTTCTCCAAGGAGGTATTTTCTCCCGAACCGGTTGGGGGGAGTGGCCAATTGAATCTGCTTTTCTAGAGGAGCCCCTTTGGGGGTTGTCTCCCAAATTTGCCCTGAACCAGGACAGGTGGGTTATAGGAATCCACTGGGCACAGCCAGAGGTCCCTCAAGTACTGGCACAGGGACTGAGTCAAGAACTCTGAAAAGGTGGGGTTCTGAAGCCCTGAGTTGCCTCTGACAATACCTCAGTTCCAAGCATTTGATTTAATTTGAGTCAATGAAAAACCAAAGGGAATACATTGACCAGCCTCTAAACCAGCAGTGTCCCATGGCACCCACTCCAGGGAAAGCTCTTAAGGATAACTGGACACTGTAGGACTTGGTGCATGTGGGATATGGGGAGGAATCCCATGTGAAGATCTCTAATAAAATGGCTGTGCCCATCTGGTATTTTGCTTTGCATTGCAAAACTGTGTGTAAGTACTATGAGAGATAGGGTAACACATGCATTAGGGGATTTAATATCCCTACTGACTGTGGAGGGATTTATTTTCTCTACCAATGCCAATGTGACTCTTACTTGCCCAGCCAACTCCATGTAATAACCGTAGGAGAGATTTTTATGTACATATATTTTTCCCCTACATTTCCCCATACTCATTCTCAAGGTTTTTGCTTAGCTTCTCTCCTCTGCCTTGCACTACTCCATGATGGAAAAATAAATATTCAAGAGCTTAAATCTCAGCAGTGAGAATTTCAAAATCATCAGCTTTAATGATTTACAAATTCAGCACTTCAGTCTCCTTCTCCTACCCTCTGCCTATCACAGCTGGTTTTGCCAGGTCTCCTTTTCCCTCCTGCTGCAGGGACTTGTGAAAATGAAATTGATTGTATCTCTGAACTTTGAATGAAGCTCTGGTTGTAGCATGACTGCTAAAAAGATAAGAAGAGGTACATTGGCCTTCAGCTCCTCAACATATGCCAGAGGGAAGCTCCCCTCACCCACCTCAGTGCTCACAAGGCAGACCAAGGTACAAAACCTGTTTGAACAGAGATATTTTAAGACATTGGCTGCATACCAATTACTGCTGAGTCCTATTCATTTTGCAGTACGCTCTCTGCTGCTATGTAGCAATAATCAAAGAAAGCTAAAAGCAAAGTGGAGATAACAATCTATCCTGATGTGAGTATTAGAAGATGAAAGAGCTTTGTTATTAATGCCCCAATAACTAGCTTTGCATTCCTGTCCTTGCACCAGCTGCACCACACTAACAAATAGCAGAACTTTCTACTTTTCATGTTTCCTGAATGATTTTCTTCAAATGAGGACCACTCTGAGTGGCAAAAATCTGTAAAATTGAGTGAAGAGAAGAAAAAGCAACATTACTCTTGTCTAGATAGCAGATTTAGACAAAAGTGAAAAAAATCTCAGCACTGTAACCTCTGTCCTTGTCCAGTGAGAAGACAGAAGGAAGGCTCAGAGCACAAAAAAGACAATTGCAGAGGTGCTGTCAAATTGCCAGGTGTAAATGAGCTAAAAAGGAGGACTGGTCTGCAAGATCTTTTATTTTCCTGTAACTCTGAAGATTTTAAAGCAGTGTCAGAATCTGTCTTTTGTAACCTGCCACCACCTTCTCTAAAACTGGCAGCAGTCTCTGAAGGCTCCATCCTCAGTGTTTTCCGTCTGGCTCCATGCAGTCTAGTCCTGCAGTTCTTGGACTCCCTTTCTATATCTTCCTGGCTGCAGATTCCCCAGTAGGCACATCTCTTTCCAGGCTGCCCACAACTCTGGACTACTCTGGTTCAAGTAATTGGCCAGAGCCAGACAGCCTGCATAGCAAACAGCGGTAAATAGTGATTCATTGCACTTTAGATTCTTGGATTTTCAGAGCATGTAGATTAAAACCGTGGAATCAAAGAGCTCAAACAGAAGACAATATTCAGCAGCAGGAATCCTTGAAAACCACTTCAAAATCTTTAACCTATATGTCATCTCTGAGATCCACAAATCCGGGTTTCACAGGGTGATTCTGCCTCTGGGGGGTTTCCTATGGAACTTACCATCTTATCAAAAACCCTGGATTTTGCTCTGTATCTACTGCAAAACTGCTGCTGGAGCTCCCTGTGGGAAAAATGTCTTGGATACATGGGAGTTAGCCACCTCCTTCAGTTCATATCTGTTCTGCCAGAGGCTACTTCATGAATGGCTCTGCTGCATATGAATCAATTCATTTTCTAACTTGAAACCAGCCTAATAATAAGGCATGGCATGGCTCTGACTAACTGCTACCTAGGCTGAACTGTTTAATTTATTTTATTCATTAATTTTTGGTGTGGGGGCAATGATAAGCAATATAAGAGATTCCAAAAGTATTTGCTGTATAGAGTAATGATGTTTCATAACCAGACTTCTCTAGAAACCAAATGTGTTTCGGGCTATATTGTTTGAGTGGAGAGCAGACTCAGTCATCTAATGTCAGAAAAGAGGCCATGAGCTTGGAAATAACCTTGCTACAATGGAGATGCAAACCGTGAGAGTTTGAAGAAGAAACCTTTTATTATCAAGATTTGACATCCTATTCCTATGCATATACAAAAGACCCCATGCTGAAATCAGCATTTCAGTCAGTCCAAATTGTGATCCTTCTGCCTGCAGAAAAATTGACAGTACTTTAAGAAATTAAGCCACGGGAATTAAGCCGTTAATAAAAGTCTGAGAGAAATTCTGTCTGTGTTTCATGGCCATCTTTCCCAAATTTGAGCTTTGATCCTACTGTATATTTCCTTCCATATTGACACAACTATGCCAATGTTGTTTTGACTTGGGTTTTCTAAGTCACCAAATGGATGCTGTACTCATTGAACAGAAAAGCTCAACAGAGAGGTGGCTCAGCCTAACGAACATGGATCAATCATACCTCCCTTCAGTTTGCACTTTTCCTAGAAGGATTTGCTTGCTACAGGAAAGTTCTTTGGCACAGTTATCCTCTAACCTTAATTGGATCCTGTGTTCTGTTTCTAGCTGTGGTAGAGTTACTTTTTTCCCCCTAATAGCTGGTCCTGTGCTGTGTTCTGTATTCAGAATGAAAATAATGTTGATAACCCTCTGATCTAGTTTGTGGCTAAGTAGTGTTTATCAAGGACTTTTCTATTTCCCGTGCTTTGCCAGTGAGGAAGTGCACAAGAAGCCGGGAGAAAACAGAGATGAACCAAAATAGCCAAAGGGACATTCCATACCACAGACATGCTCAGCATATAAACTGGGAGGGACATTGTCTGTGTGGGACTGATTGCTGCTTGGAGATGAGCTGGGCATTGGTCAGTGGGTAATGAGCATTTATACTGTCCATCACTTCTTTGTCTTGGGTTTTACTCTTCTCTCTCTTTTTCCTATTGTTATTATTGTTACTGCTATTGTCATTGTTATGTTTTGTTTTATTTCAATTGTTAAATTGTTCCTACCTCGGCCTATGGGTATTACCTTTTCCTGATTCTCCTCCCCATCCCACCGAGGGTGTTTGGAGAGTGAGTGACCAGCTGCATGCTTTCCAGCGGGGGTTAATCACGACCCTGGTGACTCTGTCCCTTTGACCACCAGGAGGATCCTCCGGCAGAGTCCCCCGTGGCTGACCATCGGCCAGCAGAAAGCCGTGCCGATGATTTCTCCCTTCCTGATGATAGCTGAAGCCGATCACCCCGGGCTGACAGCCCGGCCCCTTCCCTTGCGATGCCCCAAAAGCGCACACAGCTGCTGCTTGCCCGGGCTCTGGGCACAGTTCAACCTCTCCTCTCCTGTGGCTATTCCCCCGGGGGCAGGCGGGGCGAGGCTCGCCGCCTTTCCAGGGAGCCGGGCGGGCGGCACCACCCCCGGGCATGGCCGGCGCTTCCCCGGGGCCGCTCCTGCAGCACCATGGAGAGAGGAGCGCGCCCGCCTCCCCCCGGCCCCGCGGGACGGCAGCGGGCACGGCGGGGCAGGGCGGGGCAGGGCAGGACGGGGCAGGGCTGGGCAGGACACGGCAGGGCAAGGCATGGCAGGGGCAGGGCAGGGCGGGGCAGGACGGGGCAGGGCAGAGCAGAGCACGGGAGGGCACGGGTATCTGCCAAGCAGCAGGGAGCAGGAGCGCAGTCTCCATCCTCAACACTCATGCAGCCTGACCCCCTGCAAACCCACTCAGGCTGGGTGTAAAGCCGTGGTGCTGGCTCCTGGGGGATTTAGCACTAAGTGCCCTCCTCTGAGGCTGAGGAGAAGCCTGGCCTTGGTTGCCGTGTGTATATCTGGCTGGCTTGTTGATTCGCACCAACAAATGCATAGTGTGCTTTCCCTGGCAGTAAGTTTCTGTCAAGTAAGGGACACTGTCATGTCAGTCCTTTCCTGCTCTAGAGGCTGAATTCTCTGGCAAAATTGCTAGTGTCACCCTGAAGCCCAGCTAGAATTGCCCCCCACACCCTGATGAACCCAAATGGTGTTTGACTATGCAAGGCTGCTCTGGGTAGAGGTGCTGCAATAGCAGTTTTCTTTTATCAACTTCCTTCTGCTGCCTATCTGCATTGCAGTGGCGGTATCAGGAAAAGGCAGCCCTGATGTGACCCAGAACAGCTGGGCATTGCCTGCTCCATATTGGCTACAATCAGAATAGCACTATTTGCCACATCAGGCTCTGCCAAAACAGGCACTGACAAGATGCCAGCAGGAGATCTGAGGCTCAAAAAAGCAAAGGTTCAAGGAAGCAGATTTCCCCTAGTTTCTTGTACACCTCCCTGAACTCATGGTATGGAAAACCAGAACATACAGGAGTCATGGAGCAGTGCCATAACCAAGGCACACAAAATGCCAAACTAATTGTTTGAAGAAGCCTAGAAGCTGTCATGACAGACTGAGGAAGTGTCATAGAAAATGGACGTAGACACAGCTCAGTTGGCTAGTTGTAATTCTTTACTTTATGTGAATGAAACAGCTCTGTGTAACATCACCGAGGTCAAATTACCTAAATAAAGTGTCTAAGTCATGCTTGATAGCTAAAAGATGGTTCTTGTAAAATCTGGGTAATTCTGTTATTGTAAGAATTCTGAATTATATACATGAGAAGAATGACAAAAGAGGTTAACTGTTACCTGTGGAGCACTGGGGAGTTAGCAGGAGGCAGGCTGGCTGCAAACTCTGCCATAAAAAGTCAGTACCTTTCTGGAATTCATGACTCCAGTGTTTCGATTCTCCAGCTCATACTTTGAAGGCTCTTTATATATCTTTCTTTCTGATAAGGACTGAGTGGTTAATCAAAGGTTACTCTTTTTGAAAAAATGTTGTCTCACTGCTAGTTTTAATTTCTGGCATTTATTGGCTGTGTGAGTTTATGCTTGTGAGTAATGGTCTCTTGATTTTAGTCATACAATTTCAATGGGTGTATCTGATGCTCTGATAATCATAACCAAGTTGACTGAAGAGACAATGTTCCTAGATAATATTTAGCTTGAAGCTTGTTGTATTTGTGTCAGATCTGATGAATGACTTTGTTGCATACTTCTCCCAAAGCAGTTGATTTAATAAAAGATATTGCTTCTTTCCACAAATATTGCCTTAAATGACTGTAGCTACAATGCTATTACTATTCAGGATCTCCCTCTAAGATCTTTCATCTGAATGTTTCAGTCACTGCAGCAGAGCACACCGTGGCTGGACATGTGAATGCACACGTACATTTGGCAACAGCCCAGCTAGCTTTGGGTACTGCTAGCAGTGTGGCCTTGCTAACCCAGACTTCCAGAAACATGAGCCCCTCAACATCTGTACCTGGGCTGGTTGCAGAAGCTGAGCTCTCCCTGCCTTTCCTATGCTCCTGTCAGCACAACCAGTCCTCAAGCTGAAAGTTGGTTCTGGCAAATATCGGCATACTGCCTATGACTGCTGGGTAATTCTGCTCAGAGCAAGGCCTCTGGAATATGTTTGTTTCCTTTTTTGCTGTGAAAAATAAGGGGGAAAAATCCCCTTAAAACTTCCTAGACCTCCTTTAGAAGCCTCCCCTGCAAAATCCTCACAAAAATTGCAATTAAACATTTAACAATCAAATGAATCTGCTTTGGAGTAGGAGTGACTTACTACATTAACATAATACTGTTGCTGCTACTGTTGTTGTTACTGCTAATACTTTCTGTAGGGTAACCTGAAAATGGAAAGATAGGAATGGAATGAGGAACTTGTGCAATTTGTCTTTGGCTATAGGAAAATTTCCAAATCAGTTCCATAAAAAGATGAACGTGCAGAAGAAAAGGTATATTGCCAGCCCTCCATGGCCTCAGTATGCAAATTATAACAATATCTTGAAGCTCTGAGAACAGAGAGTTCATTACTTCTTTAATCTGAGAATTTTATCGTTTTACAATCTCCATGACAGAGTGACAGGGCAAAGCCCTTTCCCTGTTGAACTCTTGTTTTCCTTGGATTATCAGGAGTTTATGTTTAGCAGGTTTTCCAAACTGAATACCTCACTCTTTCCCAGTAGTGCTTGTGCTACATGTAACATTATCCTTTGCTGGTGCATGCATTGGCAAGTTAAAATTAGACTTCCTAAATGTCATTACATCAGCTTGTTACTCTCTTGAACAAGAGTGTGCTACTTTAATTAATGAATTTCTACTCTATATTCCTCTAAAAAACAAACATGAAAAATCTTACTCAGATGCTTAAATATATATTTAAACAATGCATGCATAACATGCATTTTCTGTTTGTTCAAATTTCAATATGCCAGTGATGAAGATAATAGTAACAATACAAAGTGGCAAATAGATTACATCAGATTATTCTGAAAGCAGATTTTGTGCTACTAACAATAGCAATAATGGTACTTTCTAGTTCCTTTACCTTGCTTTAAACAATGCCCAAGAAGAAGAGCTGATTTTCTTCCTTTAAATCTTGGCAGAAATAATGCATAAATGGTTATTTACAAAATATAATATTCACTTTTCAAAAATATATGTGAGTTTGTGTGCCTTTTAAGTAATTTTTGATGAACAGCATTCTTTAAAAGAAATAAAACACTTCTTATCAATTCACATTTATCACAGGTGATGTGTGATGATTTGAAACAGGGCATCACAAAATATGTAGAGAAATTATGTCAAATTTTATCTCAAAATCATCTGTATGTGTAAGAGTTGATCTGTATTTCACAGCATGTAGTCTGATGTGTCAGGGGCATGAAAGGCAAGAAAAGGTAAGGATCTGGAACATCCCCAAGCTTCCAAGCTTCCATATATGTGTGAATCTACGACCCTATCTAAGTAATATACCCTATGGTAACAACCACACAATGTTACATTTTCTATGTCACTCAGCCACTGGCTGTTATTATCTTAACAGAACTGTGCTTCTTTCTGGTCTCCTAAAAGGTTTGGGAGACTGGTTCTGTCTAGCCTGGGTTTATTTTCTGGCTCCCTAAAATACTGCTGTCTTAATGCATTTTCTCCTACTCTAGTCTGACTCCATCTTGCTTGTGTGCTGTCCACCCCAGGCAGAGCAGTCCTTCTGCCAAGGCCCTCATGAGTGCTTACACACAGTTTCACTGAAAACACTATTTGGCCTACTATCACAAGGCTTAACAGTAAACAAAACCAAACCTCTTCATTTACTGCTTTACACACTGAGAGAAATAAAAAACACATTGTATGGTACACTTACAGCTAGCTCCTATCTCTGAGAAAAGCTGTTTCTGACACAGGGCAAGAAGCCTCCATTCGTTTCTGTTCTGATAGATGGCTTACAAATCTAGAACTTTCCATTAAAATGGACATCCTGAAACAGCACACCTTTTATCTTTAAAGTTAAAATGTTAGCCTGTTATACAAGCAAGTATATACACTAGTACTTAATTCCTGGTATATGAGTATTTGCACAGGATGCATATATTCATGGATGTGGTTATTTGCTCTCTGATTTTTTCAGATACTAAAAAGAGCACTGATAACTGTCACAGACCTCGCCACCGTTCCCCCTCTCACCATCCAGCAAGCACAATGCTCATTTTGCCATGGAAATTAGAGCTGTAAGACAATTTTGTCATTTCTCTGCTCACAGTGGTTTGATACTGACAGTTTATTATTGGCACTGTGTCCAGTACACTTATCACATATTACCAACCACAGAGTAGAGCTTTCTGTCTTTCTTGAAATACATGCCATTCCTACAAAGTTGTTTCTGATATTCTCCCTGCAAAACCGTTTACTTATATTCATCACAATGCTTTAAACAAAATCTCTTGCACAAGCCAAAATAATCTCTTACTCCTCAGGCTCACATCTTGCAATACACATGGCTTTCCATAAGTTCCAGTTAAATTATGCTTCCTTACCTTCTACTTTGAAGATGGTAAGGTGAGGTCTGCAGTGAAAAGCCCCCAGTGCGTTGCCGGCACAGTTCATCCAAAGACCCTGGAAGACCCAGGTTGCAGTGATAACAGATGATGCTCGACTAGTGACCTTCCACTCATTTGATGCAGTAGCAGCAATAGCAGCTCCCAGTCCACAGAAACAAAATATGAAAGCTATAATCTGTATTGCCAGCATGTTTCTCTGTAAACCAGGGACTTACTAATGCCACTGTGTGGAGAGAAAAGCACTTCAGTCACGTGTGTAAGCAAAAAAGCATAACATAAGCAAATTATACTTGAACAAGTTCAGTACCACTTGCTACAGAAAGTTAATGTGGCTGAAAGAAATTTTCATGGTTGAGTGATTTAAGAAAGGCCCTAGGCATTACGAATATTTAGAAAGAAAGTCAAGGTACAACTTTATAGGAAATAATTACTAGTACTTACTTACTAATTTCTAATTGTAAAAATTAATTGTTTTCATTTTTTTTCCAATAAAGTATTCCAGTTAATGCTTAATTTTTAGTTAATTGGAAACTTACAACCATTCCATCTAGCAAAATAGGTTCAGAGTCCAAACTGTACAGCGCTATTTAACGGATTACCACAACATTTTAGGAGGATCACACAACACTTGAAAAATAACTCATTGAAAGGCTGTGAAATTAATTCAGGCATAACCAGCCACCATGCAAGCAGCTCTAAAACTGGAGGAGGTAGTGTCTGTGGGTATATTTGTAGAATAGCAGATCTAGAACAACAAGAGAAACAGCGAGTGTTCCCTGAGCAGTGATGCAGCTGCAGCAGTCAGCAGAATGAGCCTCGTGCAGCCCCACTGAGACTTTTCACTTGGTTGTTGTAGAAAAGGTACTGCTTCTTACATCTGCATGAAATACATAGTGCAGGAACATCTGTCCCACCACTGACTGCAACCTTGTGCCATGAAGACACCTCAAAGTATGCAACTGACTTAACAAAATGTCATCTTTAAAGCAGCAGGCACTGACAATACCACACAGCAACAGCTATTCTAACTCAATTCCTGAGTATACAATCATAACTGGCGTGGGATACACACAATTTTGCAGACATGTGCAGCCTTCACTCTTTTGAAATTCCTACTTCCAGCTATATTTATACTTTTCCTAGTACTTTTGTTCTCCTCCCTAAAGAAGGAGTAAACTCCTTTTCTCTTTGGTGCTAGTGTTTGCCATTTGGTGACATGGAATTACCCTGGATATTGGGTGTACACCTTCACTTTTGACAGTAACAGAGGTCTATATTTTTCCTTTTGGATACTTCTAGTGTTGATTCTCTCTGTTAACTGCTGTGATAAAATCCCACAATGAACATTGGCATTGGAATTTTTCTGTAGGCCTTTCACAGCTCATAGAATGGTTAAACAAGAGTGCTAAAACATCACTAACATTCCATGCAAAGAGCAAGAGGAGTTTCACTGGGACTGTCCTGTTGAACCCTCATCTGGTACTCCCACTTTAACTAGCCTTTGGCTCAGCACTGAGAAGGAAGACCCAAAAGGTGGATTGCACAGACCAGAAAATTACACCACAAGAAGGAAATTCTTTTCATACTAATTAGTAGGCTCACATCCCACACATCTAGAGGTGAATAGAAACTTTTTGCAAACATAGACAACTTGAAAGACATGAAAAGTGGGTTTGCTACTGAGCATCATTATGATATAGCAGGTTGTTTTAATGTTGAGGACAATATAACACAGGAAGGAAGCAATTTTGCGTTGCTGTTAAATATAGTAATATTTTTCATATGTTAGGTGTCAAACTTCATGTAATCTTTCATATATTTTTTCACTAATTTTGAAAGGGCATAGAGGAGAATACAGAAATGGGTCCAGCTTTGAAGCAGAGTCCTAAGAGCTGAGTTTAGTTTTTGTTCTATATCTACCATACAAAAAGTTGGTTTTGGGCTTGCTTTTTTGTTTGTCAAAGACTATGTAAATTCACACAGAATACTGAGAAGACATTTCATTAGGTAATTTTTTTCTTTTTTAAACCCTCTGAGTGACACTAATGCTGGCTGAGCACTCACAGTAGCTCAAAGACATGTTTTACATGTCTGATGCTAAATTCAAGCCTAGTTTTGGACTTTCCCTGAGTGTTGTCACTGACAGAAAAACCTCCAAAACCAAAAAAATCTAGCCAACCAAACAGAACAACTGAAAAGCCCCCCAAACTCAGAAGCTGCTCATTTGGACTGGAAAAGCAAGGACGTCTGTATCTCTCATTCCTCCCTCCTCCTCTTTTTTGCTATTCACAGCAGTGTGCCTTATCAATACAGCCTGTGAAGAGCTACCCAGGCTCAGCAGGACAGGGTCTGTTTCTTTGTGACCTGGATCTAAAGCAGAGGTACCTTCTAAGTAAGATCTTGCTCTTTTAAACCCATTATCATGCTATTATCATGGAAAGGGTTTTCACATTTCTATTTCTAGATAAACTGCAATACATACTCTTAAGTCTCTTCCCCTTCTCACTCTTAGATCATTTTCTACCAACATCCCATCCAGTACAAACTCATTACTGTTATGCTGGTGGGACACTAAAGGCTGCTTACTTTAGTGGAAAGTGCCTGTAGACACGACTTGAACTGTAGACTACACTTTCATGGCTTGAGAAGGACTTAGTGGTTTCTTGGCCTTTATCTTCCTTGTTTTCTAGTGCATGACTGTGGAATTCATGGTCACAAGCACTTCACCCTGCATTGCTTCTAGAGAGTTAGTGTGTGAGTGATGAATAAATTAAACAGATACTTAAGTGATAAGAAAGAAGTAAGCAGTCCTGTTTACAACCCTCATTTCTTCTATAAACTGTAAGAAGTAAGTTAATCAGTCATTTAAGAAGTTCAAGGCGAAGTTGAAAGTTAACCTGTTAGTGTTGTTTTCCATTATATCAAAACTTTTTTCTCTGTTACTGAACAGACAAAAAGTTGGAAAACAGCCAGGAGCTTAAGGACTGTTTAAATATGAAGTTGGAAAAGGGAAAACATTTTGCTACAGACCTTTGTTGAACCATTTTCCCCAAACTCCACAGACACAGTGACTGATTATGTGACATATTGCTGTCTCTGTTAAACTGGACACTGTGCCAGTAACATGCAATATTTCTTTTACTACTGATATTATCTTTTTAAGTGTCCAGTGCCAGTTCTTAAACGCAGTTGACGCCTCTGCACCAGGACAAGAATGTTTACACAGGTAAGCTGTAGTTTTCAGCCTGTGAATTCTACTTCAGCCTATGTCAATTGTTGTAAACTTTTAATTGGATGAGTTCCCAATGCTGATACAAATCTGGCTGCTGACAACATATATTTTGCTCATGAAGACAAACACAGCTAGAGCAAACACTTCACTAACTGAATCAGTTGTGGAGAAAATTATGGTTAAAAAAAAAAGAACCAAGTGCAAATCTATCCTGATGTTATCTAGATGAGAGAAAGAGAGCTCTACAAAGGAGGTACCTAAGGTAACATGGACACAAAAACATATGAGATAAATAATCAGTTATGCCAAAGAAATTCTATGCAGAATGGGTGGACCATGCAAATTGATCCTGAGCACTGCCAGGAAGTTATGGGAGGCCTAAACAACCAGAAGTTGGACAAGCAATAAAACTAGAAGCTACAAAGACAGAATCAGTGACTAAAGACTTCTGCAGAAGTCAAAGAAGTGAAAACAGTGCATAAAGAAATAAAATGCTCAGAGACATCTCTACTTAATTCAGTCAGGCAAGGCACCAGCTGTATGGTAATATGACTGGTCCTATTACACAAACACAAAAAGAATTCCTGAGAACTGGCAGTGAAGTATGAGATGGTGTTGAAAGAAGGAAAGATGCATTCCAGATGAGCACTAAGTTCTGCTGTCTCTGCCAGATGCCTGCAACCGAGAAATCAAGCAAGCAGGGTAGCAGGCATAGGCTGAATGTGTACCACCTAAAGAGGAATTTCAAGGAGCAATGAAATCACTGGAACTGGGAAAGTTGAGGAAAAAGACAGTTTCATAGTTTACTATAACAAAAGGAGAACATAATATTTCAACATTATAGTGGTATGCAGCAGTTGCAGTTTGAGATGTTTGCTGTTCAACTTGTTAATCATGAAGTGCTGGGTGACATAAACAGAGAAGGAAAACTCAGTTCAATGTTCATCCCAAATGTATTGCTTTTTATTGAGCACTGCAGTCACAATACTAATATGATTATATTAGTGTTATGTATTATAGTATAACCCCATTATTAATAGTACAATTTTTGTATTCCCATTCCTGTAAATATTTCAAGTCAGGGTCAATGGGGTTCTTAGTAATCTGCTTTAATTGAATATGTCCCAGCTCATTGCAGAGAATTTGGACTTAGGTAGTCTTTAAAAGGACCCTTCAAAGTCCAACTATTGCATGATTCTATATTATTGCTGTAGAAGAGAAAGAAAAACTTCATATCCTTATCACTAGGAGAATTGCTTTGCAAATACATGGATACAGCAGATAACCCAATTCAGGGTTTACACTAGATTTATACAATCTAGGTATATATGTGTTTAGGAAAATACATAACTATATATGTAGTTATGTATTATATATATATATATGTATGCATGTATTTAATAACAATGCAGGTACAAGCTATGCTTTATTCCATTTTAAAGCATTTTCTGTTAGTTGTTCAAAGGTCAAACTGCTCACTCGTGCATTATTTATATGAGCACTTCTTGAATATTTGTCTAAGAATGTGTGGGATTTTGAACAACTGATTCAAATGAGTGTTTGGTATGAAGATAAAAATACATGGGATTAACTTATTTTCTCATCATGTTCCTTAACTGGGCATTAAAGATAAGAGATGAATTTGAAAATGCTACTTTAGGATGACAGAGCATTATGTTTCTTATTTTATACTGTTGACACTAGGCACTAGCAAACTTATTTGGATAAAAGACATTTGCTGTCACTAAGTGCATTGTTGCTGCTGGCATTCAACTAGACTGTCAGTAAGTGGCAAACAGCCAAAATGGCTTTGTTTACATAAAAATATGAAATATGAAGAGCTAAAATGCAGTGAAGTTAGAATGATAGGAGAAATCATGTGTTTGATCAGTGCTGAAAGCTGGGATGAAGTTCAAAGTTATTGTGCTTTGCTGAGAGCTTCCAAACAGTTATAGATGAAGTGATAGGCTCAATGAAGAGATCATGGTTTTTACAGAATGAACTGATCAAACCCAGCCTCTATTAAAATAAGCCTATGCTACAGTATACTGACAGCATTACTGGAAGCTGTAGTGCTAGACGTGAACAAGCTCCAGGGTGGATAGAAAAGTTCAGTGGATAGAAGAGTTCAGTGCTTTGAATGATGATAGATACCAAGTGAAAGATTGCAACACAGATAAAGAAGCAAGGAGTCTGGGAAAGAGGGAAGTAACAGAAATGTTGTGATATAAGTGCTACAGACACATGCAAACACTGAGGACAAACAACACAATGCTGAAAAAATCACTGGTTTGTCATAGAAGTGAACTCAGCCCTGTGTAAGTGCCCTGAGTGCATCCACATCCACCCTTCCCAGAGGTTTGGCTGCCAGGGCTTAAGGCAAGCTTACTAAGGGTGCATCTGATGGCGCACATCTCCCTTCCCGCTGGAGATGTGGGAAGAGACTCCCAGCCAGCACGGTGCTGGGGAAAAGCCATGGCAGGTGTCCCTCTCTGCCCTGTGGGATCTGGTTTTAAGCTTGGTCCTTGATGGAGCTACAGTGCCTGGTGCTTGGCAGCCCAGGCTGTCCTGGGCCATGGGTCACTGATCCAGAGCTGGACCCTGTCCCTGACCTGCAGTCGTGACTTGCCAGCTTGACCTTGGACCCTAGCAATCACTGGGCTGTGTCTGACACTAGGCACTGTCACTCCTGGGGCTGTCCCATTCCCTGGACAATGGCTCACCCTGCAACCCCCATGGGGAGCCCCCTCTGCCCTCTGGCCAGCTCAGGCCACCATGAGCTCCAGTGCTGTGGGGCCTGGGCCCTGCTGACTCTTCCTGTCCGAGCGCAGCACACCTGCCCCAAGGCTCTCCACAGTGTTTGCACAGCCCTGAGCTCCAGCTCAGCCCCAGGTCTTGACTTCCTCAGGGGCATCTGAAGACCTCCACCCAGCCCAGACACTAAGCCGGGGCAGCTCCTGTTCCTCCCATGCCCCTGGAGCTCTTTAGGGATGGTCTGATGCCCTTGCCCCACTGCCTGACCTGGACCATATATTGACACTCCAGCAATATCATCCCAGGCTCGCTGGCCACTGGGAATGGATATGTATCACCCACCCCACTCCAAGCCAGGGAGATGCATGGACCATGGAAATAGTTCCATGGGGACCCCCAGCATGGCCTGACCCATCAGACATTGCCCAGCATGCCCTACCCTACCCTAATGGCCAAGGAACCTCACACCCAGAGTGTATGACCTCAGGTCTATGCAAAGTGTGAGAAGAATTTTGAGCCAGCAGTGAGCCCAGGTGGTCAAGAAGGCCAAAATAATACTGGCTTGCATCAAAACTAGTGTGGCCAGCAGGACTCGGGAAGTGATTGTCCCTCTGTACTCAGCACTGGTGAGTCCCCACCTCAGATTCTGGGCTCCTCAACTGAGGTGATGGAGCAGGCCCAGAGAAGGGCAATGAAGCTGGTGAAGGCTCTAGAAAGTCATAAGAAGAGCAGCTGAGGAACCTTGGGGTGTTTAGCCTGAAGAAAAGAGGTGACCTGCACTCTCTATAGCTCTCTATAGCTACCTGAAAGGAGGTTGTAGCCAGGTGGGGATCGGCTTCTTCTCCCAGGCAGCTAGGGACAACATGAGAGGAAATGGGCCAGGACATCAGAAAGAACTTTTTATCTGAAAAGGTAGTCAACATGGGCTGTCCAGGAAGATGATCGAGTCACTATCCCTGCAGCTGTTCAAGAAATACCTGGACGTGGCTCTGAGTGTCATGATCTAGTTGACAAACATGGTGGTCAGTCAAGCCTTGACTTGATGATCTTGGAGGTCTTTTCCAAATTTATTGATTCTATGAGTCTACAGCATCCCTGATTGAGGAGTCCATAGCCAGGGCTCATCCCTTCCCATGGGACCTGCTCTGAATACAAATCTTTGGTGCTGTATGCACCTGCCTGTGGGCCCTGCTGACCCTGACACAGATCTGCACCCATGGGCCAATGCCTGAGCTCGGCCACAGCCTGTCCCCATCCCTAGGGAGATGACCAATGCCCAGAAATGGAGCTGCCCTGGTGACCCTGGCTGCCCTGCTCCTGGACAGGGTGGTTGGATGGGCCCTGGAAGCCAGGTCCCGCCCCAACACAAGGGAGCCATGCCCTGGGGAGCCTTTATCCAAATGTAGGGCATTAAGGGCAGAAACCATGGTAGAACGGAGGAATAACAAATCCTGTCTGTACATAGTTCATGTTATCTGATTGTATTAGTAGTTTTGAATGAGTGCATTTGAAACAACATGCAAATAACTCTTTCTGGGTACTGTGCCATGTTATTGAGTACAGAGAGAGAAAACAGCTTGACATGAAGAATAGACCTGAAAGGAT